>NC_092047.1:56241968-56570154 GCF_003086295.3 Arachis hypogaea
GTGTGCAGGCACAAAATCCTGGACGGTGTTCTGAGGACCATATCTCGTGGGTTCCCAACTATGATTCCGAAAGGCGACATCTCCATAGAGATCTGTCAGGTTGGCAGTTGAACCGACAATGTGATATCACAGCCAGTAGGACAGGCATTCATCAAATGCATCTTCTATCTATTTTTTTGCTTTACCGACTTGTAATTGCTTGCCTAATTGTATAACATGCCTTTTCCTATTTGAATTTCTTGCCATATATGCCTATACTTATGTTTTACTTGCATTGATATTAATTGTGTTTTCTACTGGGATTGAGGAGGCTTGGAAGGTGGTGGCAATGGGATCGCATGGAGGATAGGTTGGTGAAGGCTGTGCGATAGCGGAGAGTTGTTAGTTAGAAAATCCACTAAGTTAGATTACCCTTTTATCATTATGGATTTTAGTTATGCTTTAATGTTTTAGTTATGCTTTAAGATGAATTTTGTGATGGAGATGAAGTTCTAGGATTGTTTCTGGCGTCCCGAAGTCTTATATCTTACATCACTGGGCACTGTTACCATACTGAGAACCTCCTGTTCTTATACCATATTCTGTTGTTGTTTTTCAGACGTAGGTCGCAACCCTCCTCGGTGAGTTGTCTCGATGGTGACAGAGCGAAGGATTCTAGATATATTTTGGAGTCTTTTTGTTTGTTTTGTTTATATCTCTCATCTTTTGTATTTACTTTTGCCTAGAGGCTTACTTTGAGAGAAAAACTTGTATAAGCTATTTTTAAACTTTCAGAATTCTGTATTGTCTATGTATAGCTAGTCGGCTTAAACTCCGCGAGCCGTGGCTAGATCTTTATACTATTATACTCTTCTATTTTGTTATATTATATCTATTTCTTGTGCATTAAGTTAGTAGCTTTGTGTGTATGTTTTGCGCTTTTCAAATCCTGTTTTTGAGTGGTATCCTTCATCGGGCTTCTAGAATATATTACTCCTTCTATATATTATATGTATAAGCTTTAGATTTGTCGTAACCTTTGATTAACCTTTGCTTTATGACGCGAGGTAAGGCTTAGGGTAATTAGGGTGTTACAACCTGCAAAGTTTAGGCCGACTAGGGTACAGAATTAAAGTCAGTTTGCTTCAAGCACAACATGTCTCGAACAACCAGTATGTATTGTTTGCTGTGTATCAGCTTCGGAGAGAGGCTTAGCATCAGTGTCAAGGCGAATGCCGATTGCTCCATGATGAGCGGATAATTTATACGCTTTTTGGTATTATTTTTAGTATGTTTTTAGTAGAATCTAGTTACTTTTAGGGATGTTTTCATTAGTTTTTATGTTAAATTCACATTTCTAGACTTTACTATGAGTTTGTGTATTTTTCTGTGATTTTAGGTATTTTCTGGCTGAAATTGAGGGACTTGAGCAAAAATCAGATTCAGAGGTTGAAGAAGGACTGCTGATGCTGTTGGATTCTAACCTCCCTGCACTCAAAATGGATTTTCTGGAGCTACAGAACTCAAAATGGCGCGCTTCCAATTGCGTTAGAAAGTAGACATCCAGAGCTTTCCAGCAATATATAATAGTCTATACTTTGCCAAAGTTTAGATGACGCAAACTGGCGTTCAACGCCAGCTCTCTGCCCAATTCTGGCGTCTAGCGCCAGAAACAAGTTGCAAAGTGGAGTTCAACGCCCAAATTGGCACAAAAGCTGGCGTTCAACTCCAAGAATGACCTCTCCACGTGTAGACTTCAAGCTCAGCCCAAGCACACACCAAGTGGGCCCCGGAAGTGGATTTATGCATCAATTACTTACTTCTGTAAACCCTAGTAGCTAGTTTATTATAAATAGGACCTTTTATTATTGTATTAGACATCTTTGAATCTTTGGATTATCTTTTGATCTATTGATCATGTTTGGGGGCTGGCCATTCGGCCATGCTTACCCTCTATTCACTTATGTATTTTTACGGTAGAGTTTTTACACTCCATAGATTAAGGTGTGGAGCTCTGCTGTTCCTCAAAGATTAATGCAAAGTACTACTATTTTTCTATTCAATTCAACTTATTCCGCTTCTAAGATATTCATTCGCACTTCAACCTGAATGTGATGAATGTGACAATCATCATCATTCCCTATGAACGCGTGCCTGACAACCACTTCCGTTCTACATTAGATTGAATGAGTATCTCTTAGATCTCTTAATCAGAATCTTCGTGGTATAAGCTAGATTTATGGCAGCATTCATGAGAGTCCGGAAAGTCTAAACCTTGTCCGTGGTATTTCGAGTAGGACTCTGGGATTGAATGACTGTGACGAACTCCAAACTCGCGAGTGCTGGGCGTAGTGACAGACGCAAAAGGATAGTAAATTCTATTCCAGTATGATCGAGAACCTCCAAGATGATTAGCCATGCAGTGACAGCGCATCGGACCATTTTTACAGAGAGGAATAGGATGCAAACAACGACAAGGGTGATGCCTCCAGACGATTAGCCGTGCTGTGACAGAGCATTTGGACCATTTTTCCGAGAGGATTGAAAGTAGCCATTGGCACCGGTGACATCCTTACATAAGGCCAGCCATAGAAAGGAGTAAGACTGATTGGATGAAGACAGCAGGAAAGCAGAGGTTCAGAGGAATGAATGCATCTCCATACGCTTATCTGAAATTCTCACCAATGATTTACATAAGTATTTCTATCCTTATTTTAGTATTAATTTCGAAAACTCCATGACTATTTTATATCCGCCTGACTGAGATTTACAAGGTGACCATAGCTTGCTTCATACCAACAATCTCCGTAGGATCGACCCTTACTCACGTAAGGTTTATTACTTGGATGACCCAGTGCACTTGCTGGTTAGTTATGCGAAGTTGTGAAGATATGTTTAGACCATGGTTCTGTGCATCCGTTTTTGGTGCCATCGCCAGGGAATCAATTTCGAACAATAATTCACAACCTGAGTAAGAATTTCGCATACCAAGTTTTTGGCGCCGTTGCCGGGGATTGTTCGAGTTTGGACAACTGACGGTTCATCTTGTTGCTCAGATTGGGTAACTTTCTTTTCGTTTTCTTTTCAAAAAGTTTTCAAAAATTTTTCAAAAAATATTTCAAAAATTTGTCCTTTGTTTTCGAAAAAAAAATATTTTAAAATAAAAATATTTTCAAAAATATATTTTTCTTCAGAATTTTTAAATGAATTCTAGTGTTTCATGAAGCATGTTGAAGCCTAGCTGGCTGTAGGGCATGTTAGGCGTGTCATGTCTGAGTTACATACTAAAGCTTGGCTGGCTATTAACCCATGCCTGACCCTTTGATTGGAGCTTTAGACTAAAGAGCATAAGATTCCTGGAATTCATATTAAAAATTTTGGAATCCTTATTTTTCTTTTTCAAAATGATTTTCGAAAAAATTAAAAGAAAATACAAAAAAAATTCATAAAATCATAAAAATCAAAAAAATATTTCGTGTTTCTTGTTTGAGTCTTGAGTCATGTTATAAGTTTGGTGTCAATTGCATGTTCATCTTGCATTTTTCGAAAAAATTCATGCATTCATAGTGTTCTTCATGATCTTCAAGTTGTTCTTGGTAAGTCTTCTTGTTTGATCTTTGCATTTGCATGTTTTGTGTCTTTTCTTGTTTTTCATATGCATTCTTGAATTCTTAGTGTCTAAGCATTAAAGAATTCTAAGTTTGGTGTCTTGCATGTTTTCTTTGCATATAAAATTTTCAAAAATGTGTTCTTGATGTTCATCATGATCTTCAAAGTGTTCTTGGTGTTCATCTTGACATTCATAGCATTCTTGCATGCATTCATTGTTTTGATCTAAAATTTTCATGCATTGCATCATTTTTCTTGTTTTTCTCTCTCATCATAAAAATTCAAAAATCAAAAAAAATATCTTTCCCTTTTTCTCTCTTAAAATTTCGAAAATTAGATTTGACTTTTTCAAAAATTTTTAAAAATCAAGTTATTTTTATGAGTCAAATCAAATTTTCAATTTAAAAATCTTATCTTTTTCAAAATCTTTTTCAAAAATCAAATCTTTTTCATTTTTCTTAGTTATTTTCGAAAATTATAAAAATATTTTTCAAAAATCTTTTTCTTATCTTTATCACATAATATTCGAAAATAACATCATCAATTAATGTTTTGATTCAAAAATTTCAAGTTTGTTACTTGCTTGTTAAGAAAGATTCAAACTTTGAGTTCTAGAATCATATCTTGTGATTTCTTGTGAATCAAGTCATTAAAAATCAAATCTTTTTCAAAACTAACTTCAATCATATCTTTTCAAAAATATCTTCTTATCTTACCTTTTTCAAAAATTTGATTTTCAAAGTATCTTTTCTAACTTCCTAACTTCTTATCTTTTCAAAATTGATTTTCAAATTTGTTTCAACTAACTAACTTTTTGTTTGTTTCCTACCTTTTTCAAAACTACCTAACTAACTCTTTCTCTCTAATTTTCGAAAAAATCTTCCCTCTTTTTCAAAATTTCTTTTTAATTAGACTAATTATTTTATTTTTTATTTTGAATTTTCGAAAAACTACTAACCTTTTTCAAAAATTATTTTCGAAAATCACTAACTCTTTTTCAAAAATTATTTTCGAAAATTCTCTCCTCCTCTCATCCCCTTCTATTTATTTATTCATCTACTAACACTTCTCTTCATCTCACATCTCTGCTCCTATCATCACCTTTGTGTTTGGATTCTTCATTCTTCTTCACCCCTATTCCTTTTCTTCTTCTACTAATAATAAGGAACCTCTTTACTGTGACATAGAGGATTCCTCTTCTTTTATTTTTCTCTTCTCTTTCTTATGAGCAGGGACAAAGAAAAAGGCATTCTTGTTGAAGCTGATCCAGAACCTGAAAGGACTCTGAAGAGAAAACTAAGAGAAGCTAAATTACAACAATCCAGAGACAACCTTATTGAAAATTTTGAACAAGTAAAGGAGATGGCAGCCGAACCCAACAACAATAATGCAAGGAGAATGCTTGGTGACTTTACTGCACCTAATTCCAATTTACATGGAAGAAGCATCTTCATTCCTACCATTGGAGCAAACAATTTTGAGCTGAAACCTCAGCTAGTTTCTCTGATGCAACAGAACTGCAAGTTTCATGGACTTCCATCTGAAGATCCTTTTCAGTTCTTAACTGAATTCTTGCAGATCCGTGATACTGTTAAGACTAATGGAGTAGATCCTGAAGTCTACAGGCTCATGCTTTTCCCTTTTGCTGTAAGAGACAGAGCTAGAATATGGTTGGACTCTCAACCCAAAGACAGCCTGAACTCTTGGGATAAGCTGGTCACGGCTTTCTTAGCCAAATTCTTTCCTCCTCAAAAGCTGAGCAAGCTTAGAGCTGATGTTCAAACCTTCAGACAGAAAGAAGGTGAATCCATCTATGAAGCTTGGGAAAGATACAAGCAGCTGACCAAAAAGTGTCCTTCTGACATGCTTTCAGAATGGACCATCCTGGATATATTCTATGATGGTTTATCTGAGCTATCAAAGATGTCATTGGATACTTCTGCAGGTGGATCCATTCACCTAAAGAAAACGCCTGCAGAAGCTCAAGAACTCATTGACATGGTTGCTAATAACCAGTTTATGTACACTTCTGAGAGGAATCCTGTGAGTAATGGGACGCCTATGAAGAAGGGAGTTCTTGAAATTGATACTCTGAATGCCATATTGGCTCAGAATAAAATATTGACTCAGCAAGTCAATATGATTTCTCAGAGTCTGAATGGAATGCAAGCTGCACCCAACAGTACTCAAGAGGCATCTTCTGAGGAAGAAGCTTATGATCCTGAGAACCCTGCAATAGTAGAGTTAAAATACATGGGTGAACCATATGGAAACACCTACAATTCATCATGGAGAAATCACCCAAATCTCTCATGGAAGGATCAAAAGCCTCAACAAGGCTTTAATAATGGTGGAAGAAACAGGTTTAGCAATAGCAAGCCTTTTCCATCATCCACTCAGCAACAGACAGAGAATTCTGAGCAGAATCCATCTAGCTTAGCAAATTTAGTCTCTGATCTATCTAAGGCCACTGTGAGTTTCATGAATGAAACAAGGTCTTCCATTAGAAATTTGGAAGCACAAGTGGGCCAGCTGATTAAAAGGATCACTGAAATCCCTCCCAGTACTCTCCCAAGCAATACAGAAGAGAATCCAAAAGGAGAGTGCAAGGCCATTAAATTAATTACCATGGCCGAACCCACAAGAGAGGAGAAGGACGTGAATCCCAAGGAGGAAGACCTCCTGGGACGTCCAGTGATCAATAAGGAGCTTCCCTCTGAGGAACCTAAGGAATCTGAGACTCATCTAGAGACCATAGAGATTCCATTGAACCTCCTTATGCCATTCATGAGCTCTTATGAGTATTCCTCTTCTGAAGAGAATGAGGATGTTACTGAAGAGCAAGCTGCCAAGTTCCTTGGTGCAATCATGAAGCTAAATGCCAAATTATTTGGTATTGAAACTTGGGAAGATGAACCTCCCTTGTTCACCAATGAACTAATTGATCTGGATCAACTGACATTACCTCAGAAGAGACAGGATCCTGGAAAGTTCATAATACCTTGTACCATAGGCACCATGATCTTTAAGGCTCTGTGTGACCTTGGTTCAGGAATAAACCTCATGCCCCTCTCTGTAATAGAGAAACTGGGAATCTATGGGGTGCAAGCTGCTAAAATCTCATTAGAGATGGCAGACAATTCAAGAAAACAGGCTTATTGACAAGTAGAGGACGTGTTAGTAAAGGTTGAAGGCCTTTACATCCCTGCTGATTTCATAGTCCTAGATACTGGAAAGGAAGAGGATGAATCCATCATCCTAGGAAGACCATTCCTAGCCACAGCAAGAGCTGTGATTGATGTGGACAGAGGAAAATTGATCCTTCAATTAAATAAGGACAACCTTGTGCTTACAACTCAAGGATCTCTCTCTACATCCATGACGAGGAAGCAGAAAAAGCTTCTCTCAAAGCAGAGTCAACCAAAGCCCCCACAGTCAAACTCTAAGTTTGGTGTTGGGAGGCCACAACCAAACTCTAAGTTTGGCGTCAAACCCCCATATCCAAACTCTAAGTTTGGTGTTGGGAGGTCTCAATAAAGCTCTGCACATCTGTGAGGCTCCATGATAGCCCACTGTCAAGCTATTGACATTAAAGAAGCGCTTGTTGGGAGGCAACCCAATGTTTATTTATCTAATTTTATTTTTGTTTTTCATGTTTTCTTAGGTTCATGATCATGTGGAGTTACAAAATAAACGAAAAATTTAGAAACAGAATCAAAAACAGCGGAAGACAAATCACACCCTGGAAGAAGCACCTGTCTGGCGTTCAACGCCAGAATAGAGCATGGTTCTGGCGCTGAACGCCCAAAATGGGCAGTATCTGGGCGCTGAACGCCCAAAATGGGTAGCATCTGGGCGCTGAACGCCAGAATTGCACCCTGGAGAAGAGCTGGCACTGAACGCCCAGAACAAGCATGGTTCTGGTGTTCAACGCCAGAAATGGGCAACAAATGGGCGTTGAACGCCCAAAATGGGCACCAACCTGGCGCTGAACGCCCAGAGTTGTGTGCAAGGGCATTTTACATGCCTAATTTGGTGCAAGGTTGTAAATCCTTGAACACCTCAGGATCTGTGTACCCCACAGGATCATCTCAGGATCTGTGGACCCCACAGGATCATCTCAGGATCTGTGGACCCCACAGGATCCCCACCTACCTCCACTCACTCTCTTCTCTCTTCTCAATCATCCTCTATTCCCAATAAACACTCTTCCCCAAAACCCTTCACCTATCACCTCCATCTCTCTTCCCTATTAACCCTTCACCACTCACATCCACCCACTCTTCCCAATAAACTCCAGCTACCTTCAAAATTCAAATCAATATCCGACCCAAACCCACTCATATGGCCAAACCTTAACCCCCCTCCCTTCCCTATATAAAGCCTTCCATTCTTCCTCATTTTCACACAACACAACCCTCTCTTCTCTTCTTGGCCGAAACACACCTCCCCCCTCTTCTCCATCTTTTCTTCTTCTTCTTCATCTAATTCTTTATTTTCTTGCTCGAGGGTGAGCAATATTCTAAGTTTGGTGTAGTAAAAGCATAAGCTTTTTGTTTTTCCATTACCATTGATGGCACCTAAGACCGGAGAATCCTCTAGAAAAGGGAAAGGGAAGACAAAAACTCCCACCTCCGAGTCATGGGAGATGGAAAGATTCATCTCCAAAGCTCATCAAGACCACTTCTATGATGTTGTGGCCAAGAAGAAGGTGATCCCCGAGGTCCCTTTCAAACTCAAAAGAAATGAGTATCCGGAGATCCGACATGAAATTCAAAGAAGAGGTTGGGAAGTTCTAACAAATCCCATCCAACAAGTCGGCATCCTAATGGTTCAAGAGTTATATGCCAATGCATGGATCACCAATAACCATGATCAAAGTAAGAACCCGGATTCAAAGAACTATGTTACAATGGTTCGGGGGAAATACTTGGATTTTAGTCCGGAAAATGTGAGGTTGGCGTTTAACTTGCCTATGATGCAAGGAGATGAACGCCCCTACACTAGAAGGGTCAACTTTAATCAAAAGTTGGACCAAGTCCTCATGGACATATGTGTGGAAGGAGCTCAATGGAAGATTGACTCCAAAGGTAAGCCGGTTCAACTAAGAAGATTGGACCTCAAGCCTGTGGCTAGAGGAGGGTTGGAGTTCATCCAACGCTCCATCATCCCAACTAGCAACCGATTTGAAGTTACTGTGGATCGGGCCATCATGATCCATAGCATCATGATTGGAGAAGAAGTAGAGGTTCATGAAGTCATCTCCCTTGAACACTACAAAATAGCCAAAAAGCCCTCTCCTAGGGTAAGGCTAGCTTTTCCTCATCTTATCTGCCATCTATGTTACTCAGCTGGAGCTTCCATAGAAGGAGACATTCACATTGAGGAAGAGAAGCCCATCACTAAGAAAAAGATGGAGCAAGTAAGAGAGCCCATTCATGGAGCTCAAGAGGCGCAGGAAGCTCATCACCATGAGATCCCAGAGATGCCTCATATGAATTTTCCTCCACAAAACTATTGGGAGCAAATCAACACCTCCCTAGGAGAATTAAGTTCCAACATGGGACAACTAAGGGTGGAACATCAAGAGCACTCCATCATCCTTCATGAAATAAGAGAAGATCAAAAAGCAATAAGGGAGGAGCAACAAAGACAAAGAAGAGACATAGAAGAGCTAAAGGACATCATTGGTTCCTCAAGAAGAAAACGCCACCATCACTAAGGTGGACTCATTCCTTGTTCTTACATTCTCTGTTTTTCGTTTTCTATGTCAAGTGCTTATCTGTGTTTGTGTCTTCATTACATGATCATTAGTAGTTAGTAACTTTGTCTTAAAGTTATGAATGTCCTATGAATCCATCACCTCTCTTAAATGAAAAATGTTTTAATTCAAAAGAACAAGAAGTACATGAGTTTCGAATTTATCCTTGAACTTAGTTTAATTATATTGATGTGGTGACAATGCTTCTTGTTTTTTGAATGAATGCCTGAACAGTGCATATGTCTTTTGAAGTTGTTGTTTAAGAATGTTAAATATGTTGGCTCTTGAAAGAATGATGACAAGGAGACATGTTATTTGATAATCTGAAAAATCATAAAAAAATGATTCTTGAAGCAAGAAAAAGCAGCAAAGAACAAAGCTTGCAGAAAAAAAAAAGAAAAAAAAAACAAAATTAGGAAAAAAAATATAGAAAGAAAAAGAAAAAGCAAGCAGAAAAAGCCAATAACCCTTAAAACAAAAAGGCAAGGTCAAATAAAAAGGATCCCAAGGCTTTGAGCATCAGTGGATAGGAGGGCCTAAAGGAATAAAATCCTGGTCTAAGCGGCTAAACCAAGCTGTCCCTAACCTTGTGCTTGTGGCGTGAAGGTGTCAAGTGAAAACTTGAGACTGAGCGGTTAAAGTCAAGGTCCAAAGCAATAAAAGAGTGTGCTTAAGAACCCTGGACACCTCTAATTGGGGACTTTAGCAAAGCTAAGTCACAATCTGTAAAGGTTCACCTAATTATGTGTCTGTGGCATTTATGTATCCGGTGGTAATACTGGAAAACAAAGTGCTTAGGGCGACGGCCAAGACTCATAAAATAGCTGTGTTCAAGAATCATCATACTGAACTAGGAGAATCAATAACACTATCTGAACTCTGAGTTCCTATAGATGCCAATCATTCTGAACCTCAATGGATAAAGTGAGATGCCAAAACTATTCAAGAGGCAAAAAGCTACAAGTCCCTCTCATCTGATTGGAGCTATGTTTCATTGATAGTTTGGAATTTATAGTATATTCTCTTCTTTTTATCCTACTTGATTTTCAGTTGCTTGGGGACAAGCAACAATTTAACTTTGGTGTTGTGATGAGCGGATAATTTATACGCTTTTTGGCATTCTTTTTAGTATATTTTTAGTAGAATCTAGTTACTTTTAGGGATGTTTTCATTAGTTTTTATGTTAAATCCACATTTCTAGACTTTACTATGAGTTTGTGTGTTTTTCTGTGATTTCATGTATTTTCTGGCTGAAATTGAGGGACTTGAGCAAAAATCAGATTCAGAGGTTGAAGAAGGACTGCTGATGCTGTTGGATTCTGACCTCTCTGCACTCAAAATGAAGTTTCTGGAGCTACAGAACTCCAAATGGCGCGCTTCCAATTGGGTTGGAAAGTAGACATCCAGGGCTTTCCATCCATATATAATAGTCCATACTTTGCCCAAGTTTAGACGACGCAAACTGGCGTTCAACGCCAGCTCTCTGCCCAATTCTGGCGTCTAGCGCCAGAAACAAGTTGCAAAGTGGAGATCAACGCCCATACTGGCACAAAAGCTGGCGTTCAACTCCAAGAATGACCTCTCCACGTGTAGACTTCAAGCTCAGCCCAAGCACACACCAAGTGGGCCCCGGAAGTGGATTTATGCATCAATTACTTACTTCTGTAAACCCTAGTAGCTAGTTTATTATAAATAGGACCTTTTACTATTGTATTAGACATCTTTGAATCTTTAGATTATCTTTTGATCTATTGATCACGTTTGGGGGCTGGCCATTCGGCCATGCTTACCCTCTATTCACTTATGTATTTTTACGGTAGAGTTTCTACACTCCATAGATTAAGGTGTGGAGCTCTGCTGTTCCTCAAAGATTAATGCAAAGTACTACTGTTTTTCTATTCAATTCAACTTATTCCGCTTCTAAGATATTCATTCGCACTTCAACCTGAATGTGATGAACGTGACAATCATCATCATTCCCTATGAATGCGTGCCTGACAACCACTTCCGTTCTACATTAGATTGAATGAGTATCTCTTAGATCTCTTAATCAGAATCTTCCTGGTATAAGCTAGATTGATGGCGGCATTCATGAGAGTCCGGAAAGTCTAAACCTTGTCCGTGGTATTCCGAATAGGACTCTGGGATTGAATGACTGTGACGAACTACAAACTCGCGAGTGCTGGGCGTAGTGACAGACGCAAAAGGATAGTAAATTCTATTCCAGTATGATCGAGAACCTCCAAGATGATTAGCCATGCAGTGACAGCGCATCGGACCATTTTCACAGAGAGGAATAGGATGCAACCAACGACAAGGGTGATGCCTCCAGACGATTAGCCGTGCTGTGACAGAGCATTTGGACCATTTTCTCGAGAGGATTGAAAGTAGCCATTGGCACCGGTGACATCCTTACATAAGGCCAGCCATAGAAAGGAGTAAGACTGATTGGATGAAGACAGCAGGAAAGCAGAGGTTCAGAGGAATGAATGCATCTCCATACGCTTATCTGAAATTCTCACCAATGATTTACATAAGTATTTCTATCCTTATTTTGGTATTAATTTCGAAAACTCCATAACTATTTTATATCCGCCTGACTGAGATTTACAAGGTGACCATAGCTTACTTCATACCAACAATCTCCGTGGGATCGACCCTTACTCACGTAAGGTTTATTACTTGGACGACCCAGTGCACTTGCTGGTTAGTTATGCGAAGTTGTGAAGATATGTTTAGACCGTGATTCTGTGCATCCGTTTTTGGTGCCATCGCCAGGGAATCAATTTCGAAAAATAATTCACAACCTGAGTAACAATTTCGCATACCACTCCAACTTCAGAATGCCGATATCCCTTGGGATGTATTCCAAACAGCTTTCTATAAGGATTACTTTCTTGAATCTGCATGGGAAGCAAAGGAGATGGAACTTATGTAGCTGAAGCAAGGTTCCTTGTCTGTGGCGGAATATACTAACTGATTTGAAGAGCTTTGTAGGTTCTCTAGGGTGTGTCAGGGTGCCCCGAAGACCTACGAAAGCTGGAAGTGCATCAAGTATCAAAGGAGGCTTGAAGGATAACATCATGACTACTGTGGCTCCTTTGGAGATTCGTATTTTCTCCGATTTGGTGAACAAGACGAGAGTTGTTGAGGAATATGCAAAGACGGTAGCTTTGTCAAAGGACACTCATGGAGGAAACACTAGTCGGGGACGTGGCAAGTACTTTCAGCCGAGGGGGCTGAATTTGAAGAGAGGAGGACATGCGTCTCAATGTCAAGGAGGCTTCAGAAAGAACCCTTATGATTAGTACCAGCGTGGCAAAGGGAGAGGGAATCAGAGTAAGGTTTCTCCAGATTTAATTTGTGATCATTGTGGACGTTTTCATCCATATGACTCTTGCAAGATTGGTATAGGTGGTTGCTTCAACGGTGGTTTGCCTGGCCACATTGCGAGAGATTGTACTCATGGGAAGAACCTGGATGCGGGTCAGAGTCAACACCAATAGTGAGTATTTACTGTGAACGCCAAGGACGCAGCTAAGGCGATCACTGTTTAATTGGTGATAAAACCTTAGTTGCATTGTATGATACTGGAGCTTCGCATTTGTTTATTTCGTTTGATGAAGTTGAGGAGCTAGGCTTGAAAGTTTCAGAATTAGCGTTTGAATTGCATGTACATACTCCACATCAGAAGGTTATGACTAGATCGAGTTGTAGGCAAGTACGTTTCAAGCTTGAGGGTAGAGGTTTTGTACATGATTTGATTTGTTTACTAATGGTCAGGTTGGAGATGATTTTGGGATTTGATTGGTTGTCGAAGAATCGGGTTTTGCTGGATTGCTTTGAGCGGTCAATTCAGTTTATGCCAGAAGGAGAAAATGGAGCTGTGATAGCTGAGGGTTACTACCTGAACTCTGTAATGGTGCACTATAGTGGTGAAGAATGTCAGGGTTATATCTTGTTGACTGCTAATGCTTTGGTCGACGCCCAGAACTTAGATCAGATTTCGGTAGTTAGAGACTTTTCGGAAGATATTCCTGAGTTCCCACCTCAAAGGGATATCGAATTTACGATTGAATTGGTGCCGGGAGCCAGACCAGTATCGATTGCGCCGTATAGAATGGCTACGATAGAGCTGGCTGAACTAAATGCTCAGTTGGAAGAGCTTTTGAACAAGAGGTTCATTCGACCAAGTGTATCTCCGTGGGGAGCACTAGTTTTATTGGTGAAGAAGAAGGATGGAGCAATGCGACTTTGTGTGGATTACCGATAGCTGAACAAGGTGATTGTGAAAAACAAGTACCCGCTGCCAAGGATAGATGACTTGATGGATCAACTGCAAGGACCTGGAGTATTTTCTAAGATTTGCTTAAGATACAGTTATCATCAGATAAGGGTGAAAGAGGACGACATTCTGAAAACTGCGTTTAGGACGCGCTATGGACACTACGAGTTTGCGGTGATGTCCTTTGGGTTAACGAATGCACCCGCTGTGTTCATGGATTACATGAATAGAGTATTTCATCCTTTTTTGGAAAAATTCGTGGTGGTTTTTATAGACGACATCTTAGTTTATTCTAAGACAGTGAAAGAGCATGAGGAACACTTGAGAATTGTGTTGCAATTTCTGAAGGAGCAGAAATTGTATGCTAAGTTGTCCAAGTGTGAGTTCTAGAAGGAGGAAGTAAAGTTCCTAGGTCACGTGGTGAGCAAAGGAGGAATAGTCGTAGATCCTTCGAAGGTAGAGGCGGTGATGGAATGGGAAAGACCAACAACAGTGACGGAAGTCAGAAGTTTCTTGGGCTTGGTCGGATATTACCAGAGATTTATTGAAGGATTTTCCTTGATTGCACTACCGATGACTAAGTTGACTAGGAAGGAGGTGCCGTTTGTGTGGACGTCGAAGTGTGAAGAGAGTTTTCAGACCTTGAAACAGAAGTTAACTTCAGCGTCTGTTTTAATCTTACCGGAACCGCATGAATCGTTTAAAGTATATTGTGATGCTTCCTTGAAGGGTTTGGGTTGCATGCTGATGCAACACCAGAATGTAGTGGCATAAGCATCGCATCAGCTGAGACCGCCTGAGGTAAATTACCCAACTCATGACTTGGAATTAGCGGTAATTGTGTTTGTATTAAAGATTTGGAGGCACTACTTGTAATGAGTGAGCTTTAGCATCTTTTCTAATCATAAAAGTCTCAAGTACATCTTTGATCTGAAAGAGCTCAATATGCGTCAGAGGAGATGGAGGAAGCTTTTGAAGGATTATGATTTTGAGCTAAGTTATCACCCTGGAAAGGCGAACGTGGTGCCTGATGCATTGAGTCAGAAGTCTTTAACGATAGCTTGGATGAGAATTAAGGAGGAGGAGTTAGTAGATAAGTTTGTGGATCTTAAGCTGGATATCGGGGAAGTTGCCGAAAGAGCTTGTTTGAATCAGTTGTAGATTTCAAGTACGTTTAAAACAGAGATTCAGAGGGCTCCACAAGATGAGAAAAAGCTTCAGCAATTATTTCAACCAGTTGGCAAGAGGAGGCATGGAGAGTTTACCAAGGATGAGGAAGGTTTGTTGAGATATAAGGGAAGAATTTGTATACCGGATGTCGGGAGTTTGAGGCAAGAATTGTTGTGGAAAGCTCACAACAGTGGGTTTTCTATCCACCCGGGAAGTACTAAGATGTACTAGGACTTAAAGAAGATGTTCTGGTGGCCTGGGATGAAAGGTGATGTGGCTACAGTTGTGTCTAAGTGCCTGACGTATTAGAAGGTAAAGATAGAGCATCAGAAATAGTCGGGAGTGTTACAGCCACTTGAGATTCCTCAGTGGAAGTGGGAAGGAATCGCAATGGACTTTGTGACCGGTTTACCGAGGACTAGGTCGGGATTTGATGTTGTTTGGGTGATTGTTGATCGCTTAACCAAATCCGCATATTTTCTGCCTATCCTTGTGACTTATTCAATGGAGGATTTGGCGAGATTGTTGGTGCACGAAATTGTGATCTCAATGGCGCCAAAAACTTGGTACGCACAATTGTAATCTCAACTCTTTTTCACAACTCCGCACAACTAACCAGCAAGTGCACTGGGTCGTCCAAGTAATACCTTACGTGAGTAAGGGTCGATCCTACGGAGATTGTCGGCTTAAAGCAAGCTATGGTTAGCATTGTAAATCTCAGTCAGGCAGATTCAAATGGTTATGAGGTTTTGATAATTAAAATATAAATAAAATATAAAATAAGATAGAGATACTTATGTAATTCATCGGTGGGAATTTCAGATAAGCATCTAGAGATGCTTTGTTACTTCTGAACTTTTGCTTTCCTACTGCCTTCTTCCAACCATGCGTTACCTCCTTCCATGGCAGGCTGTATGATCCTCTCGGATGAAAACAAAATCATATGCGCTGTCACCGCACGGCTAATCATCTGTCGGTTCTCGCTAGTGTCAGAATAAGACCATTGTCCTTTTGCACACTGTGACTTGTGCGCCACATTCGCATGTTTGAAGCTCGTCACAGTCATTCCTTTCCAGATCCTACTCGGAATACCACAAACAAGGTTTAGACTTTTCGGAACCCGGATCCTACTCGGAATACCACAGACAAGGTTTAGACTTTTCGGATCCCAGGAATGGCTGCCAATAATTCTAGCCTATACCACGAAGGTTCTAATCTTAGATTAGAAACCCAAGAGAATATACTCCAACTGTCGTCCAATGACTACATTGAACATCATGTAGATCACTTTGTGGTTGTCAGGCACGCGACCTTGGCTAAGCGAGTAACGAAGATTGGGTGATTGTCACGGGTCACCCCTTCATTCTGACTTAACTAAATTAAGTACGATAGTATATCTTGGAGAAGAAGTAGGCGTGAATTGAATAGAAAACAGTAGTAATTGCATTAATTCATGAAGAACAGCAGAGCTCCATACCTTAATCTATGGGGTGTAGAAACTCCACCGTAGAAAATACATAAGTAAAAAAGGTATAGGCATGGCCATGAGGCCAGCTTCCAGACGTGTACAATGGTCTCAACTTCGAAATATGAAAACTGGATTCAGAATAAATCTCTAAAAGTAGTTTTTATACTAAACTAGTAACTAGCTAGGGTTTACAGAAAATGAGTAACTAAGTACAGATAGTGCAGAAATCCACTTCTGGGGCCCACTTGGTGTGTGCTTGGGCTGAGCATTGAAGCTTTTTCGTGCTTAGGCTGTTCCTGGAGTTAAACGCCAGCTTTGGTGCCAGTTTGGGCGTTTAACTCCAATTCTGGTGCCAGTTTGGGCGTTTTACGCCAAGATAATTTAGGCTGACTTTGAATGCCAGTTTGGGCCATCAAATCTCGAGCAAAGTATAGACTATTACATATTTCTGAAAAGCCCAGGATGTCTACTTTCCAATGCAATTGAGAGCGCGCCAATTAGGTATCTAGAGCTCCAGAAAATCCACTTCTGGTACAGGGAGGTCAGAATCCAACAACATCTGCAGTCCTTTTTCAGCCTCTGAATCAAATTTTTGCTCAGGTCCCTCAATTTCTGCCAAAGAATACCTGAAATCACAGAAAAAAACCACAAACTCATAGTAAAGTCCAAAAATGTGATTTTTGAATAAAAACTAATAAAAATATAATAAAAAGTAACTAAATCATACTAAAAACTATGTAAAAACAATGCCAAAAGGGTATAAATTATCCGCTCATCACAACACCAAACTTAAATTGTTGCTTGTCCCCAAGTAACTAAAAATAAAATAGGATAAAAAGAAGAGAATATACAATGAATTCCAAACTTATCAATGAAGATTAGCTTTAGTTAGATGAGCGAGAATTGTAGCATTTTTGCTTTTGAACAGTTTTGGCATCTCACTTTATCCTTTGAAGTTCAGAATGATTGGCATCTATAAGAACTCAGAATTCAGATAGTGTTATTGATTATCCTAGTTCAGTATGTTGATTCTTAAACACAGCTACTTTATGAGTCTTGGCCGTGGCCCTAAGCATTCTGTTTTCCAGTATTACCACCGGATACATAAATGCCACAGACACATGACTGGGTGAACCTTTTCAGATTGTGACTCAGCTTTGCTAGAGTCCCCAGTTAGAGGTGTCCAGAGCTCTTAAGCACACGCTTTTTGCTTTGGACCACGACTTTAACTGCTCAGTCTCAAGCCTTTCACTTGACACCTTCACGCCACAAGCACATGGTTAGGGACAGCTTGGTTTAGCCGCTTAGGCCAGGATTTTATTCCTTTGGGCCCTCCTATCCATTAATGCTCAAAGCCTTGGATCCTTTTTACCCCTGCCTTTTGGTTTAAAGGGCTATTGGTTTTTTCTGCTTGCTTTTTCTTTTTCTTTGTTTTTTTTCTTTTTTTTTCGCCTATATTTTTTTTTCTCTCTTTTTTTTTTCTTGCAAGCTTTTTCACTGCTTTTTCTTGCTTCAAGAATCAATTTTTATAATTTTTCAGATTATCAAATAATATTTCTCCTTTTTCATCATTCTTTCAAGAGTCAACAATTTTAAGATTCATAAACAACAAATTCAAAAAAATATGCACTGTTCAGGCATTCATTCAGAAAACAAAAGGTATTGCCACCACATCAAAATAATTAAACTAATTTCAAGATAGAATTCGAAATCACGTACTTCTTGTTCTTTTGTAATTAAAACATTTTTCATTTAAGAAAGGTGATGGATTCATAGGACATTCATAGCTTTAAGGCATTGACACTAGACACTAATGATCATGTAATAAAGACACAAACATAGGCAAACATAAGGCATAGGAAATGAAAAACAGGAAAATAAGAACAAGGAAATTAAAGAACAGGTCCACCTTAGTGATGGCAGCTTGTTCTTCCTCTTGAAGATCTTATGGATTGCTTGAGCTCCTCAATGCCTCTTCCTTGCCTTTGTTGCTCCTCCCTCCTGGCTCTTTGGTCTTCTTTAATTTCATGGAGGAGGATGAAATGCTCTTGGTGCTCCATCCTTAGTTGTCCCATGTTAGAACTTAATTCTCCTAGGGAGGTGTTGATTTGCTCCCAATAATTTTGTGGAGGAAAATGCATCCCTTGAGATATCTCAGGGATTTCTAGATGAGGAACTTCCTCATGCTCTTGTTGAGGTCCATGAGTGGGCTCTCTTGTTTGCTCCATCTTCTTCTTAGTGATGGGCTTCTCCTCATCAATGAGGGTGTCTTCCTCTATGACAATTCCAGCTGAATTGCATAGGTAACAAATGAGATGAGGGAAGGCTAACCTTGCCAAAGTAGAGGGCTTGTCCGCCACTTTGTAGAGTTCTAGGAAAATGATCTCATGAACTTCTACTTCCTCTCCATTCATGATACTATGGATCATGATAGCCCGGTCTATTGTAACTTCAGACCAGTTGCTAGTAGGAATGATAGAGCGTTGGATAAACTCCAACCATCCCCTAGCCACGGGTTTGAGGTCAAGCCTTCTTAGTTGAACCGGCTTGCCTCCTGAATCTCTCTTCCATTGAGCGCCTTCCATACAAATGTCCCTAAGGACTTGGTCCAACCTTTGATCAAAGTTGACCCTTCTAGTGAAAGGGTGAGGATCTCCTTGCATCATTGGCAAGTTGAATGCCAACTTCACATTTTCCGGACTAAAATTCAAGTATTTCCCCCGAACCATTGTGAGCCAATTCTTTGGGTTCGGGTTCACACTTTGATCATGGTTCTTAGTGATCCATGCATTGGCATAGAACTCTTGAACCATTAAGATCCCGACTTGTTGAATGGGGGTGGTGAGGATTTCCAAACCTCTTCTTCGGATTTCATGTCGGATCTCCGGATATTCACTCTTTTTGAGCTTAAAGGAGACCTCGGGAATCACCTTCTTCTTGGCCACAACTTCATAGAAGTGGTCTTGATGGACCTTTGAGATGAATCTCTCCATCTCCCATGACTCGGAGGTGGAAGCAATTGCCTTCCCTTTCCTCTTTCTAGAGGCTTCTCCAGCCTTAAGTGCCATTAATGGTTATGAAAAAATAAAAAGCTTTAGATTTTCCCACACCAAACTTAGAAGATTTGCTCGTCCTCGAGCAAAAGAAGAAAGAAAGGAGAAGAAGAAGAAGAAATAGAGGAGATGGAGGGAGGTGAGTGGTTCGGCCAAGGGGGAGAGAAGTGTTTGTGATGTGTGAAAGTGAAGGTAGTGAGGAGGGGTATATATAGTGTAGGAGAGAGGGGGGTTGATGAGCGGATAATTTATACGCTTTTTGGCATTGTTTTTAGTATGTTTTTAGTATATTTTAATTAGTTTTTACTATATTTTTTATTAGTTTTTATTTAAAATTTACTTTTCTAGACTTTACTATGAGTTTGTGTGTTTTTCTGTGATTTCAGGTATTTTCTGGCTGAAATTGAGGGACCTGAGCAAAAATCTGATTTAGAGGCTGAAAAAGGACTGCAGATGCTGTTGGATTCTGACCTCCCTGCACTCAAAGTGGATTTTCTGGAGCTACAGAAGCCCAATTGGCGCGCTCTCAATTGCGTTGGAAAGTAGACATCTTGGGCTTTCTAGTAATATATAATAGTCCATACTTTTCCCGGGATTTGATGGCCCAAACAGGCGTTCCAAGTCAGCCCAAGAATTCTAGCGTTTAACGCCAAAACTGACATAAAAACTGGAGTTAAACGCCCAAACTGGCACAAAAGCTGGCGTTTAACTCCAAGAAAAGTCTCTACACATGAAAGCTTCAATGCTCAGCCCAAGCACACACCAAGTGGGCCCCGGAAGTGGATTTTTACACTAAACACCCTAGCTTACTCATTTTCTGTAACCCTAGGTCACCAGTTTACTATAAAAACTACTTTTAGTGATTCATCTTGTACATCATGACACTTTACACGTTTCTTATTGTATTCTCTACGGCATGAGCCTCTAAACCCCATTGTTGGGGGTGAGAAGCTCTGCTGTTCTTCATGAATTAATGCAATTACTACTGTTTTCCATTCTATCACGCTTGCTTCTATTCTAAGATATTCATTCGCACTTCAACCTGATGAATGTGATGATCCGTGACACTCATCATCATTCTCACCTATGAATGCGTGCCTGACAAACACCTCCGTTCTACCTTAGATTGAATGCATATCTCTTGGCCTCATGATTCAGATCAGAGTCTTCGTGGTATAAGTGATGAGCGGATAATTTATACGCTTTTTGGCATTGTTTTTAGTATGTTTTTAGTAGGATCTAGTTACTTTTAGGGATGTTTTCATTAGTTTTTATGTTAAATTCACATTTCTGGACTTTACTATGAGTTTGTGTGTTTTTCTGTGATTTCAGGTATTTTCTGACTGAAATTGAAGGACTTGAGCAAAAATCAGATTCAGAGGTTGAAGAAGGACTGCTGATTCTTTTGGATTCTGACCTCTCTGCACTCAAAATGGATTTTCTGGAGCTACAGAACTTAAAATGGCAAGCTTTCAATTGCGTTGGAACGTAGACATCCAGGGCTTTCCGACAATATATAATAGTCTATACTTTGGCCAAGAATAAATGACGTAAACGGGTGTTCAACGCCAGCTCTCTGCCCAATTCTGGCGTCCAGCGCCAGAAAAGGATCCAAAACCAGAGTTGAACGCCCAAACTGGCACCAGAACTGGCGTTCAACTCCAAGAAGGACCTCTACACGTGCAACACTCAAGCTCAGCCCAAACACACACCAAGTGGGCCCCGGAAGTGGATTTATGCATCAATTACTTATTTCTGTAAACCCTAGTAGCTAGTTTATTATAAATAGAACCTTTTACTATTGTATTTGACATCTTTGGACGCCTGGTTCTTAGATCAGGGGGGCTGGCCATTCGGCCATGCCTGGACCTTTCACTTATGTATTTTCAATGGTAGAGTTTCTACACTCTATAGATTAAGGTGTGGAGCTCTGCTGTTCCTCAAAGATTAATGCAAAGTACTACTGTTTTCTATTCAATTCATCTTATTTCGCTTCTAAGATATTCATTCGCACTTCAACCTGAATGTGATGAATGTGACAATCATCATCATTTCCTATGAACGCGTGCCTGACAACCACTCCCGTTCTACATTAGATTGAATGAGTATCTCTTAGATCTCTTAATCAGAATCTTCGTGGTGTAAGCTAGAATGATGGCGGCATTCAAGAGAATCCGGAAAGTCTAAACCTTGTCTGTGGTATTCCGAGTAGGATTCAATGATTGAATGACAGTGACGAGCTTCAAACTCGCGAGTGCTGGGCGTTAGTGACAGACGCAAAAGGATAGTAAATCCTATTCCAGCATGATCGAGAACCGACAGATGAATAGCCGTGCCGTGACAGGGTGCGTTGACCATTTTCACTGAGAGGATAGGATGAAACCATTGACAAGGGTGATGCCTCCAGACGATTCGCCGTGCCGTGACAGGGCATTTGGATCATTTTCCCGAGAGAAGACCGAAAGTAGCCATTGACAATGGTGATGTATCACATAAAGCCAGCCATGGAAAGGAGTAAGACTGATTGGATGAAGATAGCAGGAAAGCAGAGGTTCAGAGGAACGAAAGCATCTCTATTCGCTTATCTGAAATTCTCACCAATGAATTACATAAGTATTTCTATCGTTTATTATTTATCTTTTGATTATCTAATCCAATCACATTTAACCCTACCTGACTGAGATTCGCAAGGTGACCATAGCTTGCTTCATACTAACAATCTCCGTGGGATTCGACCCTTAATCACGTAAGGTATTACTTGGACGACCCAGTGCACTTGCTGGTTAGTTGTGCGAAGTTGTGAACCATGGTATTGGCATCATGTTTTTGGCGCCATTACCAGGGAAAGAAAGAGCGATGAATTTTACATAATTAAAGTGTAATCACAATTTCTGCGCACCAAGTTTTTGGCGCCGTTGCCGGGGATTGTTTGAGTTTGGACAACTGACGGTTCATCCTGTTGCTCAGATTAGGTAATTTTCTTTTTGTTTTGTTTTCAAAAAAAAAATATTTTTCAAAAATTTTTCAAAAATTTCTCCTTTGTTTTCGAAAAAAAAATGTTTTCAAAAATATATTTTTCTTCAACACTTTCAAGAATGAATTCTAGTGTTTCATGAAGCATGTTGAAGCCTGACTGGCTGTAAAGCCACGACTGTAGGGCATGCTAGGCTTGTCATGTCTGAGTTACATACTAAAGCTTGGCTGGCTATTAAGCCATGCCTGACCCTTTGATTGGAGCTTTAGAGCATAAGATTCCTGGAATTCATATTAAAATTTTGAATCCTTATTTTTCTTTTTCATAATAATTTTCGAAAAAAATACAAAAAAAATTAGAAAAGCATAAAAATCAAAAATACTTTTGTGTTCTTGTTTGAGTCTTGAGTTATGTTATAAGTTTGGTGTTAATTGCATGTGCATCTTGCATTTTTCGAAAATTCTCATGCATTCATAGTGTTCTTCATGATCTTCAAGTTGTTCTTGGTAAGTCTTCTTGTTTGATCTTTGCATTTGCATGTTTTGTGTATTTTCTTGTTTTTCATATGCATTCTTGGATTCTTAGTGTCTAAGCATTAAATAATTCTAAGTTTGGTGTCTTGTATGTTTTCTTTGCATTAAAAATTTTTCAAAAATGTGTTCTTGATGTTCATCATGATCTTCTTAGTGTTCTTGGTGTTCATCTTGACATTCATAGCATTCTTGCATGCATTCATTGTTTTGATCCATAACTTTCATGCATTGCATCATTTTTCTTGTTTTTCTCTCATCATAAAAAATTCAAAAATCAAAAAAATATCTTTCCCTTTTTCTCTCATCAAATTCGAAAATTGGATTGACTTTTTTCAAAAATTTTTAAAATCAAGTTGTTTCTTATGAGTCAAATCAAATTTTCAATTTGAAAATGTTATCTTTTTCAAAATCTTTTTCAAAAATCAAATCTTTTTCAAATTTCTTAGTTATTTTCGAAAATTTCAAAAATATTTTTCAAAAAAATATTTTTCTTATTTTGATATCAAATTTTCGAAAATAACAATAACAATTAATGTTTTGATTCAAAAATTTCAAGTTTGTTACTTACTTGTTAAGAAAGATTCAAACTTTAAGTTCTAGAATCATATCTTGTGATTTCTTGTGAATCAAGTCATTAATTGTGATTTTAAAAATTCAAATCTTTTTCAAAAACTAATTTCTATCATATCTTTTCAAAAATATCTTCTTATCTTATCTTTTTCAAAAATTTGATTTCAAAATATCTTTTCTAACTTCCTAACTTCCTATCTTTTCAAAATTTGTTTCAACTAACTAACTAACTTTTTGTTTGTTTCTTATCTTTTTCAAAACCACCTAACTAACTCTCTCTCTCTCTCTAATTTTCGAAAATATCTCCCTCTTTTTCAAAATTTCTTTTTAATTAAACTAATTATTTTATTTTTATTTGAATTTTCGAAAAACTACTAACCTTTTTCAAAAACTATTTTCGAAAATCACTAACTCTTTTTCAAAAAAATGTTTTTCGAAAATTCTTCTCCCTCATCCCCTTCTATTTATATATTTATCTACTAACACTTCTCTTCATCTCACATCACTACTCCTATCCTTACCTTTGTGTTTGGATTCTTCATTCTTCTTCACCCCTATTCTTTTTCTTCTTCTACTAACAATAAGGAACCTCTTTACTGTGACATAGAGGATTCCTCTTCTTTTCTTTTTCTCTTCTCTTTCTTATGAGCAGGGACAGAGAAAAAGGCATTCTTGTTGAAGCTGATCCAGAACCTGAAAGGACTCTGAAGAGAAAACTAAGAGAAGCTAAATTACAACAATCCAAAGACAACCTTATTGAAAATTTCGAACAAGTAAAGGAGATGGCAGCCGAATCCAACAACAATAATGCAAGGAGAATGCTTGGTGACTTTATTGCACCTAATTCCAATTTACATGGAAGAAGCATCTTGATGAGAGGATAATTTATACGCATTTTGGCATTGTTTTTAGTATGTTTTAGTAGAATCTAGTTACTTTTAGGGATGTTTTCATTAGTTTTTATGTTAAATTCACATTTCTGGACTTTACTATGAGTTTGTATGTTTATCTGTGATTTCAGGTATTTTCTGGCTGAAATTGAGGGACTTGAGCAAAAATCAGATTCAGAGGTTGAAGAAGGACTGCTGATGCTGTTGGATTCTGACCTCCCTACACT
Organism: Arachis hypogaea; assembly: GCF_003086295.3. NCBI lineage: Eukaryota > Viridiplantae > Streptophyta > Magnoliopsida > Fabales > Fabaceae > Arachis > Arachis hypogaea. The sequence goes on from NC_092047.1 coordinate 56,266,488, forward strand.
CAAAATGGATTTTCTGGAGCTACAGAACTCAAAATGGCGCGCTTCCAATTGCGTTGGAAAGTAGACATCCAGGGCTTTCCAGATATATATAATAGCCTATACTTTGGCCAAGAATAGATTATGCAAACTGGCGTTCAACGCCAGCTCTCTGCCCAATTCTGGCGTCCAGCGCCAGAAAAGGATCCAAAACCAGAGTTGAACGCCCAACCTGGCACAAATGCTGGCGTTCAACTCCAAGAAGGACCTCTACACGTGAAACACTCAAGCTCAGCCCAAACACAAACCAAGTGGGCTCCGGAAGTGGATTTATGGATCAATTACTTATTTCTGTAAACCCTAGTGACTAGTTTATTATAAATAGGACCTTTTACTATTGTATTAGACATCCTGGATTGTATTTTGATCCTGTGATCAAGTCTTGGTTACTCCGGTTCCCCTCTGGGGCCGAGACCAATGAACTCCATTATCACTTATGTATTTTTAACGGTAGAGTTTCCGCACGCCATAGATTAAGGTGTGGAGCTCTGCTGTTCCTCAAAGATTAATGCAAAGTACTACTGTTTTCTATTCAATTCATCTTATTTCGCTTCCAAGATATTCATTCGCACTTTAACCTGAATGTGATGAACGTGACAATCATCATCATTCCCTTTGAACGCGTGCCTGACAACCACTTCAGTTCTACATTAGAATTGAATGAGTATCTCTTAGATCTCTTAATCAGAATCTTCGTGGTGTAAGCTAGAATGATGGCGGCATTCAAGAGAATCCGGAAGGTCTAAACCTTGTCTGTGGTATTCCGAGTAGGATTCAATGATTGAATGACTGTGACGAACTTCAAACTCGCGATTGCCGGGCGTAGTGACAGACGCAAAAGGATAGTAAATCTTATTCCAGCAGGATCGAGAACCGACAGATGAATAGCCGTGCCGTGACAGGGTGCGTTGACCATTTTCACTGAGAGGATAAGATGAAACCATTGACAAGGGTGATGCCTCCAGACGATTAGCCGTGCCGTGACAGGGCATTTGGATCATTTTCCCGAGAGAAGACCGAAAGTAGCCTTTGAGAATGGTGATGTATCATATAAAGCCAGCCATGCAAAGGAGTAAGACTGATTGGATGAAGATAGCAGGAAAGCAGAGGTTCAGAGGAATGAAAGCATCTCTATTCGCTTTTCTGAAATTCTCACCAGTGATTTACATAAGTATTTCTATCCCTATTTTATTAATTAATTTCGAAAACCCCATTACTATTTTATATCCGCCTGACTGAGATTTACAAGGTGACCATAGCTTGCTTCATACCAACAATCTCCGTGGGATTCGACCCTTACTCACGTAAGGTATTACTTGGACGACCCAGTGCACTTGCTGGTTAGTTGTGCGAAGTTGTGAACCATGGTATTGGCATCATGTTTTTGGCGCCAATACCAGGGAAAGAAAGAGCGATGAATTTTACATAATTAAAGTGTAATCACAATTTCTGCGCACCACATCTCTATTCCTGCCATTGGAGCAAACAACTTTGAGCTGAAACCTCAGCTAGTTTCTCTGATGCAGCAGAACTGCAAGTTTCATGGACTTCCATCTAAAGATCCTTTTCAGTTCTTAACTGAATTCTTGCAGATATGTGATACTGTTAAGACTAATGGAGTAAATCCTGAAGTCTACAAGCTCATGCTTTTCCCATATGCTGTAAGAGACAGAGCTAGAATATGGTTGGACTCTCAACTTAAGGATAGCTTGAACTCTTGGGATAAGTTGGTCACGGCTTTCTTAGCCAAGTTCTTTCCTCCTCAAAAGCTGAGCAAGCTTAGAGTGGATGTTCAAACCTTCAAATAAAAAGATGGTGAATCCCTCTATGAAGCTTGGGAATGATACAAACAGTTGACCAAAAAGTGTCCTTCTGACATGCTTTCAGAATGGACCATCCTGGATATATTCTATGATGGTTTATCTGAGCTATCAAAGATGTCATTGGATACTTCTGCAGGTGGATCCATTCACCTAAAGAAAATGCCTGCAGAAGCTCAAGAACTCATTGACATGGTTGCTAATAACCAGTTCATGTACACTTCTGAGAGGAATCCTGTGAGTAATGGGATGCCTATGAAGAAGGGAGTTCTTGAAATTGATGCATTGAATGCCATATTGGCTCAGAACAAAATATTGACTCAGCAAGTCAATATGATTTCTCAGAGTCTGAATGGAATGCAAGCTGCATCCAACAGTACTCAAGAGGCATCTTCTGAAGAAGAAGCTTATGATCTTGAAAACCCTGCAATAGCAGAGGTGAATTACTTAGGTGAACCTTATGGAAACACCTATAATCCATCATGGAGAAATCATCCAAATCTCTCATGGAAGGATCAAAGGCCTCAACAAGGCTTTAATAATGGTGGAAGAAACAGGTTTAGCAATAGCAAGCCTTTTCCATCATCCACTCAGCAACAGACAGAGAATTCTGAACAAAATACCTCTAATTTGGCAAACTTGGTCTCTGATCTGTCCAAGACCACTGTAAATTTCATGAATGAAACAAGGTCTTCCATTAGAAACTTGGAAGCACAAGTAGGCCAGCTGAGTAAAAGGATCACTGAAATCCCTCCTAGTACTCTCCCAAGCAATACAGAAGAGAATCCAAAAGGAGAGTGCAAGGCCATTGACATAAGCACCATGGCCGAACCTGTAAGGGAAGGAGAGGACGTGAATTCCAAGGGGGAAGACCTCCTGGGACGTCCAGTGATCAATAAGGAGTTTTCCTCTGAGGAACCAAAGGAATCTGAGACTCATCTAGAGATCATAGAGATTCCATTGAACCTCTTTATGCCATTCATGAGCTCTGATGAGTATTCCTCTTCTGAAGAGAATGAGGATGTTACTGAAGAGCAAACTGCCAAGTTTCTTGGTGCAATCATGAAGCTAAATGCCAAATTATTTGGCATTGATACTTGAGAAGTTGAACCTCCCTTGTTCATCAATGAACTAAGTGATCTGGATCAACTGACATTGCCTCAGAAGAGACAGGATCCTGGAAAGTTCATAATACCTTGTACCATAGGCACCATGATCTTTAAGGCTCTGTGTGACCTTGGTTCAGGAATAAACCTCATGCCCTCTCTGTAATAGAGAAACTGGGAATCTATGGGGTGCAAGCTGCTAAAATCTCATGAGAGATGGCAGACAATTCAAGAAAACAGGCTTATGGACAAGTAGAGGACATGTTAGTAAAGGTTGAAGGCCTTTACATCCCTGCTGATTTCATAGTCCTGGATGAATCCATCTTCCTAGGAAGACCTTTCCTAGCCACAGCAAGAGCTGTGATTGATGTGGACAGAGGAGAATTAATCCTTCAAATGAATGAGGACAACCTTATGTTTACAACTCAAGGATCTCTCTCTGCATCCATGGAGAGGAAGCAGAAAAAGCTTCTCTCAAAGCAGAGTCAAACAAAGCCCCCACAGTCAAACTCTAAGTTTGGTGTTGGGAGGCCACAACCAAACTCTAAGTTTGGTGTTGAACTCCCATATCTAAACTCTAAGTTTGGTGTTGGAGAGTCTCAACAATGCTCTGAACATCTTTGAGGCTCCATGAGAGCCCACTGTCAAGCTATTGACATTAAAGAAGCGCTTGTTGGGAGGCAACCCAATTTTTATTTATCTAACAATATTTTTCTTAGTTATATGTCTTTATAGGTTCATGATCATGTGGAGTCACAAAATAAATATAGAAATTGAAAACGGAATCAAAAACAGCAGAAGAAAAATCACACCCTGGAGGAGCATCTGTCTGGCGTTCAACGCCAGAATAGAGCATGGTTCTGGCGCTGAACGCCCAAAATGGGCAGTGTCCGGGCGTTGAACGCGCAGAACAAGCATGGTTCTGGCGTTCAACGCCAGAAATGGCCAGTAAATGGGCGTTGAACGCCCAAAATGGGCACCAACCTGGCGCTGAACGCCCAAAGTTGTGTGCAAGGGCATTTTACATGCCTAATTTGGTGCAAGGTTGTAAATACTTGAACACCTCAGGATCTGTAGACCCCACAAGATCATCTCAGGATCTGTGGACCCCACAGGATCCCCACCCACCTCACCCTCTCTTTCTCCATTCATGATCATCCCTTCTGTTTTCCATTCACCACTCACATCTATACACACATCCCTCCATCTCCTCCATATCTTCTTCTTCTTCTTCTATTCTTTCTTCTTTTGCTCGAGGGCGAGCAACATTCTAAGTTTGATGTGGTAAAAGCATAAACTTTCTGTTTTTCCATAACCATTAATGGCACCTAAGGCCAGAGAAACCTCAAAGAGGAAAGGGAAGGCAAGTGCTTTCACCTCTAAGCCATAGGAGATGGAAAGATTCATCTCTAAAGCCCATCACTAAGAAAAGGATGGAGCAAACAAGAGAGCCCACTCATGGAGCTCAAGAAACACATGAGGAAGCTCACCATCAAGAGATCCCTGAGATGCCTCAAGGGATGCACTTTCCTCCATAAAAATTTCTAGGAGCAAGTCAATACCTCCCTAGGAGAATTAAGTTCCAACATGGGACAATTAAGGGTGAAACATCAAGAGCACTCCATCATCCTTCATGAAATCAGAGAAGATCAAAAAGCAATGAAGGAGGAGCAACAAATACAAGGAAGAGACATAGAAGAGCTCAAGGACATCATTGGTTCCTCAAGAAGGAAACGCACCCATCACTAAGGTGGACTCATTCCTTGTTCCTACATTCTCTGTTTTTCGTTTTCTATGTTAAGTGCTTATCGATGTTTGTGTCTTCACTACATGATCATTAGTAATTAGTAACTATGTCTTAAAGTTATGAATGTCCTATGAATCCATCACCTCTCTTAAATGAAAAATGTTTAAATTCAAAAGAACAAGAAGTACATGAATTTTGAATTTATCCTTGAACTTAGTTTAATTATATTGATGTGGTGACAATGCTTCTTGTTTTCTGAATGTATGCTTGAACAGTGCATATGTCTTTTGAAGTTGTTGTTTAAGAATGTTAAATATGTTGGCTCTTGAAAGAATGATGACAAGGAGACATGTTATTTGATAATCTGAAAAATCATAAAAATGATTCTTGAAGCAAGAAAAAGCAGCAAAGAACAAAGCTTGCAGAAAAAAAAAATAGGCAAAAAAAAATATAGAAAAAAATAGAAAGAAAAAGCAAGCAGAAAAAGCCAAAAGCTCTTAAAACCAAGAGGCAAGAGCAAAAAGCCAATAACCCTTAAAACCAAAAGGCAAGGAAAAAAAAAAGGATCCCAAGGCTTTGAGCATCAGTGGATAGGAGGGCCTAAAGGAATAAAATCCTGGTCTAAGCAGCTAAACCAAGCTGTCCCTAACCATGTGCTTGTGGCGTGTAGGTGTCAAGTGAAAACTTGAGACTGAGCGGTTAAAGTCAAGGTCCAAAGCAAAATAAAAGAGTATGCTTAAGAACCATGGACACCTCTAATTGGGGACTTTAGCAAAGCTGAGTCACAATCTGAAAAGGTTCACCCAATTATGTGTCTGTGGCATTTATGTATCCGGTGGTAATACTGGAAAACAAAGTGCTTAGGGCCACGGCCAAGACTCATAAAATAGCTGTGTTCAAGAATCATCATACTGAACTAAGAGAATCAATAACACTATCTGAACTCTGAGTTCCTATAGATGCCAATCATTCTAAACTTTAATGGATAAAGTAAGATGCCAAAACTATTCAAGAGGCAAAAAGCTATAAGTCCCGCTCATTTAATTGGAGCTATGTTTCATTGATAGTTTGGAATTTATAGTATATTCTCTTCTTTTTATCCTATTTGACTTTCAGTTGCTTGGGGACAAGCAACAATTTAAGTTTGGTGTTGTGATGAGCGGATAATTTATACGCTTTTTGGCATTGTTTTTAGTATGTTTTTAGTAGGATCTAGTTATTTTTAGGGATGTTTTCATTAGTTTTTATATTATATTCACATTTCTGGACTTTACTATGAGTTTGTGTGTTTTTCTTTGATTTCAGATATTTTCTGACTGAAATTGAGGGACTTGAGAAAAAATCAGATTCAAAGGTTGAAGAAGGACTGCTGATGCTGTTGAATTCTGACCTCCCTGCACTCAAAATAGATTTTCTGGAGCTACAGAACTCAAAATGGCGCGTTTCCAATTGCGTTGGAAAGTAGACATCCAGGGCTTTCCAGAAATATATAATAGTCCATACTTTGGCTAAGAATAGACGACGCAAACTGGCGTTCAACACCAGCTCTCTGCCCAATTCTGGCGTCCAGCGCCAGAAAAGGATCCAAAACCAGAGTTGAACGCCCAAACTGGCACCAGAACTGGCGTTCAACTCCAAGAAGGACCTCTACACGTGTAACACTCAAGCTCAGCCCAAACACACACCAAGTGGGCCCCGAAAGTAGATTTATGCATCAATTACTTACTTCTGTAAACCCTAGTAGCTAGTTTATTATAAATAGAACTTTTTACTATTGTATTTGACATCTTTGGATGCCTGGTTCTTAGATCAGGGGGGCTGGCCATTCGGCCATGCCTGGATCTTTCACTCATGTATTTTCAACGGTAGAGTTTCTACACTCCATAGATTAAGGTGTGGAGCTCTACTGTTCCTCAAAGATTAATGCAAAGTACTACTGTTTTCTATTCAATTCATCTTATTTCGCTTCTAAGATATTCATTCGCACTTCAACTTGAATGTGATGAACGTGACAATCATCATCATTCCCTATGAACGCGTGCCTGACAACCACTCCCGTTCTACATTAGATTGAATGAGTATCTCTTAGATCTCTTAATCAGAATCTTCGTGGTGTAAGCTAGAATGATGGCGGCATTCAAGAGAATCCGGAAAGTCTAAACCTTGTCTGTGGTATTCCGAGTAGGATTCAATGATTGAATGACTGTGACGAGCTTCAAACTCGCGAGTGCTGGGCGTTAGTGACAGACGCAAAAGGATAGTAAATCCTATTCCAGCATGATCGAGAACCGACAGATGAATAGCCGTGCCGTGACAGGGTGCGTTGACCATTTTCACTAAGAGGATAGGATGAAACCATTGACAAGGGTGATGCCTCCAGATGATTAGCCGTGCCGTGACAGGGCATTTGAATCATTTTCCCGAGAGAAGACCGAAAGTAGCCATTGACAATGGTGATGTATCACATAAAGCCAGCCATGGAAAGGAGTAAGACTGATTGGATGAAGATAGCAGGAAAGCAGAGGTTCAGAGAAACGAAAGCATCTCTATTTGCTTATCTGAAATTCTCACCAATGAATTACGTAAGTATTACTATCCTTTATTATTTATCTTTTGATTATCTAATCCAATCACATTTAACCCTACCTGACTGAGATTCGCAAGGTGACCATAGCTTGCTTCATACCAACAATCTCCGTGGGATTCGACCCTTACTCACGTAAGGTATTACTTGGACGACCTAGTGCACTTGCTGGTTAGTTGTGCGAAGTTGTGAACCATGGTATTGGCATCATTTTTTTGACGCCATTACCAAGGAAAGAAAGAGCGATGAATTTTACATAATTAAAGTGTAATCACAATTTCTTCGCACGAATAAGCTAGAATTATTGGCGGCTATTCCTGAGATCCAGAATGTCTAAACCTTGTCTGTGGTATTCTGAGTAGAATCTGGGAAGGGATGACTGTGATAAACTTCAAACTCGTGAGTGTTGGGCGTAGTGACAGACGCAAAAGGATCAATGGATCCTATTCCGACATGATCGAGAACCGACAGATGATTAGCCGTGCGGTGACAACGCATTTGGAACATTTTCACTGAGAGGACAAGAAGTAGCCATTGACAACGGTGATGTCCAACTTAAAGCTTGCCATGGAAGGAGCCTTGCGTGCATGAAGAAGAAGATAGTAGGAAAGCAGATATTCAGAAGACAAAGCATCTCCAAAGCCTCAACCTGTTCTTCATTACTGCATAACAAGTATTTATCTCATGTTCTTTTACTTTTTACAATTAAATCTGAGAATTATTGATATCCTGACTAAGAGTTACAAGATAACCATCGCTTGCTTCAAGCCGACAATCTCCGTGGGATCGACCCTTACTCACGTAAGGTATTACTTGGACGACCCAGTGCACTTGCTAGTTAGTTGTGCGGAGTTGCAAAAGTGTGATTGTAATTTCGTGCACCAAGTTTTTGGCGCCGTTGCCGGGGATTGTTCGAGTTTGGACAACTGACGGTTTATCTTGTTGCTTAGATTAGGAATATTTTATTTTTGTTGGTTTAGAGTCTTTTATTTGAGTTTAGTTTCATATTTTAAGTTTGGTGTCAATTGCATGCTTTTACTCTCTTTTAATTTTTTTGAATTTGCATATTCTTAGTCTTTCTTGGTTTAGAGTCTTTTATTTGAGTTTAGTTTCATATTTTAAGTTTGGTGTCAATTGCATGCTTTTACTCTCTTTTAATTTTTTCGAATTTGCATGTTCTTTGTCTTTCTTGATCTTTAAAAATTCTAAGTTTGGTGTCTTCTTTGTTTTTCCTTAATTTTTCGAAAATATTGTGCTTGATTTTCTAAAAATTTTAAGTTTGGTGTTCCTTGTGCTTTTATTTACTTAAAAATTTTTCAAAAATTATTCTTGGTGTTCATCTTGATCTTCAAAGTGTTCTTGGTGTTCATCTTGACATTCAAAGTTTTCTTGTTTGTTCTCTGTGTTTTGATCTAAAATTTCTAAGTTTAGTGTCATTTTATTGTTTTTCTCTTTCCTCATTAAAATTCAAAAATTAAAAAAAAATATCTTTTCCTTATTTTACTCATAAATTTCGAAATTTTGCATTAATTTAGTCAAAGATTTTCAAAATCATATCTTTTTTTTAGTCAAGTCAATATTCTAATTTCAAAAATTGATCTTTTTCAAATCTTTTTCAAAAATCAAATCTTTTTAATTTCTTCAATCATATCTTTTTCAAAATAATTCTCAATCATATCTTTTTTTTAATTGCAATCATATCTTCTAAATCATATCTTTTTCAAAATAATTTTCAATCATATCTTTTTAATTGCTAATTTCAAAATCTTTTTAATTAATTAATTAATTTACTTTTCAATTTGCTTTTATTTTAATTTCTTTTTGTTTTCGAAATTTTATTTTATTTTCCATTTATTTTACTTATTATTTTCGATTACTTTTAAATAAAAAAATAATAAAAATTAAAATTCATATCAATTCCCTTTTTTTTATCATGGACATGAGTGGAAGTGAACAGTCCAGAAGGACTCTGGGATCATATGCTAACCCCATTACAGCTGCATATGGGAGTAGCATCTGTATACCTCCCATCAAAGCAAGCAGCTTTGAGCTAAATCCTCAGCTCATTATCATAGTGCAGTAAAATTGCCAGTATTCTAGTCTTCCACAGGAAGAACCTACTGAGTTTCTGGCACAGTTCTTACAAATTGCTGACACAGTACGTGATAAAGAAGTAGATTAGGATGTCTACAGATTATTACTATTTTCATTTGCTGTAAAAGATCAAGCTAAGAGGTGGTTAAATAACCAACCCACAGCAAGCATAAAAACATGGAGACAGTTATCAGACAAATTCCTGAATCAATTTTACCCTCCAAAAAGGATGACACAGCTAAGGCTGGACATCCAAGGCTTTAAACAAGAGGATCATGAATCCCTTTATAATGCCTGAGAGAGGTACAGAGGGATGCTAAGAAAATGCCCCTCTGAAATGTTTTCAGAGTGGGTACAGTTAGACATCTTCTACTATGGACTTACAGAAAAAGCTCAGATGTCTCTAGACCACTCAGCTGGTGGATCTATACACATGAGAAAAACAATTGAAGAGGCTCAAGAATTCATAGATACTGTTGCTAAAAATTAACATCTGTACTCAAACAGTGAGTCCTCCATAAAAGAAGAGGCTATGGCGGTAACTACTTATCCCAATCCTCAAGAACAGATTGTTGAACTTAATCAGCAATTACTCCTTATGACAAAACAATTAGCAGAATTCAAAGAGATGCTCCAAGACACTAAAAATGCTAACAAGAATATAGAAGCACAATTGAATCAGACAAGACAGCAGCTATCTAAACAGATAACAGAAGAATGCCAAGCTGTCCAACTAAGGAGCGGGAAGACATTGAATAACTCATCTCAAAATAGCAAAAAGTCAAGAAAGGAACAAATGACAGAGGATGACCAAACCAATACCCAAAATCCCTCTGAGGACATCAGGAGCCCAGAGAGGAATAACTCTGGCATTCAAATGCCAGAAAAAGGGGAAAAACTGGCGTTAAACGCCCAATGGATGCCCAAATCTGGCGTTCAAACGCCAGAAAAGGGTGGGAACCTGGCGTTAAACGCCCATTCAGCCCCCATTCCTGGCGTTCAAATGCCAATGAGGGATCAGACACCTGAAAGTGCTGATAGTAACCCCTCTAAGAAGGCTTCTCTAACCACTTCTGTAGGGAATAAACCTGCAGCAACTAAGGTTGAAGAATATAAAGCCAATATGCCTTATCCTAAAAAGCTCCGCCAAGCGAAACAGGATAAACAATTTGCCCGCTTTGCAGACTATCTCAGGACTCTTGAAATAAAGATCCCGTTTGCAGAGGCACTTGTGCAAATACCCTCTTATGCTAAGTTCATGAAAGAGATCTTAAGTCATAAGAAGGATTGGAGAGAAACTGAAAGAGTGTTTCTCACTGAAGAATGCAGTGCAGTCATTCTAAAAAGCTTACCAGAAAAGCTTCAAGATCCAGGAAGCTTTATGATACCATGCACATTAGAGGGTGCTTGCACCAAGACAGCTCTATGTGACCTTGGAGCAAGTATCAACCTAATACCTGCATCCACTATTAGAAAGCTTGGGTTGACTGAAGAAGTCAAACCAACCCGGATATGTCTTCAACTTGCTGATGGCTCCATTAAATATCCATCAGGCATCATCGAGGACATGATTGTCAAGGTTGGGCCATTTGCCTTTCCCACTGACTTTGTAGTGCTGGAAATAGAGGAGCACAAGAGTGCAACTCTCATTCTAGGAAGACCTTTCTTAGCAACTGGACGAACTCTTATTGATGTACAAAAAGGGGAAGTGACCCTGAGAGTCAATGAGGATGAGTTCAAGTTAAATGCTGTCAAAGCTATGCAGCATCCAGACACATCAAATGACTGCATGAGCACTGATATTATTGACTCTTTGGTGGAAGAGATCAATATGACTGAGAGTCTTGAATCAGAGCTAGAGGACATCTTTAAAGATGTTCAGCCTGATTTGGAGGAACCAGAGAAAATAAAAGAACCTCTAAAAATCCCTCAGGAAGAGGAGAAACCTCCTAAACCAGAGCTCAAACCACTACCACCATCCCTGAAATATGCATTTCTGGGAGAGGGTGACACTTTTCCAGTGATCATAAGCTCTGCTTTAAATCCACAGGAAGAGAAAGCACTAATTCAAGTGCTAACAACACACAAGACAACTCTTGGGTGGTCCATAAGTGATCTTAAGGGCATTAGCCCAGCAAGATGCATGCACAAGATCCTATTAGAGGATGATGCTAAGCCAGTGGTTCAACCACAGAGGCGGCTAAATCCAGCCATGAAGGAAGTGGTACAGAAAGAGGTCTCTAAGTTACTAGAGGCTGGGATTATTTACCCTATTTCTGATAGCCCCTGGGTGAGCCCTGTCCAAGTTGTCCCCAAGAAGGGAGGCATGACAGTGATTCATAATGAAAAGAATGAACTGGTTCCCACAAGAACGGTTACACGGTGGCGTATGTGTATTGACTACAGAAGGCTCAATACAGCCACCAGAAAGGATCATTTTCCTTTACCATTCATAGACCAGATGCTAGAGAGACTAGCAGGCCATGAATACTACTGCTTTTTGGATGTCTATTCAGGCTACAACCAAATTGCAGTAGATCCTCAAGACCAAGAGAAAACAGCATTCACATGTCCATCTGGAGTATTTGCTTAAAGAAGAATGCCTTTTGGTCTGTGCAATACACCTACAACCTTTCAGAGGTGCATGCTCTCTATCTTCTCTGATATGGTAGAGAAGTTCCTGGAAGTCTTCATGGATGACTTCTCAGTATTTGGAGACTCATTCAGCTCCTGGCTTGACCATCTAGCACTTGTCCTGAAAAGGTGCCAAGAGACTAACCTGGTCTTAAACTGGGAAAAATGTCACTTTATGGTGACTGAAGGAATTGTCCTTGGGCACAAAATTTCAAACAAGGGGATAGAGGGGGATCAAGCCAAGGTAGAGGTAATTGAGAAATTACCTCCACCTGCCAATGTTAAGGCAATCAGAAGCTTTCTGATGCATGCAGGATTCTATAGGAGGTTTATAAAGGATTTTTCAAAAATTGCAAAACCTCTAAGCAACCTGCTAGCTACTGACACGCCATTTGTGTTTGACACAGAGTGTCTGCAGGTGTTTGAGACCCTGAAAGCCAAGCTGGTCACAGCACCAGTCATTTCTGCACCTGACTGGACATTACCATTCGAATTAATATGTGATGCCAGTGACCATGCCATTCGTGCAGTGTTGGGACAAAGGAATAACAAGCTTCTGCACGTCATTTACAATGCCATTCGTGTTCTAAATGACGCACAGAAGAATTACACAACCACAGAAAAAGAGTTACTTACAGTGGTTTATGACATTGACAAGTTTAGATCCTATTTAGTAGGTTCAAAAGTGATTGTGTATACTGACCATGATGCTCTTAAATATCTACTCACAAAGCAGGATTCAAAACCCAGGCTCATAAGATAGGTGTTGCTTCTGCAAGAGTTTGATATAGAAATAAGAGACAGAAAAGGGACAGAGAACCAGGTAGCTGATCACCTGTCTCGGATAGAACCAGTAGCAGGGGCATCCCTCTCTCCTACTGAGATCTCTGAGACCTTTCCAGATGAGCAATTGTTTGCCATTCAGGAAGAACCATGGTTTGCAGACATTGCAAATTATAAAGCTGTGAGGTTCATACCCCAGGAATACAGCAGGTTGCAAAAGAAAAAACTAATTTCTGATGCAAAGTACTACTTATGGGATGAACCATATCTCTTTAAGAGATGCGCAGATGGAATGATCCGCAGATGCATCTCTAGAGAGGAGGCACAAAAGATCCTATGGCATTGCCATGGATCACAGTATGGAGGACATTTCGCAAGTGAGCGAACAGCCACTATAGTCCTCCAATGTGGCTTCTATTGGCCTACTCTCTATAGAGATGCCCGAGAGTTTGTGCGTAACTGTGACAGTTGCCAAAGAGCTGGTAACTTGCCTCATGGTTATGCCATGCCTCAACAAGGGATTTTAGAGATTGAGTTATTTGATGTATGGGGTATTGAGTTCATGGGTCCTTTCCCACCATCATACTCAAACACTTACATTCTGGTGGCAGTAGACTACGTATCTAAATGGGTGGAAGCAATTGCCACACCCACTAATGATACCAAGACTGTGCTGAAGTTCCTCCAGAAACATATTTTCAGCAGATTTGGTGTTTCCAGAGTACTAATCAGTGATGGGGGCACCCATTTCTGCAATAAACAGCTTTACTCTGCTATGGTTCGATATAGAATTAGCCACAAAGTAGCAACTCCGTATCATCCACAAACAAATGGGCAGGCTGAAGTCTCTAACAGAGAATTAAAGAGAATCCTGGAACGGACTGTAATTGCCCGTAGAAAGGATTGGGCAAAGAGCTTGGATGATGCTCTGTGGGCATACAGAACAGCATTCAAGACTCCTATAGGAACCTCCCCATACTAGCTTGTGTATGGCAAGGCTTGTCATCTGCCCGTGGAACTGGAACATAAAGCCTACTGGGAAACCAGATTCCTAAACATGGATGCTAAGTTAGCTGGTGAGAAAAGATTGCTCCAGCTAAATGAGCTAGAGGAGTTCAGACTCAATGCTTTTGAAAATGCAAAAATTTATAAGGAAAAAGCAAAAAAGTGGCATGACAAGAAATTGTCATCCAGAGTCTTTGAGCCAGGACAAAAAGTTTTACTGTTCAACTCTAGGCTCAGATTATTCCTCGGGAAATTAAAATCCCGGTGGAGGGGACCATATGTGATCATAGGAGTGTCACCATATGGTTATGTTGAGCTTCAAGATATTGATTCTGACAAAAAGTTCATTGTTAATGGACAGAGAATCAAACATTATCTTGAAAGCAATTTTGAGCAAGAATGCTCAAAACTGAGGCTTGATTGAAGCTAAGTAAAGGTCCAGCTAAAGACAATAAAGAAGCACTTGCTGGGAGGCAACCCAGCCATTAGCAAGTTATTTGTCTTAATTAATACTTGTAGAAGTTTGATATACATTTTTCTTCAAAGGTTAAACATCAAAATTGAAGGAATTCATAGAGTTATAGAAGGATTCAGTGCAAAAAGCAGAGAAAAGGAGATTGCTGGCAAGAAAACGCCAGTAAAGGGCATTTTGGGCGTTAAACGCCAGAATGGGTACCATTCTGGGTGTTTAATGCCAGAATTGCAGCATCCTGGGCGTTCAGCAAAACGCCCAGTGATAAAGGGGTTTCTGGCGTTTAACGCCAGCCAGGGTACCTGGCTGGGCATTAAATGCCCATAATGGCCAACAATTGGGCGTTAAACGCCAGAATGGATACCATTCTGGCCATTTAACGCCAGAAAGGCAGGGGGAGGAGATTTTGTTTTCAACTTCAAATTTTTTCAAATTTTCATGTTTTGATTCATACTTTTCTGCATAAACATGTTTCAAACTTTCATCATTCACCCTCAATTTTCAAAAATTCAAACATTTTCTAATCTCTTTTCAATTTTCTTTCAAATCCTTCCCAAATCTTCTTCAAAAACTCAATTATCTTCTTAATTTCTTTCCAAATATTTTTCAACTCATCATATCATCTTTTAATTCTTAGATGCATAACCAAATTTTCAGATTTAACATCTTTATATCTTTTTCAATTACAAATCTCATCTTTTTCATATCATGATTTTATTTTCTTCCATCAATCATATCTCTATGTTATATCTCTTTCAAATTTTTCGAAATCCCTCCCCTCCTCCTATAAATATACATTCGGCCACCCCCTCCTCTACACCATTCGAATTTACCTCTTCTCCTCTCTCTCCCCTTTCCTTTCTTTTGCTTAAGGGCAAGCAAACCTCTAAGTTTGGTGTGTTTTTCCGTGATCACTGAGCTAAGGCTCATCAAGATCATGGCACCTAAGGGAAAACAAACCAAATCAAGAGGCAAGAAAGAGAATACTCCAAAGAGTCTTTGGAATCAAGAGAGGTTCTTAACCAAAGAACATGCAGACCATTACCACAAAATAATGGGTCTGAGGTCAGTGATCCTGGAAGTTAAATTCAATCTGAAAGAGGATGAATATCCGAAGATCCAAGAGCAAATTTGAAACAGAGGATGGGAAATTTTTGCCAATCCTGAGACAAAGGTTGGAAGAAACATGGTTTAGGAATTCTACTCAAATCTGTGGCTGACAGATAAGCAGAGAATAACTGGAACCGCCTTTCATACCTACCGAACCATGGTCAGAGGGAGGCTTATTTACTTCCATCTGGACAAAATAAGAGAGATCTTCAAATTGCCTCAACTACAAGATGATCCAGAATTCTTTAATAGGAGAATGGTGAGAGTAGATAAGGGGTTGGATCAAGTTCTAGAGGACATATGCCTCCCTGGAACTAAGTGGATAACCAATTCAAAAGGTGTCCGAAATCAACTCAAGAGGGGAGATCTCAAACCAGTTGCAAGAGGCTGGTTGGACTTCATTGGGCGTTCTATATTGCCCACTAGTAACCGCTCTGAGGTCACTATCAAAAGAGCAGTGATGATTCATTGTATTATGCTTGGAAAAGAAGTGGAGATTCATCATCTGATTTCTTGTGAGATTTACACAATTGCAAACAAGAACTCCACTGAAGCCAAACTGGCCTACCCAAGCTTAATTTCTCTGCTATGTAAAGATACTGGGGTAAGAATGGGAGTAGATGAATTCATCCCAATTGAACACCCAATCACCAAGAAGTCAATGAAAGAACAAGTGCAAGACAACTCCATAAAAAGGAGGGCGCAGGAGTTCCTCCCAGAAATTTCTGAAATTGACTACTGGACCCGCCTAGAAGCATGTGTTACTAAGCTACAGAAAGCTATGGAACAACTTAAGGAAGAACAGCAGAATCAAAACTGTATGCTCTGCAAACTGCTGAAGGAACAGGAGAAGCAGGGGCGTGAGCTAAAGGAGCTGAAGCACCAGAAGCTCTCCCTTGAAGGACCAAGCACCCCACAGATTGAGGGAGCATCAACTCCTCAAAATCAAGGTTGTTGAGTCCTAACTCTGTGATAACCTTTATTATTAAGAGTCTATTTTAAGAGTCATTTATTCTTCTGCTTTTAATTTTCTGTCTTCTATTATTATGGGTCTGCGCTTATATTTATTTTTTAGTCTTATTTTTATTCCATAATCAATAAAAATTTAAAGTTTATGTCTTAAAGCTATGAATGTCCTATGAATCCATCACCTTTCTTAAATAAAAAGTATTTTTAATTGAAAAAGAAAAAGAAGTACATGAATTTCGAATTTTAAAACAGTTTAATTATTTTGATGTGGTGGCAATACTATTATTTTCTGAATGAATGCTTGAACAGTGCATATTTTTGAATTTGATTGTTTATGAATGTTAAAATTGTTGGCTCTTGAAAGAATGATGGGAAAAGGAGAAATGTTATCTGATGATCTGAAAAATCATAAAATTGATTCTCGAAGCAAGAAAAAGCAGTGAAAAGCTTGCAAAAAAAAAAAAGAGAAGAGGCAAAAAAAAAAAAGAGAGAAAAGAAAAAGAAAAGCAAGCAGAAAAAGCCAATACCCCTTTAAACCAAAAGGCAAGGGTGATAAAAAGGATCCAAGGCTTTGAGCATCAGTGGATAGGAGGGCCCACAGGAATAAAATCTTGGCCTAAGCGGCTAAACCAAGCTGTCCCTAACCATGTACTTGTGGCGTGAAGGTGTCAAGTGAGAACTTGAGACTGAGCGGTTAAAGTCGAGGTCCAAAGCAAAAAGAAGAGTGTGCTTAAGAACCCTGGACACCTCTAATTGGGGACTCTAGCAAAGCTGAGTCACAATCTGAAAAGGTTCACCCAGTTATGTGTCTGTGGCATTTATATATCCAGTGGTAATACTGGAAAACAAAGTGCTTAGGGCCACAGCCAAGACTCATAAAGTAGCTATGTTCAAGAATCAACATACTTAACTAGGAGAATCAATAACACTATCTGGATTCTGAGTTCCTATAGATGCCAATCATTCTGAACTTCAAGGAATAAAGTGAGATGCCAAAACTGTTCAGAAGCAAAAAGCTAAAAGCCCCGCTCATCTAATTAATACTGATCTTCATAGATGTTTTTGGAATTCATTGTATATTCTCTTCTTTTTATCCTATTTGATTTTCAGTTGCTTGGGGACAAGCAACAATTTAAGTTTGGTGTTGTGATGATCGGATAATTTATACGCTTTTTGGCATTATTTTTAGTATGTTTTTAGTATATTTTAATTAGTTTTTGTTATATTTTTTATTAGTTTTTATTTAAAATTCTCTTTTCTAGACTTTACTATGAGTTTGTGTATTTTTCTGTGATTTCAGGTATTTTCTGGCTGAAATTGAGGGACCTGAGCAAAAATCTGATTCAGAGGCTGAAAAAGGACTGCAGATGCTGTTGGATTCTGACCTCCGTACACTCAAAGTGGATTTTCTGGAGTTACAAAAGCCCAATTGGTGCGCTCTGAATTGCATTGGAAAGTAGACATCATGGGCATTCCAGCAATATATAATAGTCCATACTTTTCTCAAGATTTGATGGCCCAAACAGGCGTTCCAAGTCAGCTTAAGAATTCTGGCGTTTAACGCCGGAACTGGCATAAAAACTAGAGTTAAACGCCCAAACAGGCACAAAAGCTGGTGTTTAACTCCAAGAAAAGTCTCTACACATGAAAGCTTCAATGCTCAGCCCAAGCACACACCAAGTGGGCCCCGGAAGTGGATTTTTACACTGAACACCCTAGGTTACTCATTTTCTGTAACCCTAGGTCACCAGTTTACTAT
Organism: Arachis hypogaea; assembly: GCF_003086295.3. Lineage (NCBI taxonomy): Eukaryota > Viridiplantae > Streptophyta > Magnoliopsida > Fabales > Fabaceae > Arachis > Arachis hypogaea. Next base: position 56,284,607 of record NC_092047.1, read on the forward strand.
AAAAGCTACTTTTAGTGATTCATCTTGTACATCATGACACTTTACACGTTTCTTATTGTATTCTCTATGGCATGAGTCTCTAAACCCCATTGTTGGAGGTGAGGAGCTCTGCTGTTCTTCATGAATTAATGCAATTACCACTATTTTCCATTCTATCACGCTTGCTTCTATTCTAAGATATTCATTCGCACTTCAACCTGATGAATGTGATGATCCGTGACACTCATCATCATTCTCACCTATGAACGCGTGTCTGACAACCACCTCCGTTCTACCTTAGACTGAATGCATATCTCTTGGCCTCATGATTCAGATCAGAGTCTTCGTGGTATAAGCTAGAATTATTGGCGGCCATTCCTGAGATCCGGAACGTCTAAACCTTGTCTGTGGTATTCTGAGTAGAATCTGGGAAGGGATGACTGTGACGAGCTTCAAACTCGCGAGTGTTGGGTGTAGTGACAGACGCAAAAGGATCAATGGATCCTATTCCGACATGATCGAGAACCGACAGATGATTAGCCGTGCGGTGACAGCGCATTTGGAACATTTTCACTGAGAGGATGGGAAGTAGCCATTGACAACGGTGATGCCCAACTTAAAGCTTGCCATGGAAGGAGCCTTGCGTGCATGAAGAATAAGATAGTAGGAAAGCAGAGAATCAGAAGACAAAGTATCTCCAAAGCCTCAACATGTTCTTCATTACTACATAACAAGTATTTATTTCATGTTCTTTTACTTTTTACAATTAAATCTGAGAATTATTGATATTCTGACTAAGAGTTACAAGATAACCATAGCTTGCTTCAAGCCAACAATCTCCGTTGGATCGACCCTTACTCACGTAAGGTATTACTTGGACGACCCAGTGCACTTGCTGGTTAGTTGTGCGGAGTTGCAAAAGTGTGATTTTAATTTCGTGCACCAGGGGTTTCGATCATGAGTGGGTGGGTTTGGAAGGGAAGTGGTTTGAATTTGAATGGTGAGGTAGGTGGGGTTTAATGATGGATGGATGTGAGTGGTGAAGAGAGTATGGGGAAGAGGGTAAGATTTGATAGATGAGGGGTGTTTGGGGAAGAGGTTTTGATGGAATTGGTCAATGGTGTTTGGGGAAGAGTGTTATGGAAAGGTGTGAAGAGGAGAGAAGAAGAAGTGGGGTAGGTGGGGATCCTGTGGGGTCGACAGATCCTGAGATGTCAAGGAATTCGAGTCCTTGCACCAATCTGGCATTCAAACGCCCTTAGTGTGCCAAATCCAGCGTTAAACGCCAACTTTGCTACCTTTCCTGGGGTTTAATGCCAGCTCTGCTACCTTTCCTAGCGTTAAACGCCACTCTACTACCCATTTCTGGCGTTAAATGCCAATCAGATGCCCATTTCTGGCGTTTAACGCCAGCCAGATGCCAGACAGCCCTTTCTGGCGTTAAACGCCCAGAGTGCTGCCCATTCTGGCATTTAACACCCAGAATGTTGCCAGGCTGGGCGTTAATCGCCCATTCTGCTATCCTTACTGGCGTTTAAATGCCAGTAAGCCTGCCTCCAGAGTGTGCTATTTTTAATGCTGTTTTTCATTCTGTTTTTGATTTTTCAGTTGTTTTTGTGGCTTCACAAGATCATCAACCTAAAAAAATATAAAATAACAATGGAAAATAAAATAAATATAATTAAATAACATTAGGTTGCCTCCCAATAAGCGCTTCTTTAATGTCAATAGCTTGACAGTGAAGCTCTTAGAGAGCTTCACAGAGACTTAGAGCTTAATGGTGGCCTCCCAACACCAAACTTAGAAGTTGAGTGTGGGGGTTTTGTTTGACTCTGTATTGAGAGAAGCTTTTCATGCTTCCTCTCCATAGTTACAGAAGAAGATCCTTGAGCCTTAAACACAAGGTAGTCTTCATTCAATTGAAGGACTAGCTCTCCTCTGTCCATATCAATCACAGCTCTTGCTGTGGCTAGGAAGGGTCTTCCAAGGATGATGGATTCATCTTCATCCTTCCCAGTGTCTAGGATTATAAAATCAGCAAGGTTGTAATAGCCTTCAACCTTCACTAAGACATCCTCTACAAGTCCAAAAGCCTGTTTCCTTGAATTGTCTATCATTTCTAATGAGATTCTTGCAGCTTGCACCTCAAAGATCCCTAGTTTCTCCATTACAGAGAGTAGCATCAGGTTTATACTTGACCCAAGGTCACACAGAGCCTTCTTAAAGGTCATGGTGCCTATGGTACAAGGTATTAAGAACTTTTCAGGATCCTGTTTTTTCTGAGGTAATTTCAGTTGAACCAGATCATTTAGTTCATTGATGAGCAATGGAGGTTCATCCTCCCAAGTCTCATTACCAAATAACTTGGTGTTCAGCTTCATGATTGCTCCTAGATATTGAGCAACTTGCTCTTCAGCAATATCTTCATCCTCTTCAGAGGAAGAATACTCCTCAGAGCTCATGAATGGCAACAGTAAGTTTAGTGGAATCTCTATGGTCTCTATATGAGGCTCAGATTCCTTTGGTTCCTCATTAGGGAACTCCTTGGAGGCCAGTGGACGTCCATTGAGGTTTTCCTCACTGGAAATAACTGCCTTTCCCTCCTCTACAGGTTCAGCCGTGTGAGACATGTTTATGGCCTTGCACTCTCTTTTTGGATTCTCTTCTGTATTGCTTGGGAGAGTACTGGGAGGGAGTTCAGTAACTTTTTTACTCAGCTGACCCACTTGCGCCTCCAAATTTCTAATGGAGGACTTTGCTTTAGTCATGAAACTGAGAGTGGTCTTAGATAGATCAGAGACTACAGTTGCTAAGTCAGAGTGGCTCTGCTTAGAATTCTTTGTTTGTTGCTGAGAAGATGATGGGAAAGGTTTGCTATTGCCAAACTGGTTTCTTCTACCATTATTATTATTGAAGCCTTGATTAGGCTTCTGTTGATCATTCCATGAGAGATTAGGATGATTCCTCCATAAAGGGTTATAGGTGTTTCCATAGGATTCTCCCATGTAATTCAACTCTGCCATTGCAGGATTCCCAGGATCATAGGCTTCTTCTTCAGATGAAGCCTCCTTAGTACTGCCTGATGCAGCTTGCATTCTAGACAGACTCTGAGAAATCATATTGACTTGCTAAGTCAATATTTTATTCTGAGCCAACATTGCATTCAGAGTATCAATCTCAAGAACTACTTTCTTCTGAGTTGTCCCATTATTCACAGGATTCCTTTCAGAAGTGTACACGAACTGGTTATTTGCAACCATTTCAATGAGTTCCTGGGCTTCTGTAGGCATCTTCTTCAGGTGAAGAGAGCCACCAGCAGAGTGATCCAATGACATCTTGGACACTTGATGAGTGGATAATTTATACGCTTTTTGGCATTATTTTTAGGTAGTTTTTAGTAGGATCTAGATACCTTTTAGTATATTTTTATTAGTTTTCAAGAAAAATTCACATTTCTGGACTTTACTATGAGTTTGTGTGTTTTTCTGTGATTTCAGGTATTTTCTGGCTGAAATTGAAGGACCTGAGCAAAAATCTGATTCAGAGGCTGAAAAAGGATTGCAGATGCTGTTAGATTCTGACCTCTCTGCACTCGAAATGGATTTTCTGGAGCTACAGAAACCCAATTGGCATGCTCTCAATTGCGTTGGGAAGTAGACATCCTAGGATTTCCAGAAATATATAATAGTCCATACTTTGCCCGAGTTTTGATAACGCAAATTGGCGTTTGAACGCCCACTTTCTACCCTATTCTAGCGTTAAACACCAGAACTGGAATAAAAGCTGGAGTTAAACGCCCAAACTGGCACCAAAGCTGGCGTTTAACTCCAAGAAGAGTCTCTACACGAGAAAGCTTCAATGCTCAGCCCAAGCACACACCAAGTGGGCCGCAGAAGTGGATTTCTGCACTATCTGCACTTAGTTACTCATTTTCTGTAAACCCTAGTGACTAGTTTGGTATAAAAACTACTTTTAGTGATTTATTTCACATCTTTAGATCATTTTGGAATCTATCTTTTCATCTTTGATCATGTTTTGGGGGCTGGCCATTCGGCCATGCCTGGACCATTATCACTTATGTATTTTCAACAGTGGAGTTTCTACACCCCATAAATTAAGGTGTGGAGCTCTGTTGTTCCTCATGAATTAATGCAAAGTACTATTGGTTTTATATTCAATTCAAGCTTATTCTTTTTCTAAGATATTCATTCGCACATAAGAACATGATGAATGTGATGATCAAGTGACACTTATCACCATTCTCACTTATGAACGTGTACCTGACAAACACTTTTGTTCTACATGAAAACAAGCTTGAATGCATATCTCTTGAATTCCTGGTCCATGCGTTTGATTGTCTCTCCTGACAATAGAGCCTTCAATTCCTTGAGATCAGAGTCTTCGTGGTATAAGCTAGAATCAATTAGCAGCATTCTTGAGATCCGAAAAGTCTAAACCTTATCTGTGGTATTTCGAGTAGGATCTGGGATGGGATGACTATGAAGAGCTTCAAACTCATGAGTGTTGGGCGTAATGACAGACGCAAAAGGATCAATGGATCCTATTCCAACATGAGTGAGAACCAACAGATGATTATGCGTGCGGTGACAGCACATTTGGACCATTTTCACTGAGAGGACGGATGGTAGCCATTGACAATGGTGATCCCCTAACATACAGCTTGCCATGGAAAGGAGTATGAATGGTTGAATGAAGACAGTAGAAAAGCAGAGATTCAAAAGCAACAAACATCTCCATACGCTTATCTGAAATCCCACCAATGAATTACATAAGTATTTCTATCTTATTTTATATTTTATTTATATTTTAATTATCAAAACCTCATAATCATTTGAATCCGCCTGACTGAGATTTACAAGATGACCATAGCTTGCTTCAAGCCGACAATCTCTGTGGGATCGACCCTTACTCATGTAAGGTATTACTTGGACGACCTAGTGCACTTGCTGGTCAGTTACACGGAATTGTTAAAAAGTCTTAAGATCACGTTCTCCCACACCAAGTTTTTGGCACTATAGCCAGGGAATGAATAATCACGATTTCGCGTACCAAGATTTTGGCGCCATTGCCGGAGATTGTTCGAGTTTGGACAACTGACGGTTTATCTTGTTGCTCAGATTAGGAACAAGGATAAAGGCATTCTTGTTGAAGCTGATCCTGAACCTAAAAGGACTCTTAAGAGGAAACTAAGAGAAGCTAAAGCACAATACTCTGAAGATGACCTAACTAAAATTTTCAAAACAGAGAAAATAGCTATGGCCGAACCCAACAACAATAATGCAAGGAAGGTGCTTGGTGATTTTACTACACCAACTTCTAATTTCTATGGAAGAAGCATCTCATTTCCTGCCATTGGAGCAAACAACTTTGAGCTTAAGCCTTAATTAGTTTTTCTAATACAACAGAATTGCAAGTTTCATGGACTTCCATTGGAAGATCCTCATCAGTTCTTAGCTGAATTCTTGCAAATCTGTGACACTGTCAAGACTAATGGAGTGGATCCCGAGGTCTGCAGGCTTATGCTTTTCCCTTTTGCTGTAAGAGACAGAGCTAGAACATGGTTGGATTCACAACCTAAGGAAAGCCTGAACTCTTGGGAAAAGCTGGTCAGTGCTTTCCTAGCCAAATTCTTTCCACCTCAAAAGATGAGCAAGCTTAGAGTGGAAATCTAAACCTTCAGACAGAAGGAAGGTGAGTCCCTCTATGAAGCTTGGGAAAGATATAAGCAATTGATCAAAAGGTGTCCTACTAACATGCTTCCAAAATGGAGCATCATATGTATATTCTATGATGGTCTGTCTGAGTTGTCAAAAATGTCATTGGACCATTCTACAGGAGGATCTCTTCATCTGAAAACCCCTGCAGAAGCTCAGGAACTCATTGAAATGGTTGCAAATAACCAGTTCATGTACACCTTTGAGAGGAGTCCTGTGAACAATGGGACACCTCAGAAGAAGGGAGTTCTTGAAATTGATACTCTGAATGCCATATTGGCTCAGAACTAAATATTGACTCAGTAAGTCAAAATGATTTCTTAGAGTCTGAATGGATTGCAAGCTGCATCCAATTGTACTAAAGAAGCATCTTCTGAAGAAGAAGCTTATGATCCTGAGAACCCTGCAATGGCAGTGGTGAATTACATGGGAGAACCCTATGGAAACACCTATAATCCTTCAGGGAGAAATCATCCAATTTTCTCATGGAAGGACCAACAGAAGCCTCAACAAGGCTTCAATAATAATGATGGAAGAGATAGGTTTAGCAATAGCAAGCCTTTTCTATCATCTTCTCAGCAACAGACAGAGAATTCTGAACAGAGCCATTCTGGCCTGGCAACCATAGTCTTTGATCTATCCAAGACCACACTAAGTTTCATGAATGAAACAAGGTCCTCCATTAGAAATTTAGAGGCACAGGTGGGTCAGCTGAGTAAGAAGATTACTGAAACTCCTCCCAGTACTCTCCCAAGCAATACAGAAGAAAATTCCAAGAGAGAGTGCAAGGCCATAACCATGACCAACATGGCCGAACTTGGAGAGAGTGAGGAGGACGTGAGTCCCAGTGAGAAAAGCCTCATGGGACGTCCTCTGGACAGAAAGGAGTTTCCCTTTGAGGAACCAAAGGAATCTGAGGCTCATACAGAGACCATAGAGATTCCATTGAACTTCTTTCTGCCATTCATGAGCTCTGATAAATATTCTTCCACTGAAGAGGATGAAGACATCACTGAAGAGAAAGTTGCTAAATATCTAGGAGCAATCATGAAGCTGAATGCTAATTTATTTGGTACTGAGACTTAGGAGGATGAACCCCCCTTATTCACCAATGAACTGAATGCATTAATGAGGCAGACATTACCTCAGAAGAAACCGGATCCCAGAAAATTCTTCATACCTTGTACTATATGCACCATGACCTTTGAGAAGGCTCTATGCGACCTAGGGTCAGGGATAAACCTCATGCCACTCTCTGTAATGGAGAAACTGGGAATCTTTGAGGTACAAGCTACAAGAATCTCACTAGAGATGACAGACAAATCAATGAAATAGGCTTATGGACTAGTAGAAGACGTGCTAGTGAAGGTTGAAGGCCTTTACACCCCTGCTGATTTCATAATCCTAGACACTGGGAAGGATGAGGATGAATCCATCATCCTTGGCAGATCCTTCCTAGCCATAGCAAAAGCTGTGATTGATGTTAACAGAGGAGAGTTAGTCCTCAAGTTGAATGAGGACTACCTTGTATTCAAGACTCAAGGTTCTCCTTCTGTAACCACGGAGAGGAAGCATGAAAAGCTTCTCTCAATACAGAGTCAAATAAAACCCCCCACATTCAAACTCTAAGTTTGGTGTTGGGAGGCCACAACCAAATTCTAAGTTTGGTGTTGAGAGGCCACAACCAAACTCTAAGTTTGGTGTTGAGAGGCCCCAACCCTGCTTTGATTATCTGTGAGGCTCCATGAGAGCTCACTATCAAGCTATTGACATTAAAGAAGTGCTTATTGGGAGGCATCCCAATGTTATTTAATTATATCTATTTATTTTCCATTGTTATTTTATGTTTTCTTTAGGTTGATGATCATGTGAAGTCACAAAAACAACTGAAAAATCAAAAATAGAATGAAAAATAGCATTAAAAATAGCTCACCATGGAGGAAGAGCTTACTGGCGTTTAAACGCCAGTAAGAGTAGCAAAATGGGCGTTTAACACCCAGTCTGGCACCATTTTGGGCGTTTAACGCCAGAAATGGGCACCAGACTGACGTTTAACGCCAGAAATAGGCACCAGACTGGCGTTTAACGCCAGAACAGGGCACCAAGTTGGCGTTAAACGCCAAGAAAGGGAGAAAAGCTGGCGTTAAACACCAGAAACAAGCAGCAATCTGGTGTTTAACGCCAGAATTGCACTCTAAGGGCATCTTGCACGCTTAAATGGAGCAGGGATGTTAAAGTCCTTGACCCAACAGGATCTGTGGACCCCACAGGATCCCCATCTACCCCACCTCTTCTTCTCTCCTCTTCACACCTTTCCATAACACTCTTCCCCAAATACCCTTCACCTATCAAATCTTACCCTCTTCCCCAAATACCCTTCACCAATCACCTCATTCACTTTTCCCCAAAACACCACCTACCTTCAAATTCAAAACTCTTTTTCCCTCCCAAACCCAACCCCAAATACACAAACCAAGCCTCCCCCCACTCCTATATATACCCCTCATCATTCCTTCAATTTCACACATCACAAACACCTTTTACCCCCTTGGCCGAACTCACCCTTATCCTCCATCTCCTCTATTTTCTTCTTCTTCTCCTTCATTCTTTCTTCTTTGCTCAAGGACGAGCAAACACTTTAAGTTTGGTGTGGTAAAAGCATTGCTTTTTGTTTTTCCATAACCATTTATGACACCTAAGGCCGGAGAAACCTCTAGAAAGAGGAAAGAGAAGGAAAAATCTTCCACCTCCAAGTCATGGAAGATGGAGAGATTCATCTCAAAGGTCCATCAAGACCACTTCTATGAAGTTGTGGCCAAGAAGAAGGTGATCCCTGAGGTCCCTTTCAAGCTCAAAAGGAGTGAGTATCCGGAGATCCGACATGAGATTCGAAGAAGAGGATGGGAAGTTCTTTCCAATCCTATTCAACAAGTCAGAATCTGAATGGTTCAAGAGTTTTATGCAAACGCATGGGTCACTAGGAACCATTATCAAAGTATGAACCCGAATCCAAAGAATTGGCTTACAACGGTTCGGGGGAAATACTTAGATTTCAGTCCGGAAAATGTAAGGTTGGCGTTCAACTTGCCAATGATGCAAGAAAACGCACACCCCTACACTAGAAGGGTCAACTTTGATCAAAGGTTAGACCAAGTCCTCATGGACATATGTGTGGAAGGAGCTAGATGGAAAAGTGACTCAAGAGGTAAATCGGTTCAATTGAAAAGACCGGACCTTAAGCCTGTAGCTAGGGGATGGTTGGAGTTCATCCAACGCTCTATCATTCCTACTAGGAACCTATCCGAAGTAACTGTGGATCGGGCCATCATGATCCATAGTATCATGATTGGGGAGGAGGTGGAAGTTCATGAGATTATACCTCAAGAACTCTACAAGGTGGCTGACAAGTCCTTCACTTTGGCAAGGTTAGCCTTTCCTCACCTCATTTGTCACCTCTGCAATTCGGCTGGGATTGTCATAGAGGGAGATATCCTCATTGAAGAGAACAAGCACATCACTAAAAAGAGGATGGAACAAACAAGAGAGCCCACTCATGGACCTCAACAAGAGCATGAGGAAATTCCTCATCATGAAATCCCTCCACAAAATTATTGGGAGCAAATTAACACCTCCCTAGGAGAATTAAATTCCAACATGGGACAACTAAGGATGGAGCACCAAGAGCACTCCATCATTCTCCATGAGATTAGAGAAGATCAAAGAGCTTTGAGAGAGGAGCAGCAAAGGCAAGGAAGAGACATAGAGGAGCTCAAGAGCACCATTGGTTCTTCAAGAGGAAGAAGACGCCACCCTCACTAAGGTGGACCCGTTCCTTAATCTCCTTGTCTATTTATTTTTTTCTCTCTGTTTTCGTTCTCTATGCTTTATGTTTATTTATGTTTGTGTCTTTATTACACGATCATTAGTATCTAGTGTCTATGCCTTAAAGCTATGAATGTCCTATGAATCCATCACCTTTCTTAAATAAAAAAATTGTTCTAAATGCAAAATAACAAGATGTACTTGAATTTCGAATTCATCCTTGAGATTAGTTTAATTATTTTGATGTGGTGACAATACTTTCTGCTTTCTGAATGAATGCTTGAACAGTGCATATTTTTTATAGTGAAGTTTATGAATGTTAAAATTGTTGGCTCTTGAAAGAATAATGAAAAAGGAGAAATGTTAATGATAATCTGAAAAATTATAAAATTGATTGTTCAAGAAAGAAAAAGAAGTGAAAAACAAGGCTTGCAAAAAAAAATGGCGAAAATAAAAGAAAAAAAAGAAAGAAAAAGAAAAAGCAAGCAGAAAAAGCCAAGAGCTCTTTAAACCAAAAGGCAAGAGAAAAAAGCCAGTAACCCTTTAAACTAAAAGGCAAGGGTAAAAAGGATCCAAGGCTTTGAGCATTAATGGATAGGAGGGTCCAAAGGAATAAAATCCTGGCCTAAGCGGCTAAACCAAGCTGTCCTTAACCATGTGCTTGTGGCGTGGAGGTGTCAAGTGAAAAGCTTGAGACTGAGCGGTTAAAGTCATGATCCAAAGCAAAAAGAGTGTGCTTAAGAACCTTGAACACCTCTAACTGGGGACTCTAGCAAAGCTGAGTCACAATCTGAAAAGGTTCACCCAGTTATGTGTCTGTGGCATTTATGTATCCGGTGGTAATACTGGAAAATAAAGTGCTTAGGGCCACGGCCAAGACTCATAAAGTAGTTGTGTTCGAGAATAAACATAGTGAACTAGGAGAATCAATAACACTATCTAAATTCTGAGTTCCTATAGATGCCAATCATTCTGAACTTCAAAGGATAAAGTGAGATGCCAAAACTGTTCAGAGGCAAAAAGCTACTAGTCCCGCTCATCTAATTGGAGATAAGTTTCATTGATATTTTGGAATTTATAGTATATTCTCTTCTTTTTATCCTATTTGATTTTCAGTTGCTTGGGGACAAGCAAAAATTTAAGTTTGGTGTTGTGATGTGCGGATAATTTATACGCTTTTTGGCATTATTTTTAGGTAGTTTTTAGTAGGATCTAGCTACTTTTTAGTATATTTTTATTAGTTTTCAAGCAAAATTCACATTTCTGGACTTTACTATGAGTTTTTGTATTTTTCTGTGATTTCAGGTATTTTCTGGCTGAAATTGAGGGACCTGAGCAAAAATCTGATTCAGAGGCTGAAAAAGGATTGCAGATGCTGTTGGATTCTGACCTCCCTGCACTTGAAATGGATTTTCTGGAGCTATAGAAACCCAATTTTCTGGAGCTATAGTCCATACTTTGCCCGAGTTTTGATAACGCAAACTGGCGTTTGAATGCCCATTTTCTACCCTATTCTGGCGTTAAACGCCAGAACTGGCATAAAAGCTGGAGTTAAACGCCCAAACTGGCACCAAAGCTGGCGTTTAATTCCAAGAAGAGTCTCTACACGTGAAAGCTTCAATGCTCAGCCCGAGTACACACCAAGTGGGCCCCAGAAGTGGATTTCTGCACTATCTGTACTTAGTTACTCATTTTCTGTAAACCCTAGTGACTAGTTTAGTATAAAGACTACTTTTAGTGATTTATTTCACATCTTTAGATCATTTTGGAATCTATCTTTTCATCTTGGATCACGTTTTGGGGGCTGGCCATTCAGCCATGCCTGGACCATTATCACTTATGTATTTTCAACAATGGAGTTTCTACACCCCATAGATTAAGGTGTGAAGCTCTGCTGTTCCTCATGAATTAATGCAAAGTACTATTGGTTTTATATTCAACTAAAGCTTATTCTTATTCTAAGATATTCATTCGCACATAAGAACATGATGAATGTGATGATCAAGTGACACTCATCACCATTCTCACTTATGAACGCGTGCCTGACAAACACTTCTGTTCTACATGAAAACAAGCTTGAATGCATATCTCTTGGATTCCTGGTCCATGCGTTTGATTGTCTCTCCTGACAACAGAGCCTTCAATTCCTTGAGATCAGAGTCTTCGTGGTATAAGTTAGAATCAATCTGCAGCATTCTTGAGATCCGGAAAGTCTAAACCTTGTCTGTGGTATTCCGAGTAGGATCTGGGATGGGATGACTGTGATGAGCTTCAAACTCACGAGTGTTGGGCGTAGTGACAGACGCAAAAGGATCAATGGATCCTATTCCAATATGAGTGAGAACCGACAGATGATTAGTCGTACGGTGACAGCGCATTTGGACCATTTTCACTGAGAGGACGGACGGTAGCCATTGAAAACGGTGATCCCCCAACATACAGCTTGCCATGGAAAGGAGTATGAATGGTTGAATGAAAACAGTAGGAAAGCAGAAATTCAGAAGCAACAAACATCTCCATACGCTTATCTGAAATTCCACCAATGAATTACATAAGTATTTCTATCTTATTTTATATTTTATTTATATTTTAATTATCAAAACCTCATAATCATTTGAATCTGCCTGACTGAGATTTAAAAGATGACCATAGCTTGCTTCAAGCTGACAATCTCCGTGGGATCGACCCTTACTCACGTAAGGTATTACTTGGACGAACCAGTGCACTTGCTGGTCAGTTACACGGAATTGTGAAGAAGTCTTGAGATCACATTCTCCACACCAAGTTTTTGGTTCTATAGCCAGGGAATGAATAATCATGATTTCGCGTACCAACACTTCAGACAGACCATCATAGAATATACATATGATGCTCCATTCTGAAAACATGTTAGAAGGACACCTTCTGATCAATTGCTTGTGTCTTTCCCAAGCTTCATAGAGGGATTCACCTTCCTTCTGTCTGAAGGTTTGGACTTCCACTCTAAGCTTGCTCAACTATTGAGGTGGAAAAAATTTGGCCAAGAAAGCATTGGCCAACTTTTCCCGAGAGTTCAGGCTATCTTTAGGTTGTGAGTCCAACCAAGTCCTAGCTTTGTCTCTTACAGCAAAGGGGAAAAGCATAAGTCTCTAGACCTCAGGATTAACCCCATTGGTCTTAACAGTGTCACAGATTTACAAGAATTTAGCTAAGAACTGATGAGGATCTTCCAATAGAAGTCCATGAAACTTGCAATTCTGCTGCATCAGAGAAATTAATTGAGACTTAAGCTTAAAGTTGTTTGCTCCAATTGCAGGAATTGAGATGCTTCTTCCACAGAAGTCAGAAGAGGGTGCAATAAAGTCACCAAGCATCTTCCTTGCATCTCCACCATTGTTGTTGGATTCGGCCATCTCTTCTTCTTTTTCGAAAAATCCTGTCAGGTCCTCTCCAAAGTGTTGTGATTTAGCTTCTCTTAGCTTCCTCTTTAGAGTCCTTTCAGGTTCTGGATCAGCTTCAACAAGAATAGGAATCCTTTATGTCACAGTATATGGATTCCTTTATGTGAGTAGAAGAAGAGAAGAGTAGAAGAATGAGAAGAGAAAAATTCGAACACAGAGAGGAAGAGAGGGTTCGAATTTTAAAAAGAAGAGAAGTGTTAGTGATTAAATAAATGAATAGAAAGAGATGAGAGAAGGAGAGAGAATTCGAATTTAAATTAAAATAAAAGCAAAATATTTTTGTTTTTATTTTAATTATTAGTTACAATTCGAAATTTAAGAGAAGAGATAAAATAAAATTTGAAAACTAACTAAATTAAGTAATTAAAAAGATTTTTGAAAAAGTGTTAGTGATTTTTGAAAATTAGAGAGAGAAAAGTAGTTAGGTGGTTTTGAAAAAGATATGATTGAAATAAAAAACTTTTAAAATCAAACAAAAAGTCAATTAGTTAATTGAAAAAGATTTGAAAATCAATTTTGAAGAGATAGGAAGTTAGGAAGGATTTTGAAATTGATTTTGAAAAAGATATGATTGAAAATCATTTTGAAAAAGATTTGAAAAGGAAATTAAAAAGATTTGATTTTTGAAATTAAAGTTGATTACTTGACTAACAAGAAACTAAAAGATATGCTTTTAGAATTTAAAGATTGATCCTTTCTTAATAGGCAAGTAACAACTTGAAAATTTTTTAATCTAAATATTAAATGTTAACATTAATTTCAAAAATATGAAATAAAATAAGAAAAATATTTTGAAAATCAAATTTATAAAGTTTTCGAAAATATGAAGAAAAAATGAAAAAGATTTGATTTTTGAAAAGGATTTGAAAAAGATGGAATTTTTAAATTGAAATTTTGACTTGACTAATAAGAAACAACTAAATTTTTAAAACTTTTTGACTAAATCAATTCAAAATTTTGAAATTTATCAGAAAAATAAGGGAAATATATTTTTTTATTTTTGAATTTTTAATGAGGAGAGCGAAAAACATAAAAATGACACAAAACAAAAAAGTTTATGATTAAAACTAATAATGCATACAAGAACACTTTGAATGTCAAGATGAACACCAAGAACACTTTGAAGATCAAGATGAACATCAAGAACTTATTTTTGAAAATTTTTAAGAAAAGAAAAATATGCAAGACACCAAACTTAAAAATTTTTAAACTTTAGACACTAATAATTCAAGAATGCATATGAAAAATAAGAAAAAACACCAAACAAGAAAATTTAAAGATCAATCAAGGGAAATCATCAAGAACAATTTGAAGATCAATGAAGAACACATGATGAATTTTCGAAAATTAAAGAAAGATTAAAAACATGCAATTGACACCAAACTTAAAATTTGACACAGGACTCAAACAAGAGACACAAAATTTTTGGTTTTTATGATTTTATTAAAATCTTTTGGATTTTTCGAAAATTATTTAGAAAAATAAAAATAAGGATTTCAAAATTCTTAATAGGAATTCCAAGAATCATGCAATGTTAGTCTAAAGCTTCAGTCTAAAAAGATTAGACATAGCTAGCAAGCTTCAGCAGGACATTACATACAACAGCAAAATTGATGGGAATCAATTAGCTCCTGTGATGATAAAAGCATCATTTGAAACTCTAGAATTCATTTTTAAAAATTCTGAAGAACATAGAATAATTTATTTATTTTTTATGAAATTTTTTTTGAAAATAAAAAGCTTTAAAAATAAAATAAAATTACCTAATCTGAGCAACAAGATGAACTGTCAGTTGTCCAAACTCAAACAATCCCCGGCAACGGCGCCAAAAACTTGGTACACACAATTGTAATCTCAATTCTTTTTCACAACTCCGCACAACTAACTAACAACTGCACTAGGTCGTCCAAGTATTACCTTACGTGAATAAAGGTCAATCCCACGGAGATTGTCGGCTTAAAGCAATCTATGGTCATCCTTGTAAATCTCAGTTAGGCAGATTCAAATGGTTATGAGGTTTTGATAATTAAAACATAAATAAAATATAAAATAAGATAGAGATACTTATGTAATTCATCGGTGGGAATTTCAGATAAGTGTCTAGATATGCTTTGTTGTATCTGAACTTCTGCTTTCCTACTGCCTTCTTCCAACCATGCGTTACCTCCTTCCATGGCAAGTTGTATGATCCTCTCGGATGAAAACAAATCCATATGCGCTGTCAACGCACGGCTAATCATCTGTCGGTTCCCACTAGCGTCGGAATAGACCATTGTCCTTTTGCACATTGTCACTTGTGCCCCACATTCGCAGGTTTGAAGCTCATCACAGTCATCCCTTCCTAGATCCTACTCAGAATACCACATACAAGATTTAGACTTTCTGGATCCCGGATCCTACTCAGAATACCACAGACAAGGTTTAGACTTTCCGGATCCCAGGAATGGCTGCCAATAATTCTAGCCTATACCACAAAGGTTCTAATCTTAGATTAGAAACCCAAGAGAATTTACTCCAGCTGTCGTCCAATGACTACGTTGAACATCATATAAATCGCTTTGTGGTTATTACGCACGCGACCTTGGCTAAGCGAGTAACGAACATTGGGTGATTGTCACGGGTCACCCCTTCATTCTGACTTAATTGAATTAAGTACGAGAGTATATCTTGGAGAAGAAGTAGGCATGAATTGAATAGAAAAACAGTAGTAATTGCATTAATTTATGAAGAAAAGCAGAGCTTCACACCTTAATCTATGGGGTATAGAAACTCCACCGTAGAAAATACATAAGTGAAAAAGGTCTAGGCATGGCCGTGAGGCCAGCCTCTAGACGTGTACAATGGTCTCAGCTTCAAAACATGAAAACTGGATTCAGAATAAATCTCTAAAAGTAGTTTTTATACTAAACTAGTAACTAGAGTTTATAGAAAATGAGTAACTAAGTGCAGATAGTGCAGAAATCCACTTCCGGGGCCCACTTGGTGTGTGCTTAGGCTGAGCATTGAAGCTTTTTCGTGCTTAGGCTGTTCCTGGAGTTAAACGACAGCTTTGGTGCCAATTTGGGCGTTTAACTCCAATTTTGGTGCCAGTTTGGGCGTTTTACGCTAAGATGTTTTAGGCTGACTTTGAACGACAGTTTGGGCCATCAAATCTTGAGCAAAGTATGGACTATTATATATTGCTGAAAATTCCAGGATGTCTACTTTCCAATTCAATTAAGAGCGCGCCAATTGGGGTTCTGTAGCTCTAGAAAATTCACTTCGAGTGCAGGGAGGTCAGAATCCAACAGCATCTGTAGTCCTTTTTCAGCCTCTGAATCAGATTTTTGCTCAGGTCCCTCAATTTTAGCCAAAAAATATCTGAAATCATAGAAAAACACACAAACTCATAGTAAAGTCCAGAAATGTGATTTTTGAATAAAAAATAATAAAAATATAATAAAAAGTAACTAAATCTTACTAAAAATTATGTAAAAATAATGCCAAAAAGGGTATAAATTATCCGCTCATCAATTGTACATCAAGGAGATCATAAGATTGCACGGTGTGCCATCGAGCATAGTGTTGGACCGTGTTCCCCGATTCACATCAAGGTTTTGGGGAGCTTTCCAAAAAGCTTTCGGTACAAGGCTATGTCTCAGTACCGCATGTCACCCACAAATGGATGGACAGTCGGAAAGGACCATTCAGACATTGGAAGATATGCTAAGAGCAAGAGTATTGGATCAACCTAGAAGTTGGGACCGTTATATGCCATTGGTGGAGTTTGCATATAACAATAGCATTCATGCGAGCATTGGGATGGCTCTGTATGAGGCCTTGTATGGACGGAAGTGTCAATCTCCAGTTTGTTAGTATGAGTCTGGTGAAGCAAGTGTATTGGGTTCGGATTTGGTAGCAGAGACTACTGAGAATATTAAGAAGATTTGAGAGATGATTCTAACGGCACAGAGTCGCCAGAAGAGTTATGCGGATCAGAGAAGGAAACCATTAGAATTTGATGTGGGAGAACATATATTTCTAAGAGTTACCCCGACAACCGGGATTGGAAGAGCAATCAAAACAATGAAGTTGAATCCGAGGTTCATTGGGCCATTTGAGATTCTGAGATGATTTGGGCCGGTGGCTTATCAAGTAGCTTTAACGCCTCACTTGTCTAACTTGCATGACGTATTCCATGTGTCACAACTCTGTAAGTACACGTCGGATGCAGCTCATTTGTTAGAGACCAAATCGGTTGAGTTGAGGGAGAACTTAACATTTCAAGTAACACCAGTGAGAATTAATGACACTAGTATGAAGAAACTACGAGAAAAGGAAGTTTCATTGGTTAAAGTTGCTTGGAAGCGAGCAGGAGTTGAGGAGCATAGTTGGGAGTTGGAGTCCGAGATGCGGAAGGATTATCCCGAGTTAATCTCAGGTAATCACTAAATTTGAGGGCAAAATTTCTTATTTGGTGGGTCTAATTAAATAATTAATATTGCCCAAAATAAGATTCGAAAAGTTAGAATGAGAATTAGAGGATTTAAATACGATATTTGGTGGGTCTAATTAAATAATTAATATTGCTAAGCCATGTTCTCTGCAATAAAATAACTAAAGGCACCTTAATTAAACAAATTACAATTGAAAGTCGTAAAGCTAAAGGTCAGAAAGGTACCTAGCTCGGACCGAAGCTGACTGGGGTCCCCTAGAAAATATTTAGTGTCCAAGTGAAGAGCCCGACCCCAGCACTCTTCCAACACATCCACCACACACTTTTCAAGATCATCTAGGGCCTCTACATTATACTTAGCTATTACAGGGTTTTCCTTCCAGTACATTGGAAAAGAAGGTTCATCATTTTCTTATAGATAGAAAGGTCGGACACCCTTTATAGCTTAGATTTTAAAGAAATAGTTTTTGAAGTCAAGGAAGGATTTATCAAAAATGGAAAAAATCTTTCTACCCTAAATAGTGCGAAAGGAAAACCTAGAAGACTTCCCTTTTGAAGACCCGGGCTTGGTCAAGACAAAAAGGTGAGAAGACCTTGAGAAAAGTTTGGAAATCGAGCTCTTAACATTAAAGCTGGTAAATTTTCAAACAAGCCCAAGAATTTCGATGAAGTTGGAAAGGAGTGACATTACACGTCCAGAGGATGTTCGTTTCAAAGTCAGAAAAAGGAAGTTTAATGCCTAACTTTGTAAAGAAGCAATCATATGCATAGAAAAATGGGCGTTCTGAATTATCTAAAGTGTAAAACACACTCTCTCGTCAGGATCTGGCACTACTAACTCATAAATCCGTTCGTCCTTCTGATTTTTACATAGCCCATAATGTCTACGGAATACATCAACATACTCTTTATCAACTACGAGAACAGAAAGAAGGACAGTACTATCTACCCAAGATAATAAAGAAGACGGGACCTTTGATGACATGTTGACAATTACATAATGAGACATAAATACTACACCTACAAATACAAAATAAACAAGTCATCACTAAGGAGCCTGGCCACCAGTAAAAGAAGTCGGACAAAAGCAACAAAACATAAAACATGATTTCAAAAAGATCTTTTCAGAACAGAAAGCAGAAAAATGGCGTCCCTCCTACACTACTAGCAATGACACCATTGGGGGCAACACAAATACACTCAACAAATCACAAACGGTAACAAGTTCCTCCAAATTCCAGAAACATAGCCAAACATTCGTAATAGTAATATCTGGCCACAAAAACAGTTTCAAAAAGGGTTCTTAGTAAATAAAGTAGCAGCAGTTAACAACTTTTTCAAAGAAGTTTCCAGATACAAACAAAATGAACAATGTAAGAATCTCTGCTACTACTCAAAATGTCACCCAAATACAAGAAACAGATTCGAAAAGCCCAAGAACAGTCACGAATAAAGTCAAGAGATAAAAACACCAACCTTGATGAAATTCGAAGAATGGAAGGACATGTCAAGCAACAAAGTCATAGACGATCCTCTTCACCAAAGAACTCTTTCGAACGAATCAAGATAAAGAAAATATTGAAACAAACAAAGAAAAGAAATAAGGGAGTTTTTGCGATGAAGGGAGCAAAGGAAGCATTTTCGGAAATGGAAAAAGGAGAAAAAGGAGAGTGCGAAGCATTTTACAAGAGATGAGAGGAAAAATAGTCATTTCACAGCCCTCTTTAAAGACGTGCGTGGACTGCCGCGCAACGTTCGTCCTTTATTTAAAGAGGCAATGTTCAAAATTTCAAAATACGTCGAGTACCCGACCTCGTTAAGGTGGTGTACCCGATGTCAAAAATGAAACCATAAAATGCTTGAATTCAACCTCCTGAGAAGTCTGGACTCAAGTATGGACACTATTCATACCCTGACCTAAGACATAAGACTAAGCCCAACAAGTATGAAAGGGCCCGCCCATAAAGGGTGGCCTCAACTATTTACCCGACCTCTTTAAAGAGGTTGGACACAATGACAAGGACCAGTGTTACTTATCCAAATAAGTAACTGCCTCCCCAAATTTCTCCTACTATCTCTATCTCTCCTAAAACAAAGATCCCAACAAATTCTCAAAGATAAACGGAACGGTTATCCATCAATTAAAGGTGAACTACTCTAAAAAAGGTAGTCATCAAACTCTACTATACATATACTGACATCCCCTCAGGTATACACACGTTCTATCCTACTAAAACCTACCTAAAGCCCTTCCTAACTTAAGCATTAGAGTCTCTTGTAGATACCTGGTGCGGAATTTATAACCAAAAACTAACCGGCAAGTGCACCGGGTCGTACCAAGTAGTACCTCAGGTGAATGAGGGTCGATCCCATGAGGATTGATGGATCAAGCAACAATGGTTGAGTGATTGGCTTAGTCAGACAAACAGAAAATGGTGTTTTGAGAGTCTAAAAGCATTAACAGTAAATTCAGAATATTAGAAAGCAAGCAGTAAATTGGTGTGAATATGGGAGAAAACAGTTAAGGTTTCAGAGATATTTATTTTTCGGATTAACTTTTCTTACCAACTATTTTAATCATGCAAGATTCAATTCACGGCAAACTATATGTGACTAAACCCTAATTCCTTAGACGTTTTTAGTCTCCTCTAACTCTTATTAACCGCCAATTCCTTGGTCACTTAATTCCAATTAGAGGGTGAAGTTCAATTCTAGTTATATGCCACAGAAATCCTAATTACCCAAATATAAGAGGATTATATGTCACGTATCTCGTTAAGTCTAGATAATTAGAAATTTAAGAGAATATGTTTTCAAGCTGTTGTTCAAGTAAAGAGCTTTTCCAAGTTATACAAGAACTCAATTAGAACAAAGATCATAATTCCGTTCCACCCAAATTCATAAGATAAAGAACAAAAATAATTCTTGAATTATAAATCAGTACATGAATTAAAATAAAAAAATAATAGTAGCAATCCATACAATAGACAGAGCTCCTAACTTTAATAGTGGAGGTTTAGTTGCTCATGGTTCAGAGAGAAAAACTAGGATTCGTTAAAACTGTAAATTTCTGAATGAGGTAGAAGAGAAGAGAAGAGAGCCTGAATGGCTGATTCTTTTTTCTTTTATATCTAATCCTAATTAATGTAAAATATATTTACTCAAAATTAAATAATATCTTTTCCTATTTTTAAAAGAAATAAAGTTAAATCAAAATTTATTAATTGCTTCTCGTGCAGCCTCTGGACGTATTGGGGACCACTTGTTTCATTAAGGTCCACGCTGAACTTGAGAATTTCCAAGTTCAGCATGGAGGAGGCTGTGGCTTCTTCATTGGTTTTTCTTTGAGTCCAATCCAAGTTCAGCGTGGGGTGATATGCGCATTCCCCTTTGGAGTTTCTTCAACCTGGCGCTGAACTTGGAGATCCCCAAGTTCAGCGTGGAGGAGGCCGAACCAAATGGAAGAAAAGGGTATACTATTATATATCGTTCGAAAGCTCTAGAGTTTAGATTTCTAATGCCGCTGAAATCACATCAATTTGACCTCTGTAACTCAAGTTATTCCTATTTGATTACAAGGAGGTCGGGGTTGACAACATGATTCGCTTTCTTCTTTTTCTGCTACAAAACTCTGTCAAATCCATCTGAATGCTACCTGAAATAAACAGAAATTGTAAACAACTCAAAGTAGCATTCATAATGGCTAAAAGTAGTTGAATCTTGATTAAACTTAGTAATTCAAATGCAAATTCACTAGGAAAAGATAATTAAATTGTTGCTTGTCCTCAAGCAACCAACTAATATAGGCTCAGGATGTGAATTTGCATGAGAAGCAAGTATTCAATTAAGTTCCTACCTCTCCTTAAAGTGAGGTTTACACACTGCAATCCGGAATAGTTTTGGCATCTAACTATCCCTTGAATAAGAGGAATGTCACTGTCATTCGGAGTTAGAATCCGGATAATATTATGAATTCTCTGGTCTTTTTACTTCGGATTAATCCTTGAACACAACAAATTTTCTTTAATTCTCTTTCCTTTGGTGCTTTGCACCTTGAGCCTAGCCGTGGCTTTAAATGTTTCATCTCAAGCTTCACTTGACACAAAAATGCCACAAGCACTTAACTGGGGAACTCTCTAGAAGTTCTGATTTTTCTTTCAGTTACTCCCAAACAGTGGTGCTCAAAGCCTTTGGCATACTCTGTTACTGTATTTGATCTTGACTCTTAGTGTTCTGTCTCAAGGGTTACTTGACACAAGAATACTAGAGCTTTTAATCATGTTAGACCTCCCTAGTCATTGATACTCAGAGCCTTGGACCTTGCTCTTATTTTTCTTTTGCTTTAAGGATTAAATCTTCAGAGAATTCATAATAGTTCTCTAAATTCACTGTTCCTTATACACCAACATCCTTTGATTCAAATTCAAATATGTATTGTTCATGTCATGCTTTTAGAATCACAATAATACCACCATATTTAAGTAAACCAGACTAATATTAAATATAAACTCAATTTCTTATGCATTACATCTTTTTCTTCTTTCTTTTCTTTTAATTTCAAGCTCAGTGAGCAATACATGAGACACCCTTTAGAATTTAAATCAAATATCAAAATAAAAAAAATAGCGAATTAAACTAGATCTAGGAATTGAAATAACAAATGATCATGCAATAACTAAAACAAAACAGCAAAAAATTGAAACATAACATAGTAAGAACAGGAAGGAATATAGAATGAAAGGAACTCAACCACCTCAATTATCCTAGTGGCCGTTTCATTCTTCAAGCTGTGCTCCTCCGTGAAGATGATTCACCTCCCTTTGGTGTCATTAAAATAAACAAAAAATCCGCAAGTGAAGTGACAACACCAAACTTAAAAGTTTGCTTGTCCTCAAGCAAAGAAGAACTGAAAACAGGGAGGGACATAAAAAGTGCACGGAAGAGTAAAACCAAAAATCAGTATATAAAAAGAATAAATTGAGAAAAGGACAAGAGAGGTTAAAATAATTAAAATAGATATATATAGGGGGGAGAGAAAACGTATGCATGATGTAGTTAGTAAGGGTGATATATATATATATATATAGATGGGGAAAGAAGGAAGGGGAAGTGAATCAGGAAGGGATGTGGGGAAGGAATCATTGTGATTTGGTGATGGATAAAAGATTTTGACGGCGAACTTATAAGATTTGACGCCGAACTTGGATGGATTGAAGTTCAGTGCTTTGGCTTAATTGTGCTCCTTTTATGCGTCATTCACCATGCTGAACTTGGGAAATTCCAAGTCCAGTGTGGACCTTTTGGCCCAATTGCACTCTCTTTTACATCATTCTCCACACTGAACTTGGAATTTCCCAAGTTCAGCGTGGGCCTTCCAGAAGCAAATCCCATGTTCGGCATCAACTTGACTGAGCCAACCTTTTCCAGGGTAGGCAAAATTTTTTCTAAGTGTCCGATTCCTGTTCTAAAATTTCTACATAATCAAAACACATGTAAAACAAAGAAAAAACAGTAAAAACTCAATAAAAATCAAATAAATAATAAAATTGCTACTACGGAAAATAGACTAAGGATACGAAACCATCGGGTTGCCTCCCGACAAGCGCTTCTTTATCGTCACTAGCTTGACGGTCAGCTCCTCTAAGGAGAAGGATCATAGGGGCTCAGTTCTTCACCTCTCATTGTGAATCTTCTCCCTATGTCCCCATAACGTAGCTCAATATGCTCTAGAGAGAGGATTTTGTTTATTGTATAAGACCACACTGGATTACTAGACAACACCACCTTCATTCCTGGGTAGAAGTCTTCAGTGGAAATCTTTTTGTTTCTCCATCCCCTGGGTACTTTCTTCTTTTTGGGAACATCCACCATGGTGGGTGATGCATTCCCGATACCAAACTTAGGTTTGATGTCAAGAGAAATTTTATTGATTGTTACCAAGGGAGGTTTGAGCTACAAATTCTGCTGTGCATCATCAGGGGGTTCTTGAAGGTTTGGATTAATAAGCTCAGTCTGCATGCACCTCTCTTCTTCACCTGATGAATGTATATCTTTTAAAACATGAAATACTAGTTGCTCATTATGCACTCTAAGCACTAATTCACCTTTTTCCGCATCAATCAGAGCTCTTCCAGTGGCTAGGAATGGTCTTCCTAGGATTATAGAGGCATTCTCATCCTCCCCTGTGTCAAGAATCACAAAATCTACTGGGAGGAAGAACTTACCTACTTTGACCAAGATATTCTCCAATAATCCGTATGCAGACTTCATAGATTTGTCTGCCATCTGTAATGCTATCCTTGTGGGTTGTGCCTCTTGGATTTACAGCTTCTTCATCACAGATAAGGGCATTAGATTTATGCTTGCCCTCAGATCACATAGGGCTTCCTCAAAGGTGGTGCTCCCAATGGTACACGAAATTTGGAAACTCCCTGGATCCGGCATCTTCCTTAGCAAGTTATTCTGAATGATGGCACTACATTCCTTAGACAAGACCACTGTCTCATCTCCCTTTAAAGGTTTCTTCTTTGACAACAACTCCTTCATGAATTTGACATAGAGAGGCATTTACTCCAAAACCTCAGCAAAAGGAATATTGATTTGCAACTTTCTGAAGACTTCCAAGAACTTTGAAAACTGCTTGTCCTTGGTCTCCTTTTGAAGTCTCTGAGGATATGGCATTTTAGGCTTGTACTCGGGAGCCTTCGACAATGTAGGATAAGTGTCAAGAGAGTCTGAAAATGGGTTGTGACAATGCCCAATTTTCATAGGTTAGGAATTTGATTATCAAAATGGAATTGGCATTGTAAGTATAGTCCTAACCCAACAAATTGACCATCAATCAAATGTTATCACAATACAAAACAAATTATAACCGGGAGTATTTAGCTCCCGGGTCGTCTTTCCTAGGAGTTACAATTAAGTGCATAATCAGTGGATATGAGAGAGAGCATGGGGGATTGGGAAAGCAAGAGAGAAAGGGAATGTAAATAGCAAGAAAGTAAATGAGCATGCAAGGAATGTAAATGGCAACTCTTGGCAAGAATTGGGGAATTTAGGATTCCTATCCTAGTTGTGGACCACAAACATGGCAATTGTGTGGAATCAATTCAAATCAATCAATCCTCCTTGAGGATTAGTCAAGAGACGTAATTGATCTCAATTCATAAGTCCTAGTCAACTCACTAATTACTTAGTGAAAGACTAGCGTCAATGGAAACTAAATCAATTAACTAATCTCACACAATGCGGAATGGACATCCACAACTCAATTCCACCCAAACACCCAAATTTCTCAACCAAGAGTGTGATAATTAAACATACAAAAAATTAAACATCAAAAAAATTAAATAAACATGCAAAAAAGTCAAAGCAATAAAAGTCAAAGAAAGGAAAGGAAACTTAAAATGCAAGAAAACCTCTTGGCAAGTACTTAAGAACTAAGGTTACCTATCCTAGTCATTAACCACAAACACATGATGATTATGAAGAGTTAATCCTACTTAGTCAACCTTACATTGAAGATAAGTCAAATAGGCATAGTTAATTTCAATCCCTAAGTCCTATGTCAACACTAAGGGGTCACATAGAGTCATGGGAAACCAAATCCACTAACTCACTTTAATATATCAAACAAGAATGGACATAAATAACTCAAAGATCACCAAAGTCATCAATTTCAAGCCAAGAGTGGAGAAAAACTAAGTAAAAACTAAGCCAAGCATTTTATCAAATACTTAGTGTGCATGAAAATAAAATAATATTAAATTGCATTAAAAAGAAATTCTAACATACCAAAAGCAAGAAAATGACAAGAACAACTAAAAAAAGCAATAAATGACATGGAAACATAAAATTGCATTAATTAGAATTAAAATAACAAAAGTGTTCATAACATGAAAATTGACATAAAAGAGAAAATAATAAAAGAAATGAAGAAGATAAAGACAATACATCATAGAAACATAAATGAAACTACACTAAAACAAGAATTAAAGTGCTGAAATTAAAAGGAAACTAAGCTAAAAACCTTAATTCTAGAGAGAAAACATAACAAAAGCTAAACCTAATTGCCCCCCTTCATTCTTCTTCACTTTGGCCTCAAATAGCTTTAGAAAATAAGTTGGACTGGGTTTTGGAGGCCCAAAAATCAACCCCAGCGATTTGCATTAATGACCTCACGCAAATACATGCGTGCGTATGCACGACCTACGGTGCGTACGCACAGTTGAGCAGAATTCCCATTGTGCGTACGCACGACATTTGGTGCGTATGCATCCTTGCACGAAGTCACCGGTGTGTGTACGCACGCATCACTGTGCGTACGCACCTTTGCAGCAGCTTCCAAACTTCATTTTCTTTATAATTTCTCCCTTTTGCATGCTTTTCTCTTCACTTCTTCAATCCCATATGTGCCTTGGAAACCTGAAATCACTCAACAAATACATCAAGGCACCAAATGGGATTAAAGTGAATTAATTTTAGCTATTTTTAGGCCTAAAAAGCATGTTTTCACAATTAAGCCCAAATCTAGGGAGAATTACAAAACCATGCTATTTAGATGAATAAATGTGGGTTTATGTGATGAAATCCACTCAAATCAAACCAAAATATATCATAAAATATGGACTCAACCAAAGGAGAAGAATGAAAGGGTAAACGTCTTATTTAATGCAACTACTTATATGCATGCAACTATGCTAAATGCTATCTCTATATCTATGCTATGGTTCCTATTGAGTTTGACAAAAACAAACAAGAGAATTTCAATCAATCCCAAGTAGAAACTTAGGGCCAAGACAAGAAAATATAGCAATATAATCAATGTCCAAGATTTGATTTGAAATTTTCAAAATTATTTCAACAACTTGCAAGAAGATACAAGATAAGGGATGGAAACATAGAATTGAGCGATCGAACCCCTCACCGGATGTGTTTACACTCTAATCGCTCAGTGTGTAGGGCTAAATCACTCAATTCTCCTTTAATCATGCTTCTCAAATATTTTCAAGTCATCTAACAATCAACTAATATTTGATGAATGAATGCAAATATCATGAGGTCTTTTGTGGGTTGTAATGGGGCTAGGGTAAGGGTAGGATTAATATGGTTAAGTGGGCTAATAGATTGGATCTTTGATTAGCTCAAGTATCCCACCTAATCCTATATTATCCTATGTACATAACGAAACAATCTAACTACCTGTTTATCCCTTTTTCACATTCACTCATGCATGCTTATTTTCAATACAACCACATATGCATCTCTTATTTACATTCTTATTTTCTTTTATTTTCTTCTTTTTTTTTCTTTTCATAATTTTTTTTGTATAAACAAAGTATGTACATCAAAATTTTTTCTTTTATCAAATAAGAGAGATGCGTATATTTTAAGTGATAGATGCATGAGTGTTTACCCATTTTTTCAAATTTTCACAATGAATACCCAAAATAACTTTCTACCATTGTTTCCTATAAATCCCCCCACACTTGATTAACACACACACACTCAAACCCAAGCTAATCAAAGATGCAATTCAAGGATATTAATGGTTTTTTACTTAGGGCAAATGATGTGCTTAATATTAGAACAAAGGGGAATTAAAGGCTCAAAAAGTGGTTTACAAGGGTAGATGTAAGGGTCGGCCATATGGGTTTGTGAGTTCAATTTCAAAAATGGCCTCAATCATACTAAATGCAGTCTAAAACAACAATATAAGACATATAGACTAAAGCAAATCTAAGATCACAATCATAAAAGGAGTTTATAACATAAGAACAAAATTTGTAGTTGAAAATGTATAACCACCAATTAAAGCTCAAATCTCACTAGGTAATTTGTTCAAGCTCTTTTCTATGTTCCTTAAGAATACTTCAAGCAAGTTCAAAAATAAGTTTTCAAATCTAACCAATGGAATGCCCTAAAAAGAATTTCTTGAAAATTCTTTGTTATTCTACCAAACTTATTTACTCTACCATGCAACATACAAGTATTTACTATCATATAACTATAAGCATTAAAGAAATATATACAAACAAACCAAACAAAACAAAGTGCAAATAAAAACAAAAATTGCAAAAAATTGAAGAAAAAGAACAAAAAAGAATGCCACAAAGTGTCTAAGAAAAGAAATTTTACCCCTTTGAAGTTGGCGATCCTCTCCCACACTTAAATAATGCATGGTCCTCTGTGCATACACATGATCCGGGGGTGAGGGA
Source organism: Arachis hypogaea (assembly GCF_003086295.3). Classification (NCBI taxonomy): domain Eukaryota; kingdom Viridiplantae; phylum Streptophyta; class Magnoliopsida; order Fabales; family Fabaceae; genus Arachis; species Arachis hypogaea. The sequence continues at coordinate 56,312,235 of NC_092047.1, forward strand.
CTGTGAGGCTCCACCTTCAGCTGGTGGGCTCCGGGGGCTCCGGATTGCTATAGAAAACAGATAAACAACTGGTATGCGAAATTGCTATTCAGGTTATGAATTGTTGTTCGAAATTGATTCCCTGGCAATGGCACAAAAAACGGATGCACAGGACCATGGTCTAAACATATCTTCACAACTTCGCATAACTAACCAACAAGTGCACTGGGTCGTCCAAGTAATACCTTACGTGAGTAAGGGTCGAATCCCACGGAGATTTTTGGTATGAAGCAAGCTATGGTCACCTTGTAAATCTCAGTCAGGCAGATATAAATTGATAATGGTGTTTTCGAATAATAATTAAATAAGATAGGGATAGAAATACTTATGTAATTCATTGGTGAGAATTTCAGATAAGCGAATAGAGATGCTTTCGTTCCTCTGAACCTCTGCTTTCCTGCTATCTTCATCCAATCAGTCTTACTCCTTTCCATGGCTGGCTTTATGTGATACATCACCATTGTCAATGGCTACTTTCGGTCATCTCTCGGGAAAATGATCCAATGCCCTGTCACGGCACGGCTAATCGTCTGGAGGCATCACCCTTGTCAATGGCTTCATCTTATCCTCTCAGTGAAAATGGTCAACGCACCCTGTCACGGCACGGCTATTCATCTGTCGGTTCTCGATCATGCTGGAATAGGATTTACTATCCTTTTGCGTCTGTCACTAACGCCCAGCAATCGTGAGTTTGGAGCTCGTCACAGTCATTCATTCATTGAATCCTACTCGGAATACCACAGACAAGGTTTAGACCTTTCGGATTCTCTTGAATGCCGCCATCATTCTAGCTTACACCACGAAGATTCTGGTTAGGAGATCTAAGAGATACTCATTCAGTCTAAGGTAGAACAGAAGTGGTTGTCAGGCACGCGTTCATAGGGAATGATGATGATTGTCACGTTCATCACATTCAGATTGAAGTATGAATGAACATCTTAGAAGCGAAACAAGATGAATTGAATAGAAAACAGTAGTACTTTGCATTAATCTTTGAGGAACAGTAGAGCTCCACACCTTAATCTATGGAGTGTAGAAACTCTACCGTTAAAAATACATAAGTGAAAGTCCAGGCATGGCCGAGAGGCCAGCCCTCAAACGTGATCTAAGATAGCATACAACTGATCAAAAGATGTCTAATACAATAGTAAAAGGTCCTATTTATAATAAACTAGCTACTAGGGTTTACAGAAGTAAGTAATTAATGCATAAATCCATTTCCGGGGCCCACTTGGTGTGTGCTTGGGCTGAGCTTGAGTGTTGCACGTGTAGAGGTCCTTCTTGGAGTTGAACGCCAGCTTTTGTGCCAGTTTGGGCGTTCAACTCTGGTTTTGGCTCCTTTTCTGGCGCTGGATGCCAAATTTGGGCAGAAAGCTGGAATTGAACGCCAGTTTACATCGTCTATTCTTGGCCAAAGTATGGATTATTATATATTGCTGGAAAGCCCTGGATGTCTACTTTCCACCGCAATTGGAAGCGCGCCATTTCGAGTTCTGTAGCTCTAGAAAATCCTCTTTGAGTGCAGGGAGGTCAGAATCCAACAGTATCAGCAGTCCTTCTTCAACCTCTGAATCTGATTTCTGCTCAAGTCCCTCAATTTCAGCCAGAAAATACCTGAAATCATAGAAAAACACACAAACTCATAGTAAAGTCTAGAAATGTGAATTTAACATAAAAACTAATGAAAACATCCCTAAAAGTAACTAGATCCTACTAAAAACATACTAAAAACAATGCCAAAAAGCGTATAAATTATCCGCTCATCACAACACCAAACTTAAATTGTTGCTTGTCCCCAAGCAACTTAAAATCAAATAGGATAAAAAGAAGAGAATATACTATAAATTCTAAACTATCAATGAAACATAGCTCCAATCAAATGAGCGGGACTTATAGCTTTTTGCCTCTTGAATAGTTTTGGCATCTCACTCTATCCATTGAGGTTCAGAATGATTGGCATCTATAGGAACTCAGAGTTCAGTATGATGATTCTTGAACACAGCTTCTTTATGAGTCTTGGCCGTGCCCCTAAGCACTTTGTTTTCCAGTATTACCACCGGATACATAAATGCCACAGACACATAATTTGGGTGAACCTATTCAGATTATGACTCAGCTTTGCTAAAGTCCCCAATTAGAGGTGTCCAGGGTTCTTAAGCACACTCTTTTTTTGCTTTGGACCTTGACTTTAATCGCTCAGTCTCAAGTTTTCACTTGACACCTACACGCCACAAGCACATGGTTAGGGACAGCTTGGTTTAGCCGCTTAGACCAGGATTTTATTCCTTTAGGCCCTCCTATCCACTGATGCTCAAAGCCTTGGGATCCTTTTTATTTGCCCTTGCCTTTTGGTTTTAAGGATTATTGGCTTTTTGCTCTTGCCTCTTGGTTTTAAGAGCTTTGGCTTTTTCTGCTTGCTTTTTCTTTCTATTTTTTTTTTCGCCATTTTTTTTTGCAAGCTTTGTTCTTTGCTGCTTTTTCATGCTTCAAGAATCATTTTTATGATTTTTCAGATTATCAAATAACATGTCTCCTAGTCATCATTCTTTCAAGAGCCAACATATTTAACATTCTTAAACAACAACTTCAAAAGACATATGCACTGTTCAAGCATTCATTCAGAAAACAAGAAGCATTGTCACCACATCAATATAATTAAACTAAGTTCAAGGATAAATTCGAAACTCATGTACTTCTTGTTCTTTTGAATTAAAACATTTTTCATTTAAGAGAGGTGATGGATTCATGGGATATTCATAACTTTAAGACATAGTTACTAACTACTAATGATCATGTAATGAAGACACAAACATAGATAAGCACATAACATAGAAAACGAAAACAGAAGAAATAAGAACAAGGAATGAATCCACCTTAGTGATGGTGGCGTTTCCTTCTTGAGGAACCAATAATGTCCTTGAGCTCTTCTATGTCTCTTCCTTGTCTTTGTTGCTCCTCCCTCATTGCTTTTTGATCTTCTCTTATTTCATGAAGGATGATGGAGTGCTCTTGATGTTCCACCCTTAGTTGTCCCATATTGGAACTCAATTCTCCTAGGGAGGTGTTGATTTGCTCCCAATAATTTTGTGGAGGAAAGTGCATTTGAGGCATCTCCGGGATCTCATGGTGATGAGCTTCATATGCCTCTTGAGCTCCATGAGTGGGCTCTCTTGCTTGCTCCATCTTTTTCTTAGTGATGGGCTTGTCCTCTTTGATGAGGATATCTCCTTCTATGTCAATCCCAGCCGAATTGCATAGGTGGCAAATGAGGTGAGGAAAGGCTAACCTTGTCATAGTGGAGGACTTGTTAGCCACCTTGTAGAGTTCTTGAGGTATAATCTCATGAACTTCCACCTTTTCTCCAATCATGATGCTATGGATCATGATGGCCCGGTCTATAGTAACTTCAGACCGGTTGCTAGTGGGAATGATTGAGCATTGAATGAACTCCAACCATCCTCTAGCTATAGGCTTGAGGTCCAATCTTCTTAGTTGAACCGGCTTGCCTTTGGAGTCAATCTTCCATTGAGCTCCTTCTACACATATGTCCATGAGGACTTGGTCTAACCTTTGATCAAAGTTGACTCTCCTTGTGTAGGGGCGTGCGTTCTCTTCCATGTTTGGCAAGTTGAACGCCAACCTCACATTTTCCGGACTAAAATCTAAGTATTTCCCCCGAACCATTGTAACATAGTTCTTTGGATCCGGGTTCTTACTTTGATCATGGTTCTTTGTGATCCATGCATTGGCATAGAACTCTTGAACCATTAGGATGCCGACTTGTTGGATGGGATTTGTTAGAACTTCCCAACCTCTTCTTTGAATTTCATGTCAGATCTCCGGGTACTCATTTCTTTTGAGTTTGAAAGGGACCTCAGGGATCACCTTCTTCTTGGCCACAACATCATAGAAGTGGTCTTGATGGTCTTTGGAGATGAACTTTTCCATCTCCCATGACTCGGATGTGGAAGCTTTTCTCTTCCCTTTCCCCTTTCTAGAGGATTCTCCGGTCTTAGGTGCCATCAATGGTAATAGAAAAACAAAAAGCTTATGCTTTTACCACACCAAACTTAGAATTTTGCTCGCCCTCGAGCAATAAAAGAAAGAATAGATGAAGAAAAAGAAGAAATGGAGGAGAGAGACAGTGGGAAGTGTTTCGGCCAAGAAGGGTGTAGAGGGGTGTGTTGTGTGAATTTGATGAAGAATGGAGGGCTTTATATAGGGAAGGGAGGGGGGGTTAAGGTTCGGCCATATGGGTGGGTTTGGGTGGGAAATTGGTTTTGAATTTTTGAAGGTAGGTGGAGTTTATGAGGTAGGTTTATGGGGAAGAGTGGATGGATGTGAGTGGTGAAGAGGTGATAGGGAAGAGAGATTGAGGTGATTGGTGAAGGGTTTTTGGGAAAGAGTGTTTATGGGATTGTGTGAAAGAGAGTGGTGAGGGATGAGAAGAGTAGAGTGGAGGTAAGTGGGGATCCTGTGGGGTCCACAGATCCTGAGATGATCCTGTGGGGTCCACAGATCCTGAGGTGTCAAGGATTTACATCCCTGCACCCATTAGGCATGTAAAATGCCTTTGCACACAACTCTGGGCGTTCAGCGCCAGGTTGGTGCCCATTTTGGGTGTTCAACGCCCATTTGTTGCCATTTCTGGCGTTGAACGCCAGAACCATGCTTGTTCTGGGCGTTCAGCGCCTGAATGCTGCCCATTTTGGGCGTTCAGCGCCAGAACCATGCTCTGTTCTGGCATTGAACGCCAGGCAGATGCTCCTCCAGGGTGTGATTTTTCTTCTGCTGTTTTTGATTCCGTTTTCAATTTTTATATTTATTTTGTGACTCCTCATGATCATGAACCTATAAAGACATATAACTAAGAAAAATATAGTTAGGAAAATAAAAATTGGGTTGCCTTCCAACAAGTGCTTCTTTAATGTCAATAGCTTGACAGTGGGCTCTCATGGAGCCTCACAGATGTTCAGAGCATTGTTGAGACTCTCCAACACCAAACTTAGAGTTTGGATATGGGAGTTCAACACCAAACTTAGAGTTTGACTGTGGGGGCTTGGGTTGACTCTGCTTTGAGAGAAGCTTTTCATGCTTCCTCTCCATGGTTGCAGAGGGAGATCCTTGAGTTTTAAACACAAGGGAGTCCTCATTCCATTGAAGGACTAGTTCACCTCTGTCAACATCAATCACAGCTCTTGCTATGGCCAGAAAAGGTCTTCCTAGGATGATGGATTCATCCTCTTCCTTTCCAGTATCCAGGACTATGAAATCAGCAGGGATGTAAAGGCCTTCAACCTTTACTAACACGTCCTCTACTTGTCCATATGCCTGTTTTCTTGAATTGCCTGCCATCTCTAATGAGATTTTAGCAGCTTGCACCCCATAGATTCCCAGTTTCTCTATTACAGAGAGGGGCATGAGGTTTATTCCTGAACTAAGGTCACACAGAGCCTTAAAGATCATGGTACCTATGGTACAAGGTATTATGAACTTTCCAGGATCCTGTCTCTTCTGAGGCAATGTCAGTTGATCCAGATCACTTAGTTCATTGATGAACAAGGGAGGTTCAACTTCCCAAGTATCAATACCAAATAATTTGGCATTCAGCTTCATGATTGCACCAAGGAACTTGGCAGCTTGCTCTTCAGTAACATCCTTATTCTCTTTAGAAGAGGAATACTCATCAGAGCTCATGAAGGGCATAAGGAGGTTCAATGGAATCTCTATGGTCTCTAGATGAGCCTCAGAGTCCTTTGGTTCCTCAGAGGAAAGTTCCTTATTGGTCACTGGACGTCCCAGGAGGTCTTCCTCCTTGGGATTTACGTCCTCCTCTCCTTCTTTGGGTTCGGCCATGGTGCTTATGTCAATGGCCTTGCACTCTCCTTTTGGGTTCTCTTATGTATTGCTTGGGAGAGTACTAGGAGGGATTTCAGTGATCCTCTTACTCAGCTGGCCCACTTGTGCTTCCAAATTTCTAATGGAAGACCTTGTTTCATTCATGAAACTCACAGTGGCCTTAGATAGATCAGAGACTAAGTTTGCTAAATTAGAAGTATTTTGTTCAGAGTTCTCTGTCTGTTGCTGAGTGGATGATGGAAAAGGTTTATTATTGTTAAACCTATTTCTTCCACCATTATTAAAGCCTTGTTGAGGCTTTTGATCCTTCCATGAGAAATTGGGATGATTTCTCCATGATGAGTTATAGGTGTTTCCATAAGGTTCACCTAAGTAATTCACCTCTGCTATTGCAGGGTTCTCAGGATCATAAGCTTCTTCTTCATATGAAGCCTCTTGAGTACTGTTGAATGCAGCTTGCATTCCATTCAGACTCTGAGAAATCATATTGAGTTGCTGAGTCAATACTTTGTTCTGAGCCAATATGGCATTCAGAGTATCAACTTCAAGAACTCCCTTCTTCATAGGCGTCCCATTGTTCACAGGATTCCTTTCAGAAGTGTACATGAACTGGTTATTTGCAACCATGTCAATGAGTTCTTGAGCTTCTGCAGGCGTTTTCTTTAGGTGAATAGATCCACCTGCAGAAGTGTCCAATGACATCTTAGATAACTCAGACAGACCATCATAGAATATATCCAGGATGGTCCATTCTGAAAGCATGTCAGAAGGACACTTTTTGGTCAGTCCTTTGTATCTCTCCCAAGCTTCATAGAGGGATTCACCTTCTTTTTTTCTGAAGGTTTGAACATCCACTCTAAGCTTGCTCAGCTTTTGAGGAGGAAAGAACTTGTCTAGGAAAGCCTTGACCAGCTTATCCCAAGAGTTCAGGCTATCCTTAGGTTGAGAGTCCAACCATATTCTAGCTCTGTCTCTTACAGCAAATGGGAAAAGCATGAGCCTGTAGACTTCAGGATCTACTCCATTAGTCTTAACAGTATCACATATCTGCAAAAATTCAGTTAAGAACTGAAAAGTATCTTCAGATGGAAGTCCATGAAACTTGCAGTTCTGCTGCATCAGAGAAACTAATTGAGGTTTCAGCTCAAAGTTGTTTGCTCCAATGGCAGGAATGGAGATGCTTCTTCCATGTAAATTGGAATTAGGTGCAGTAAAGTCACCAAGCATCCTCCTTGCATTATTATTATTTTCGGCTGCAATCTCCTCTTCCTGTTCGAAAATTTCTGAAAGGTTATCTCTGGATTGTTGTAATTTAGCTTCTCTTAATTTTCTTTTCAGGGTCCTTTCAGGTTCTGGATCTGCTTCAACAAGAATGTTCTTATCCTTGCTCCTGCTCATATGACAAAGAAGAGGGCACAGAAAAAATAATAATAATAGAGTTCCTTTATACCACAGTATAGGGATCCCTTTGTGACTGGAAGAAAAAAGGGAGATAAAGAATGTAATGTAATGGAAGAAACACAACTGTGAGGAGGGTAGAGATGTGAGATGAGATGTTAGTAGATGAATAAATAAATAGAATAAGATGGGAGAGGGAGAATTTTTGAAAATAATTTTTGAAAAAGGGTTAGTGATTTTCGAAAATAGTTTTTGAAAAAGGTTAGTAATTTTCGAAAAATTTTGAAATCAAAAATAAAAATAATTAGTTAATTAAAAGGAAATTTTTGAAAAAGAGGGAAGATATTTTCGAAAATTAGAGAGAGAGAGTTAGTTAGGTAGTTTTGAAAAAGGTAAGAAGCAAACAAAAGTTAGTTAGTTAGTTGAAACAAATTTTGAAAAGATGAGAGGTTAGGAAGTTAGAAAAGATATTTTGAAATCAAATTTTTGAAAAAGATAAGATAAGAAGATATTTTTTTGAAAGGATATGATAGAAATTAGTTTTTGAAAAAGATTTTATTTTTAAAATCACAATTAATGACTTGATTCACAAGAAATCACAAGTTTGAATCTTTCTTAACAAGCAAGTAACAAACTTGAAATTTTTGAATCAAAACATTAATTGTTATTGTTATTTTCGAAAATTATTTGATAAATATAAGAAAAAGATTTTTGAAAAATATTTTTGGAATTTTCGAAAATAACTAAGAAATTTGAAAAAGATTTGATTTTTGAAAAAGATTTTGAAAAAGATAAGATTTTTAAAATGAAAATTTGATTTGACTCATAAAAACAACTTGATTTTAAAAATTTTTGAAAAAAGTCAAATCTAATTTTCGAATTTATGAGAGAGAAAGAGGGAAAGATATTTCTTTTTTATTTTTGAATTTTTATGATGAGAGAGAAAAACACTAAAAAGATGCAATGCATGAAATTTTTAGATCAAAACAATGAATGCATGCAAGAATGCTATGAATGTCAAGATGAACACCAAGAACACTATGAATGTCAAGATGAACACCAAGAACATATTTTTGAAAAATTTTTGATGCAAAGAAAACATGTAAGACACCAAACTTAGAAATCTTTCATGTTTAGACTCTAAGAAACGAAAAATGCACATGTAAAACAAGAAAAGACACAAAACATGAAAACATCAAGATCAAACAAGAAGACTTACCAAGAACAACTTGAAGATCATGAAGAACACTATGAATGCATGATATTTTCGAAAAATGCAAGATGCATATGCAAGTGACACCAAACTTATGATATGACTCAAGACTCAAACAAGAAACACAAAAAATATTTTTGATTTTTATGATTTTCTAAAATTTTTTTTTTTGGATTTTTCGAAAATTAATTGAAAAAGAAAAATAAGGATTCTAAAATTTTTAATATGAATTCCAGGAATCTTGCATTCTTAGTCTAAAGCTTCAGTCCAGGAATTAGACATGGCTCACTAGCCAGCCAAGCTTTCAATGAAAGCTCCGGTCCAAAACACTAGACATGGCCAATGGCCAGCCAAGCTTCAGCATGTAAATTAGGAACAGTAGCAGACGGATTAACAACAACTAACTTGCTTTTGATAACAAATTGCAAGCCTCAGTCCAAATGAATTTAGACATGGCTTTTCAGCCAGCCAGGCTTCACATGCTTCATGAAACACTAGAATTCATTCTTAAAAATTTTGAATAAAAATATATTTTTGAAAACATTTTTTTTTTCGAAAACAGGTGAGAAAATTTTGAAATATTTTTGAAAAAATTTTTGAAAAGAAAACAAAAAGAAAATTACCTAATCTGACCAACAAGATGAACCGTCAGTTGTCCAAACTCGAACAATCCCCGGCAACGGCGCCAAAAACTTGGTATGCGAAATTGCTACTCAGGTTGTGAATTGTTGTTCGAAATTGATTCCCTGGCAATGGCACCAAAAACGGATGCACAGGACCATGGTCTAAACATATCTTCACAACTTCGCATAACTAACCAGCAAGTGCACTGGGTCGTCCAAGTAATACCTTACGTGAGTAAGGGTCGAATCCCACGGAGATTGTTGGTATGAAGCAAGCTATGGTCACCTTGTAAATCTTAGTCAGGCAGATATAAATTGATAAGGGTGTTTTCGAATAATAATTAAATAAGATAGGGATAGAAATACTTATGTAATTCATTGGTGAGAATTTCAGATAAGCGAATAGAGATGCTTTCATTCCTCTGAACCTCTGCTTTTCCGCTATCTTCATCCAATTAGTCTTACTCCTTTCCATGGCTGGCTTTATGTGATACATCACCATTGTCAATGGCTACTTTCGGTCATTTCTCGGGAAAATGATCCAATGCCCTGTCACGGCACGGCTAATCGTCTGGAGGCATCACCCTTGTCAATGGCTTCATCTTATCCTCTCAGTGAAAATGGTCAACGCACCCTGTCACGGCACGGCTATTCATCTGTCGGTTCTCGATCATGCTGGAATAGGATTTACTATCCTTTTGCGTCTGTCACTAACGCCCAGCAATCGCGAGTTTGGAGCTCGTCACAGTCATTCATTCATTGAATCCTACTCGGAATACCACAGACAAGGTTTAGACCTTCCGGATTCTCTTGAATGCCGCCATCATTCTATCTTACACCACGAAGATTCTGGTTAGGAGATCTAAGAGATACTTATTCAGTCTAAGGTAGAACGGAAGTGGTTGTCAGGCACGCGTTCATAGGGAATGATGATGATTGTCACGTTCATCACATTCAGATTAAAGTACGAATGAACATCTTAGAAGCGAAACAAGATGAATTGAATAGAAAACAGTAGTACTTTGCATTAATCTTTGAGGAACAGCAGAGCTCCACACCTTAATCTATGGAGTGTAGAAACTCTACCGTTAAAAATACATAAGTGAAAGTCCAGGCATGGCCGAGAGGCCAGCCCTCAAACGTGATATAAGATAGCATACAACTGATCAAAAGATGTCTAATACAATAGTAAAAGGTCCTATTTATAATAAACTAGCTACTAGGGTTTACAGAAGTAAGTAATTGATGCATAAATCCATTTCCGGGGCCCACTTGGTGTGTGCTTGGGCTGAGCTTGAGTGTTGCATGTGTAGAGGGTCCAGCAGACGGTGGGGCTGTGTCATCAGTAGCAGGGAAGGGTGGTGGTCTGGAGCCCAAAGCTAGGAAGTTCCTGCTGTGAGGAATGATCTTCCTGCAGTCCGCTGCTGGTGGTCTCTCATCGGCATCCTCCCATGGCACGTCAGCTCGACGGCCTAGCTGTGTAACCAGATACGGAAAAGGGAGGGTGCCTCAGATGTGGACGCTGGCCATATAATGCCGGATAAAGCGTGGCAGATAAAGGTCCTTACCCTCCATCACACACCATAGGAGGGTGATCATAGCAGCTGGGATCTCCATCTCATAAGTACTCGGCATCACATAATTGCTCAAGATCTGGTGCCAAAACCGAGCCTCATCATTTAAGTACGCCCTCTTGATCCCTCTAGGCATGGTGGTGTCCTGACCCATCTCCCAAGGAACAGTCGGGTCAAGAGCTATTCGTGCCTTCACAGCATCCCAATCAAACTGCATCAGGCGCATGTCCTCCTCCGCCTTTGAATAACCATCGGGATGATCGGACTTGGCTGGGAGCCGGAGAATGTCCTCTATGGCCTCCTCAGTGACTAGAATCTGCTTTCCTCTCAGATTCACTGCATCGAGGGTGGTGATGTAGTAGTTGCAGTAGAATTTTCTGACCCAAGATGCATTGACCTCTGTCAGTGCTCTCTCTAGAAAGAACCAACCTCTTTGCTTGATTTGCTCAATGGTGTACTGCTGGAGTGCTTCTGGAATCCTCAGAGTTCTCTCCAGGTATAGATTCCTGGAGTTTGCAAATGCCGGATACTTCAGCTCACAGTATCGGTTTGCAAATTTTATTGAATCATTTGCAGGGAGCAGCTGGTCAGCTTTTTCCTGCTGTGTAAAGTTCTTCTCCCGCCATGAGGAATCATGCATTAGGTCAATGATGGACTGGGAGGAATCTCCTCTCTTGCGTTTGCCAGTAGCCTTGCCTTTTCCTTTCCTTTATGAGGCAGACATCCTGAAAAATGGGAAACCTGGATGTGGATAAAAATAGAGAAGCAAATAGGCAATTAAACAAAGAAAACTCAAAGCGGCAAAGGAGAATTAGAATGAGGTAAATGAGTCAAGTAAATGTGCATTAAGGATTGTTTAGTAGTGTAAAATTTGGAAAGGAAGAATTTACAATCCAAAATGTATCGGAATTCAAGTTAAATAGAAAAATTGTCATTATGCCATGGTTAGAAAGTTAGAGGAAAGTGAAAAATCAGAAAAGAGATTTTAAAAGGTTAGTATGGTTAGAATTTCTAAAAGAAGTTAGTAAATTAAAATTAGTGAGTCAGTAAAATGCGGGTTAAAGTAAGTGGCATAAATAAAATAGTCCATGTAACAAGGATTCACAATTATGACTAGAATTAACTCATAACCGAACAAGGAAAACAGGGTGATGTTGATTCAAAGAGATATAAAGAAAGCAAGAATTGGAATCAGAATATCACAGATGCAGTTTATAAACCAGGAAATCAAAGAGGATAAGAAAGTCTGCCATAGCATTCATGAAACTGTTTGGTTAAAGCAGAGGACAACAGAGTTCAGATGGCCAAACCAAAACATGAATGAAAACAATTTACAAAAAATTTGGGTAGCATTCCGGCTAAAATTGGATTGTCCCGGAAAATAAACAGCAAACAAGGCGGTTCATATGAATTAAAAAGTCAAGCTACAGGTACATATATATAATATAAACATGAAAATTCAATGTAAAGAGCAGCAATATACAAGAAATACAGCATATGAACAAGATTACAGCAACAGCAAATTTGCAAATATGATAAAACAGAAGCAAGAATAATGCAAATAAACAGACCTAGAGCCACTAACCATAGCCTAGGCTACCTAATAACCTAAAATCTACTACAACATGCATATCTAACTATCCTAACATGAGCAAAAACGGAAAAATAAGAATAAACTACGAACGGATAAAAGGGATTGCGTGTTGCGAAACCTGAAAGGCTGAATAAGGAGAGCAGGTAGGAAGGTGGTTGGGTGGTGGTGATGGTGGCGTCCGGTGGCTGGCGGTGACGTCTGATGCGGTGGCTGGCAGCGGTGGGCACGGCGGTTGCTGCTGTTAGGGGGTAGGGGCTATGGGAAGGGTAATGGGTAAATAGGGGAGGGGATTGGATATGGGGAAGGGGGTGGCGCGGCTGGGATGGCCGGCGGTGGTGGGTGGTGGTTCGCGGAGGGCAGTGGCGGAGAGGAGGGGAAGAGAGGAAGAAAGAAGAAGGAAGAAAGATAGAGAGGAAGGGGGGTAGGTGGCGGCAGCGTCTGGATGGCGGCGGCGTCTGGGTGGTGGCGCGGTGGTGGCTGGGTGGTGGTGGTTGAGGGTTGGGGAAGAAGAGAGGGAAAAGAGGAATTGGGGGGGCTGCGCGAATGTAGGGTTTCGCGTGACAGGGGGTGTTATATTTTTGAATCCACGCGGCCACGTGGGGCACGCGGTCGCGTGGTTGGGGTGAAAATGGGAGTGACGCGATGCGTGGGGTGCGCGATCGCATAAAAGGGGTGGAAGAGGGGATGACGCGATTGCGTGGGTCGCGCGATCGCGTCACTGGAAATTGTGCTAAATGCACGACTCCAGCACCATTTCAGCGCAACTCTCTGTCTCCTTCTGGGGTGATGTGCAATCCATGCGACGCGATCGCGTCGCTCACGCGGTCGCATGGGATTGGTATTGTGCAAGTGACGCGATCGCATGGGGCATGCGATCGCGTGGGCCAATTTGTGCAAAACGCACAAGGGCCGCACAATTCCAGCCTAACTTTCTGGACGTTGGATGTTTACGCCGATCTCCAGGTCACGCGATCGCGTGGATGACGCTGTCGCATGGATAGTGTTTTCGCAAGATGACGCGATCGCATGGAGCATGCGGTCGCGTCGTGCATCTCCTTTTTTTTATATTTGTAAGATAAATGCAGAATACAATGATTAATATGAATGCTATGCATGATTCCAGGTTCAATGAAGTAAAATGAAAAGAAAATAATAAAAAAAATGAAAGCAATTAACAAGAATTAAATTGAAAAAGAAGCGACCATACCATGGTGGGTTGTCTCCCACCTAGCACTTTTAGTTAAAGTCCTTAAGTTGGACATTGGAGGAGTTTCCTGCTATGGCGGCTTATGTTTAAATTCATCCAAAAATCTCCACCAGTGCTTAGAATGCCAATAGCCTCCGGGGTCCCATACTAGGAATGTAAAGCTTCTGAGCAGCTTCAGACAAATTTTTAGGCTCCCGGGGTGATGAATGTCAGAATAGATTCCAGGATCCCAAGCTTTACTATTAAATCCGCCTCCCTCTTGATCTATGTGTTTCCATCCGGGCGGTTTAAGAAGTAGAATCTTACCATGGTGACCAAACGTTTTCCGTGATCCATGCAATTGAGCATGATACCAATCCATGTACTTCGAGGTGAAGCATGGAACCTTATTGAACCTTGTGCACCAACTCTGAGTACGAGCCATTTCCCTCTTACTCTTAAAGTTGCAAAGAGCTATAAGCTGGTCATCTGTTTCAAGCAAACCATATTCAAGTGAATAAGTAAAGTTATAGGTTAAGGATTGTACCCACTTGAAGCTTGTATTGGGTGGCAGTGGCCTTGGGGTAGGTGTTTCTGGTGGTTCTGTAAGTTCTTCTCCCTTGGGTTCTTCTGTGAATTTCTCCACTTCCTTGCAAGAGTCTTCAAATGTAGTATCACCCTGGTCAAAGTCTTCTATGTCTTCCTCATCACTCGAGTCATAGATTGGAGGTTGAGAGAAATCTACCTCTGCATCATCTTCGTATTCATCTGGGAAAGATTCTTCAATCTCAGAGACTTCACTTGCGGATGCAAGTTCATTACTAAGAGAGCTAGACTTGTGACTATCATCATCAAGGGAATTTGTGTCCTGGGTTATTCCGTCTGATTCTTCATAAACAACTTGCCTTGGAGATTATACAATATCCTCCTTAGCATCAACTGTAGCGTCCTTGACGGAGTTCTCCTCAGTTCTGGATTCCCATGGAGGTTCAGCATCTCATAGATCTTCAACCAACTCTTCTTCTTGAACAATGACAGCTTCTTCTACTTGTTCTAGTACGAATTCATTCTCTGTCTTGTCCACTGGAGTTTCTGGTATCTCCTTCATGCTATGCTCTTCGTTAGACTGTTCACATGGGGCTGTGGCTGATCCTTGTGTTTTTGAGCGCCTAGAAACCCATTGAATTATTGTTTGCTCCAGTTGTCGAATGGTTGTTTGAAGTTTATTTACAGTTTCCTTTAGGCGAACCTCTGCTTCTCGGGTTGCAGGACTTGGACATGATACATAGGAAAGTGGCGGTGATTGGGAGTGATTGGATTGGTACTGGGGTAAGGAAGGATCATATGGTGGCGAATGGTGAAGAGAAGCTTGTGGGTGTGGTGGTTCGAGGTTATGTTAAAAGGATGGTTTATATGCACGAGGTGGGACTTGTTGGTAGTTACAAGGTTGTCCACCATATCTTTTAGCTGGGTATGCACGGTAGAATGGTCTTTGTCCAGGATATCTCGGAAGGTGTTGCTGCCTAAAGGGTTGATTAGATCCTCCTGGCTCCATCCATCCTTGATTGGTCTGACCTTGATGCATATTCCTGCTGTAACTTCTATTTCCTTCAACAAAGTTAGAACCGAACTTAAATCGAGAGGGGTGAGAGTTCATGGTAGTAAATAAAGGTAAAAAGGAAAAACAAAAATAAATAAACAAGCAAAAGAAAAATATTTACAATAACCAATAATAAGGCACACGTTAGCAGTTCCCCGGCAACGGCGCCATTTTGACGTTGGTGATTTTTGCCAGTAAAGAAGTTCATAAAAACAGTCGCGTTGTAGATATAGTCTCTAAATCGACAGAAATCCCTTCGTACAAACGTTTTGGGTGTCACACGTAACAAACCCCTTTAAAAATTGTTAACCGAGTATTCAAACCTCGGGTTGTCTTCTCAAGGAAATGCAAGGAAGTATGTTCTTATTATTGGCTATAAAGGTTGTAATCGGGGTTTAGAAGGTGAGAAACAAGTGATTTAAATGACAAGTAAAGTAGAGGGCAATTAAAATAAATAAATACTGTAAAGCAAACTTCTGGCAAGGTAAGAGAAATTGGAAGTCCAACTTAGTTATCTCTCTCAACAATAATGAAAGTTGAATCTAAATTCCACTTAGTTAACCTCTGCTAAAACAAAGGAAAGTCAAGGGACTAATTAGTTTGACCTTCGAATCCTATTTATTTCCTAAGAAAAAGTTGGGATTACTGAAGTTCAGTTCAATTAGCAAGATAGCGATTATCAGTTATGTTGAGTTTGATAATGTTGAGTTACTGATTTCTTAACCAAGACCAAAAGGGGAAAAAGTAAAATTGCTGGAATAAAAAATGTCCTTAGATGGAAGCCAATGAATTAAAGAGAGCAATCATAAACTGGAATACCTCAAATATCATTAATTTAAATAACAATCTGTAACATGGAATAATTCATAAATTAAATTATAAAAGTAAATAATCAACCCAAGTGCTGGAATAAATAAATAGAAGTGAAAAGGAAAGCTTAAAACAAAGAAACATAAAACCTGGATCGAGAGTCACTCTTACAAACTAAGAGAAGTCCTAAATCCTAAGAGAGAGAGGAGAGAACCTCTCTCAAGACTAAATCTAAATCATGGGAAGTAACAAAAATGCGAGCTCTCTCTGAATGGATGCATTCCCCCACTTTATAGCCTCTAATCTGTGTGTTCTGTACTTGGATATAGGCCAAAAGGGCTTCAGAAATTGCTGGGGTAGTATTCTGTAAATTCTGATACGTGGCCTCTGTCACGCGTCCGCGTGGGTCAGGCGGTCGCGTCATCTGGAGTTTTCCTTGTGGCGCGGTCGCGTCGGTCACGCGTCCGCATCGAATGCGCTATGCTCAAGTCGCGCGGCCGCGTCAGTCATGCGGCCGCGTCGCTGCTTCTTTGCGCCTGGCAAGCGATCGCGTCGTCCATGCGATCGCGTGGATGCCAGTTTCTTCAAAACTCCATTTCGCACTTTCCTTCCATTTTTGTACGTTTCCTTTTCCATCCTTTAAGTCATTCTGCCTTAGAAAATCTGAAACTACTCAACACACTAATCACGGCATTGAATGGAAGTAAAGGTAATTAAAATAATTAATTTTAAAGCTTAGGAAACATGTTTTTCACATACATCACATAATAAGGAAGGGAAAGTAAAACCATGCAATTAATATGAATAAGTGGGTGAAGGATTGAATAAATCACTCAAACTAAGCACAAAATAACTCATGAAATATGGGTTTATCAGTAGTCCTAGGTTTCAAGTAATAAATAAGCAAAATTTAAGGCACAAACAACCTAGGTAACCACAACTAAAGTGAATTGCGTATAAAATATATTGGATAGTGAGATTGTGCAAGTGAAAGCACAAAGTGAATAAAAAATGGCACAATCAACAATAACCAATTCCATGATGACAAGAGACTACTTATTCATCCTTAGGTTTAAGGAAATAATCACATGTATAAGGTGCGTGTTACAAAAAGTGACAAGTCTTGCTAAGAATCAAGTCAAGTCAATTCAAAAAAATGCAAAGCATTAACAAGGAACAAATACCTTGTTATGTGATTATATTCACTTAATAACCATGATGATTAAGTAGCTCAATTCAATTCACTAAAGAAAGAGTGCACAATTCAAGATGCCACACAAGGATAAAGTTTAATGCATATGGTCATGACAACGTATGAATCAAACTAATAATTCAATTAGGCAACTAAAGAAGGCTTTAATGCTTAGTGCACATATTCATCCCCAAAACTTAAATAAGAAGCAACCCAATCAACATCAAGCAAACACTTGCAACTTATTTAATTGATAAACAACTAAGAAATTAATATAATTACCAAAATAAAAATGAAATGCAAAGAAAACAAAGTAAAGCAAGTAGAGAAGAGGGCAAAAGCAAGAGAAGAGAGTGGTGGAGGGGAAAAGAAGAGAAGAAGTAGAGAGAAGAGAAGAAGAGAAGTAAAGTATGAGAAAATAGGGGCGTGCGTACGCACAGGGGTGTGAGCGTATGCACACAAGGGGGAAAATGCGGTTGTGCGCGCGCACAACAACGTGCGGGCGCTGCAAACAGAAAGGGCATAAGGGTCTGTGCGCACGCACAGAGGCATGTGTGGACGCACAGAAGGGAAAAGAGTGAGATGATCCCATGCACAAGGGGTGCGTGTGCTGTGAGCAGAAGGGGTGTTGAAGGTTGTGCGTGCGCACAAAGCTATGGACACGCACAGGAGGTTTTTTTTTTGACATGGATCATGTGTGCGTGTGCACACAGGTCCGTGCGCCTGCACAAAAGCAAAAGGGGGTAGGGGTTCATGCGCACAGGCTGTGCCAGCACTGCGAACAGAGGGAAAAATCATGGGTGTGCGTACGCACAGGTCAGTATGCACGCACAGGAAGCAGAAAATAGAAGTTGTGTGCGCACGCACAGCTGTGTGCGTACGCACAGATGCCTTGTTTTGCAAAAATTTTTCTTTCAAAATCTAAGGTACCAAGCCTTAGTTCAATCAAAATCAAACACCAAAACATGCAAGAACCCATAAATTCATGATCCAAACCAAAAATAACCTAATTAAACTCAAAATTAAATTAATCATAAGCTAACCAAAACAAGCAAATATGAAATTAAGCAAAAATATATACAAAAAGAAAAGAGTTAGAACAATGTTGCCAAGCACTTTTATTTAATGTCTTTAAGTTAGACAATTGGGAGAGGCCTCGCTATGGTGGCTTGTGCTTGACCTCCCCACCAATGCTAGAATGTCCAATGTCCTCCGGATCCCAATCCTAACCATCAACAAAGACAAAGATAACCACAAAACAAGCTATTTACATATTAACATATCTACAATAGCCACTAACTTTACACCATTGCAACTCCCCGGCAACGGCGCCAAATTTGACAATGCCCAATTTGCATAGGTTAGGAATTTGATTATCAAAATGGAGTTGGCATTGTAAGTATAGTCCTAACCCAACAAATTGACCATCAATCTAATGTTATCACAATACAAAACATGGCAATTGTGGAATTGGGAAATTTAGGATTCCTATCCTAGTTGTGGACCACAAACATGGCAATTTTGTGGAATCAATCCAAATCAATCAATCCTCCTTGAGAATTAGTCAAAAGACGTAATTGATCTCAATCCATAAGTCCTAGTCAACTCACTAATTACTTAGTGAAAGACTAGCATCAATGGAAACTAAATCAATTAACTAATCTCACATAATGCAGAATGGACATCCACAACTCAATTCCACCCAAACACCAAAAATTTCTCAACCAAGAGTGTGATAATTAAACATGCAAGAAATTAAACATCAAAGCAATTAAACAAACATGCAAAGAATTAAAAGTCAAAGAACTAAAAGACAAAGCAAGGAAAGGAAACTTAAAATACAAGAAAACCTCTTGGCAAGTAATTGAGAACTAAGGTTACCTATCCTAGTCATTAACCATAAACATATGATGATTATGAAGAGTTAATCCTACTTAATCATCCTTACATCGAAGATAAGTCAAATAGGCATAGTTAATTTCAATCCTTAAGTCCTATGTCAACACTAAGGGGTCACATAGAGTCAAGGGAAACCAAATCAACTTACTCACTCTAATATATCAAACAAGAATGGACATCAATAACTCAAGGATCACCAAAGTCATCAATTTCAAGCCAAGAGTGGAGAAAAACTAAGTGAAAACTAAGCCAAGCATTTTATCAAACACTTGGTGTGCATGAAAATAAAATAATATTACATTGCATTAAAAATAAATTCTAACATACCAAAAGCAAGAAAATGACAAGAACAACTAAAGAAAGCAATAAATGACATGGAAACATAAAATTGTATTAATTGGAATTAAAATAACAAAAGTGTTCATAACATGAAAATTGACAAAAAAAGAGAAAATAACAAAAGAGATGAAGAAGATAAAGACAATAAAGAATAGAAACATAAATGAAATTACACTAAAACAAGAATTAAAGTGCTGAAATTAAAAGGAAACTAAGCTAAAAACCCTAATTCTAGAGAGAGGGGGGAGCTTCTCTCTCTAGAAACTAAAAGAAAACATAACAAAAGCTAAACCTAATCCCTCCCTTCATTCTTCTTCACTTTGGCCTCAAATAGCTTCAGAAAATGAGTTAGACTGGGTTTTGGAGGCCCAAAAATCGCCCTCAGCGATTTGCATTAATGACCTCACGCAAATGCACGCATGCGTACACACGACCTATGGTGCGTATGCACAGTTGTGCAGAATTCCCATTGTACGTACGCACGACATTTGGTGCGTACACATCCTTGCACGAAGTCACCGATGTGCATAAGCACGCATCACTGTGCGTACGCACCTTTGCAGCAGCTTCCAAACTTCATTTTCTTTATGATTTCTCCCTTTTTGCATTCTTTTCTCTTCACTTCTTCCATCCCATACGTGCCTTGGAAACCTGAAATCACTCAACAAATACATCAAGGCACTAAATGGGATTAAAGTGAATTAATTTAGCTATTTTAAGGCCTAAAAGCATGTTTTCACAATTAAGCACAAATCTAGGGAGAATTACAAAACCATGCTATTTAGATGAATAAATGTGGGTTTATGTGATGAAATTCACTCAAATAAAACCAAAATATATCGTAAAATATGGACTCATCAGGTTGTCCGCACACTTTGGAGGGACGTGCTCTACTTCTTCCTTCTTCTCTTCTGGAACTTCTTTTTCAACTGGCTCCTCATTAACTTGTGCTTCCGTACTTGCCACTTGTCCACTTATTAAGGTGATAGCCTTGCATTCCTCTTTTGGATTTGGAATTGTGTTACCAGGAAGGCTATTAGTGGTCCTCTGATCAATTTCATTAACTTTTGTGGCTTATTGACCCATCTAAATCTCCAAGTTCTGATTGATGCTCTGGTTTTCTGTCTAAAACTTACCAATATTGCTTCCAAATTATTGTTCTGCTGGAGCTGAGAAGTTGCTTGCTGAGATGATTGAAACTGGTGGTTATTAAAATTATTCTGTTGAAAACCACCCTGATAATTATTATTAAAATTCTGTGGCCTCTGAGGTTGCTCTCTCCACCTAAAATTTAGGTGATTTCTCCATCCCTGATTGTAGGTCTTAGAATAAGGATTATTATTGGGATTTCTAGAAGCACTCCCCATGTAATTGACCTATTCAGAAGAAAATTGAGCATAATCATAATTTTTATTTTGCATAAAATTACCTGTCATGTCATAAGAGGCTTCTTGGGGTGCATTCTGAGTGTTGACAGCTGAAACTTGCATTCTACTCAACCGTTGAGTAATCAAATTTATTTGTTGAGACAAAAGCTTGTTTTGAGTAAGAAGAGCATCAACAGCTTCCACTTCCAAAATGCCTCTCTTCTGAGAGGTATCAGAGTTTACAGGGTTCCTGTTGGAGGAATATAAGTATTGGTTATTAGCAACCAACTCAATAAGCTCAGTAGTCTCCTCTGGTGTCCTCTTCATGTGCAAAGAACCACCTGCAGAATTATCTAAGTGCATCTTGGACATTTCACATAAGCCCTTATAAAAGATATCCAGCTGAGTCCATCTAGAGAACATATCTGGAGGGCATTGCCTAATCAGTAGCTTGAATCTCTCCCAAGCTTCATAAAGGGTCTCACCATCTTTCTGTCTAAAAGTCTGAACCTCCACCCTTAGCTTAGTAAGCTTTTGAGGTGGGAAAAATTTAGTCAGAAATCCAGTGACAACCTTGTCCCAAGTATCCAGACTCTCGTAGGGTTGAGAATCTAACCACAGTTTTGCTCTATCCCTTACAACAAATGGGAAGAGCATGAGTTTGTACACCTCAGGATTCACTCCATTGGTCTTTACAGTATCACAAATCTGCAGAAAATCAGAAATAAACTAATTTGGGTCTTCTTGAGGGAGTCTACGATACTTACAATTTTGTTGCACGAGAGTAACTAGCTATGGCTTCTGGTAAAAAATTTTTGCAATTATTGGAGGCACCATAATACTTTTGCCATAAAGGTCTACATTAAGAGCAGTGTAAGAGCCAAGCACTCTTCTAGGTTGCTCATTCCCAACTGGATTTGCCACATTGGCATTAACAGCATTATTATTATCCATAGTGGACTCTGCATCCTTGTAAAGTATTGCTTGTTGCAAACGTCCCCTTAAAGTCCTTTCAGGTTCAGGATCAAAGTCTAAAAGAGGTTCTTTGTCTCTGTTCCTGCTCATAAACAAACAAAAAACAAGAAAAGATGGGAATCTCTACGTCAAAGTGCAGAGAATTCCCAGTGAGGTAACCTACATAAAAGAAATAAAATAAAACAACTAAATAATTAAAGCCAAAAAATTTCGAAAATTATAAAAAAATAAACAGAAAAATTAAAATAAAAATAACTAGGGGACACCAAACTTAATTTCAGAAATTCAAAAAAATATATATGGTAAAATTTCTCTCTTTTTTTTTTGAAAATTAAAGACAAAAATAAAACAAAACTAATAGAATAAAGAAAAAAATAATGGAAGGAAACAAAAACAAAAATAAAAGAAAATAAAAATAAAAAAGAAATAAAATAAAAATGAAAAAAAAATGAATGAAAGTAAAAAAAAAAAATCAAAAGTAAAAAGGAAGTAAAAAAAGAAGAAAATAGGGGCAGGGTGTGGGAAACGAAAGGAAGGAAAAATTAAAGGAAAAGAAAAAAATGAGAATTAAAAATTAATAATACGAAAATAAAACTAATTAAAAAAATGATCTACTCTAAGTAATCAAACAATGAGTAGTTGTTAATCACAATCAATCCCCGGCAACGGCGCCAAAAACTTGGTGCAGAATTTATAACCACAAACTAACCGGCAAGTGCACCGGGTTGTACCAAATAGTACCTCAGGTGAATGAGGATCGATCCCACGAGGATTGATGGATCAAGCAATAATGGTTGAGTGATTGGCTTAGTCAGACAAACAGAAAATGGTGTTTTGAGAGTTCAAAAGCATTAACAGTAAATTTAGAATATTAGAAGGCAAGCAGTAAATTGGTGTGAATAATATGGGAGAAAACAGTTAAGGTTTCAAAGATATTTATTTTCCGGATTAACTTTTCTTACCAGCTATTTTAATCATGCAAGATTCAATTCATGGCAAACTATATGTGACTAAACCCTAATTCCTTAGACCTTTTTAGTCTCCTCTAACTTTCATTAACCGCCAATTCCTTGGTCACTTAATTCCAATTAGAGGGTGAAGTTTAATTCTAGTTATATGCCACAGAAATCCTAATTATCCAAATATAAGAGGATTATATGTCACATATCTCGTTAAGTCCAGATAATTAGAAATTTAAGAGAATATGTTTTCAAGCTGTTGTTCAAGTAAAGAGCTTTTCCAAGTTATACAAGAACTCAATTAGAACAAGGGTCATACTTCCATTCTACACAAATTCATAAGATAAAGAACGAAAATAATTCTTGAATTATAAATCAGTACATGAATTAAAATAGAAAAATAATAGTATCAATTTATACCATAGACAGAGCTCCTAACCTTAACAGTGGAGATTTAGTTGCTCATGGTTCAGAGAAAAAAAACTAGGATTCGTTAAAACTGCAAATTTCCGAATGACACTACTAGAAATCTTGTTATTACAGACGGAAATTTCCGACGGATTTTATCCCACGGAAATACAGACGAAATTTCAGAGGGATTTTTTGTCGAAAAACCAAAAAAATGGATTAATATAAATTACAGACAGAAAAGAGAATCCGTTGATAATTCCGTCGAAAAAATTAAATTTTTTTCCGTAAAAAATGGTTACAAACGGAAAATCTGTCTGTAATTAAATAGACAAAACATTACGTTTTATTAAATTATTATTTCCGTCTGTAATTTAAAATTTTCCGTCGGAAATGTTGAAATAAGGGGTTTGCTTTAAGCGTGGCTCCTCATTTCACACGATACCTATCCGCGCCTCCACACCCCTCTCTTCCAAATGCTCCATCGGTGGCGCCTCTCCGCCTGGCACCCCCGTCGCACTGAACTTCCGTCACACCGAAGCTCCGTCACACCCCCTCCCGACGCTTCTTCGTGTGTTGCTCGCGTCGCTTCGTATCGAACCCTAATATGCAGAAATCGCTCCGTTTCGATCTTGCCTCAGCTGTGCAGGTAACCCTAATCTCTTCCACACCTTTATCACTCTTCCTATTCGTTGTTACACTGACGCCAGCCTCTCCTCCTGTTCGCCATTTTCCGTCGAGCTTTTCTGCATCTCGTCCGATTCACCACCTCTCCTCGAACTTTGCAGCACGCTGCTGTCGTTCTAGTCTTGGTATGGTTTTTGTGGTCCAGTTCTTATTGTATTTGCTATCCTCTTACGCAGGCATAGCTATTTTGTTTTATTTTTCTTTTGCTTTCTTTCTTTCTTTCTCCTTCGTTTTCCTTCTCGCACTTTTGGATCTACTACCACTCATAGAATTTCCTGTTCCAGAATATCGAGAATCTATCCTCAGATTCGGTTAATTTTTGAACTTATCACTTTTAGTTTTCTGGATTTTTATTTTCATGTTTGAAATACTGATTGTGTAGATTTTGTTGTTCAATTAGTTCATTCTTTTTTCAGTTACTGAGATGATTATATGGCTTTAAGTCTAAAACATGAGCAATACAATAATGTGTGTGAGTAAAGTATAAAATATTTTCTATTGTAATGTTTTAGCTTGGAGTGTTCTATTTTACACACAATGAATTCTACATGCATCATAGATCAGCTTATTCTTGAATCCTATGCAAAGCAAGAGCTAATAGAATAGCAGTAATGTCTCTGAATATTTTACTTAGGAATTAAAACTTATAGATGGCATATGCAACTATATTTTACTTAAGATGAAACTATATTTATTAACTTGATGACTTTTTTTCTTTAGGAATTATTTGAGATCCCACGTGGCCAAGGTCGTGGTGGTGAAGACATTATTAGATTAGAAATTAGTATTCCTTTTCTAATTCAAATACATCATAAAGGTGTATAATTTTATTATGCAAGTGGATGTAAATTTTCAGGTGGCCACCAATTCATTCTCTGTTCATGTGATGGAAAAATTATTAGCTGTTGGTAACTCAGGAAGTTTATCTGTGTCATTGCTTCAGAAGATTCATGAAAACCTCATAAGGTTTAACATCTAATTTCTTTGCTTTGGGATACTGTAATATTCCTGTTTGCTATGGTGCACATGTTTAATCGTGAAGTTTTATTAAGATGTCAGGCTTCAAAAGAAAAAGCTACTAGCCAGAGCTTTTGGTTATATATATATGAAATCAGTTTTCACCTCATTGGCTATTTTATGTGTTTTCTAATTTACATGTATAAACTCATTGACTTTAAAAATATTGTGCACTTGTGCTTGCTTGTTTCTGTACTTTATCTAGTAAAAACTGCTTGCAATTTTTTCATCATTTTGCTCAAAACTTGCTTACAGGAGGCCCATGACAAGTCAAGATCTGTGACCAAGGCTCCTGCCATGAAGGGTTAGTATAATTCTAGTCTATTTTCTTAGTTTCTTCCTATAACAATAACCTACATATCAATATATACCTGCAAATCTATAAGATATATTTTTCAAGGGATCCACACAATAGAAGATAGAAAAGGAATTGAGGGTTAAGATAATAATACCTACTTCAAAAGAAGATGATTTTGTTAGTAAGTTCTTCTGTTCCTGGCTGTACCTAAGTTACTGCCTAACTTGTATGGATCAAATTGAAATGTTTATTTTCTATTATGCTTTCATTTTAACTTTGATATGGTTATGTCATAGCTGATTTAATATAATTCATTCATAATATAATATATTCAGTTCATGAGTGTTTCTTAACTCTATATATGTAGCACTTGATTGATTGAGAGACCAGCACATAGTAATTATATGTGCAGGAATCTTTCATTGGCTCAGTTGGTGGATTTTCATTTAAGTAGAGCCTCTTCCCTCTTACCAGCTTGACTCCTTACTACTGTGCCATAAGGAAATCCAATATCTAAATGATTTGTTGTAATGGTCTTTTACAGCCATTGAGGGCACTTCTGTTGATAGTGTGAATTCAGCTGTAGAAAAGATATAGGCTATAATTGGTAGCTATTTACATAATCAATATAAAATATAGTTATTTTTATTGATATAATATAATATAATTAGATGCATATATAAAATTATTTTATATAACTAATAATCATCACTTAAATTTATTAATTAAGTATATTTGTGTTTCGAAATAATAATGCAATTGTATTATAGGAAGTGCAAGGGTGGGACGGATTGTTATGAGTGCAGAAGCAGAGCATCTGACACCTGTGAGTTTGGAGTTAGGAGGAAAGTGTCCAGCATTGCTTTATTAAACAAGACACAAAAAGATCTGAAAAGGGAAAAAGAATTTTTGTTTTCTTATTAGTTTTGTTAATTAACTTGATTTGATATTTATTGCTATTATAATAGTGTTTGTCATGTCGTATTTCTTAAATAGATTAAAATGTGTAGCTTTAAGACATTTTTTTATTTCTAGAATAGAAACTGTTATATATACCTTTTAAACATTAAAACCTAGGGGATCGGAGTTGCTAAATATTGGCTTCCTCTTCAACTTCTCACTTGCAGAATTATAGAAGGGTCAATCAGTTCACAGCTTTAATTTTTGTCAAACACTAAACAAAGATTAGGTGTAGTGGATTTTTAGGTGTTGATTAGATTAGGTTTAGTTAGATTTGTTTTTTTCTGATTTTAGTAATTAGTTTGATTTAAAATTTGTTGTTGAAACTTTTTTCCTCATGGTTTTTCAATTTTTGGTGTTTTCTTTCACTGCACTATCTTTTTTCTTTTGCTGCTGCTTCTTGCTGCAGTGTAATAGTGATCTTTCTACTTGGAGCTACATCAATGATCATGTTCATTTTCAATTTCATATAGGACAGTAAGTTTGACTTGCTTCAGTAATAGCATATTCTGGTTGTTTAATAATGTAGAACATATGCATCTAGATTCTTTAAACTTTCTTACTTTTCATTGTTATAGGTGGTATGCTTCACTTGGGATGTATGATGTGGCTGTCAAGCATATGATGAAAATCTTGGCCTGCAGTCACCAGTCCAAGGCAACACAGGAATTATTCCTTAGTGACTTTCTTCAAATTGTGAAGGTGATAGTGACTCTATTTCCTTTTCAGATCTCATGCTTAGAACCTGATTGTTAAAATAGTGAACTGCCAATAGTTTGATTTAATGTAATTCCTGATTGTTAAAATACTGAATCATATGACAATAAAATTTACTTTTTGAGCACATATATTACTTATTTGAAAATTCATAAACTGGTTTCATAAACTAGCATATCATCATCGCTTCACTTAAAAAGAACTATGTTGACATGGATGAGTATCCTGTCACCACTGAGCTCCAGGTTTCTCTGTTTCTTTCTTTCCTCCTTTATTTATTTATTTATCACTTCACTTGATCATAAAAAACTAATTGGGGGTCATGTGAGATCTCTTCAACCGTGAACAAGATTGTTTGAATCATGGCTTAAATAGATTTTTGGCCTTACAGGTTTTTTCTTTTGGTGGTTTTGGTAAAAAAAAAAGTATTCAGAAGTGAAATTAGTCCCTTCTGTCATCCAAAATTAAAGAAATTTGGATATGGTTACTTATCTTTGAATCATAGGAACCATAGGTTTAGTTTACCATAAAATTGCTAAATTTTACATGGATCATAACCTTATTTAAACCCTTAAGTTTTTTTAATTTATAAACTTATTGAGGGAAAGTGATATTGAAAGAGCTTGATTATTTGGTTGGTTTATTAGGCTGAAATATTCGTTGGTTGGACAATAGATTTATCTGTAACAAGTGTTGGAGAAAGGAGGATTTTTCCTTTTTTTATTTTTATTTATTTTTTTATGTCAAAGCATCGACTAGAATAAAAAAGTAGCTTACATATGATAGATAGATTTTGGTTTTTATGATGTTTGCCCTCAAAATTTGGTGTTTCTGTTGGCAACTTTTTAGATCTCATGTGTTTTCTGGTCAGAAAATGGAGTGAATTGCTATAACTGAAATAGCCACTGAATTCTGAATCTTATGTGAAGTAGCAACATTGAACTATTGAAAGTTGTGATATTGCTCTATTCAAATCTGTCTGTAAAATTCAAATATACGACTGGGTAATGTTGCAGCAGTTGATGCAGAATTATATAATTTAAATGTTGCAGCAGGTGATGCAGAATCCTAACTTCATGACCATGGCTGAGCGCCTGGGTAATACATTGATGCAGATATTTATAAACTTCCTGTACTCTGTTATATAAAATATCTATTGGTTGATAACATATCTATATTATCTATCTCAGGATCCATCTATGTCTTCCATGCTTGAAAGTCTTACTAGTCCTTCAAATAAAGATCAGCTTGAGGAGAGAATGGCATGCATAAAAGAAGATTCATCTTTGAAGCATATTTTAGATGAGATAGAGACTGGTGGTCCTGCTGCTATGATGAGGTTTAGATGGCAAAATTAGGATGGTCATCTTATTTTTTGAGGGTATCTTTTTATTGAGACACTGAGATATTGAATAATGGTGTTGAAGAATAATATCCAATTTTATAGGTATCGTGTAATGAATATTATGTTTATCTATGTGATTTTTGGCTTTTTTTTTCAATTTACAGTGTGTTTGATAGAATAAATTTAGAAAACAAATCTAAAGTATTTATTTTGTAATGGAAAAATTAAAAAAAAATTATTTTACTTTACTGACAGATTTATAGACGGATTTTCTGTCTGTATTCAGAGTGTGGGATGATTTTTCAAGGTTCAAATTACAGACGGAAAATTTGTTGGAAAATTTATTTCTATCTGTAATTACGACGGAAAATCTGTCGGAAAATCCGTCTGAAAATCCGTCTGTAATTACAGACGGAAAATCCGTCGGAAAGTTCGTCGCCTTCGGAAAATGGATGAAAAATTTACAAAGGGAAAATCCGTCGGTAACTGGTAAAAATCCGTCGGTAATTTTCCGACGGAAAAAATCCGTCGGTAAATAAATTTCGACGAGCCTTTTACAGAGGGACAAAATCCGTCGGTAATTTCGTCGATAACCAAAAATCCGTCTGTAATAAAGACTAAATCTGTCTGTAAATCTGTCTGTATTAATCCATTTTCTAGTAGTGTGAGGTAGAAGAGAAGAGAACAGAGCCCGAAGAGCTGATTCTTTTCCCTTTTATATCTAATCCTAATTAATGTAAAACATATTTTCTCAAAATTAAATAATATATTTTCATATTTATAAAAGAAATAAAGTTAAATCAAAATTTATTAATTGCTTCTCATACAGCCTTTGGACGTATTGAGGACCACTTGTTTCATTAAGGTCCATGCTGAACTTGAGAATTTTCAAGTTCAGCATGGAGGAGGCAGTGGCTTCTTCATTGGTTTTCCTTTGAGTCCACGCTGAACTTGGGGGGGTGATATACGCATTGCCCTTTGGAGTTTCTTCAAGCTGGCGCTGAACTTGGATATTCTCAACTTCAGCGTGGAGGAGGCCGAACCAAATGGAAGAAAAGGGTATACTATTATATATCTTTGAAAAGCTCTGAAAGTTAGCTTTTCAATGCCACTAGAATTACGTCAATTGGACCTCTGTAGCTCAATTTATTTCTTTTTGAGTGCAAGGAGGTCGGGGTTGACAGCATCATTCGCTTTCTTCCTTTTCTGCTACAAAACTTCGTCAAATCCATCCGAATGCTACCTAAAATAAACAGAAATTACAAACAACTCAAAGTAGCATTTATAGTGGCCAAAATTAATTGAATCTTGATTAAACTTAGTAATTCAAATGCAAATTCACTAGGAAAAGATAGAAAAGATGCCCACGCATCAATACCACTCTCCATCTCCTCAAGAAGAACTCGGACGGAAGCACCTTGACATAAGAACAAGTCGGATGCTGCCCCACAAAAAATTTGGACCTCGCATTTAAGCGTAAATCAACATTTCAGATAACTCTCAGAACAACAAGTATTTGTGCTTTGGGTATATTCTTTTTACAAGTCAATTTTTTCTTATTCATACGGAAACAAGGAAACATTAGGAAGAAGGGGCCAATAGATGAATGACGATTTGTATATCTAGCCATCCATTTTTAATTAGCTCCATTATTTGTATATAAATATATAATTAGGTCAATCCATTAGCGGATAACATAAATATCTAAAGATCATTGAATCAAATCATTTAAGCAAAGACAAAAGAGGATTTAGCTAGGCTACTGAGAATTACAATATCTAGCTGTCAAACACCACCGAAGATTGAGTATTAGAGAAAAAGGGAAATCAAAATGAGACAAGAAATAAAACACTACTTGCATTAAGGAAAAACATGAGCGGTAGAGAGAGAGAGAGAGAGAGAGAGAGAGAGAGAGAGAGAGAGAGAGAGAGAGAGAGAGTGGGTGGAAAACACAGGGAGGGGTAGAACTAGAAACCATGGCAATGATCCCAGGGTTTGGAACAGAGAAGAGTATCGGCGATTGGAACATGAGTCATACTCGGTCTTTGTGAGCAACCTTCCTGAAGACATATCAAAGAGAGAGTTATTCCACTTGTTCAATTGGACAGGACGTATCAATGATATATATTTATCCCAAAAATAGAAGAGTGGAAATATATACATTTTTGCTTTCATTCTCTATACAATGAAAGGAGGGGCGTTGAAAGCTATAGCGGAAATGAATCGACTGAGACTGAGAGGGAAGGTCTTCTTTTTGGGAGAGGCTAGGTACAAAAGAACGTCGAAAATAGTACACGTACCTCTGGGACTAAAAGGAGAGGGCACCCAACACCACACCACTCACAAGACGTATAGAAAAGTAGACCCGAATGATGTAGTGTCAGATGGGCGGGATCCACGAATGGAAAAGGGTGAGAAGAACCCGCATGGCAACGGTTGGACGAAGAAGGTGGAAGTTGAAGTGGCATAGGATAATCTGGAATGGCTGCAGCGAAGTCTCGTTGAGGGCACGACGAAGCCCATTAATTTTGGATCTCTGAAGGAAGTCATCGCAAAGAACCTACCTAATGTCATCTAGGTTAGGGAAATGGGAGCGTACAAAGCTCTTCTAACCTTTAATAGTGTTGTGCATGCCGAAGAAACGTACACCATGAACATGAATTGCCTTCTACGTTTGTTCCACAGTGTTTGGAGGTGGGAGGAGGCAGAACATAGTGAAACTCGTAGGGTGTGGCTTGAATGCTTTGGGGTCCCGCTGCACGTATGGTCTGTTGATACTTTCACCACGATAGGGTGCCAGTGGGGAGAAGTAGTTGGGTGTGCTCGAGAGACAGAATTGTGCGATTCTTTCACGGTAGGTCGCGTCCAAATTGATACGTGCATAATGAACGTCATTTAGGAATGGATCCATATAACAGTGGGTTCGGGGGCTTTGATGTGTTGGTAAAAGAAGTTGGACATGAGGTGTGCAACTTGCAGTGCACAAAGAACCTGGGTAATGAAACTATAATAACCGGCAAAAAAAGAAACTCTGACGACACAAATACAAGCTTATGAGTGGGGGTGAAGCAGGGACATCAAGCAGGGCCGGCACATGAGGTCGATCAAGACGAAGACATGCTAATACAAGTTACCCGGGAAGAGGAAGGAGACAAGGGTAGAATAGTAATTCCAATGGCAATTTTGAATGAATGGTTTAATGGCAGTAATTCTCAAAATTTCTTGAATTTTGAAACGGATCAATCAATTAAGGGCGATAATCAAGGTGTGGCTGATTTTGGGGAAGGAACGGTTATGAGTGATGTGGCTGATTCAGAGAGGACAATGTCTTATGATTATAATGGGCTGAAAGGGGGATCCAATAAGGGGAAACAAAAAAAGACTTCCCACAGCTTAGACTGGCCTGCCGCAACAATAGCTTAGAACCAGAGAACCAATTCCTGCTGGGCCCAGCCTCAAGTGAAGATAGTGTCCAACATAATGGGCCTATGCTGGAGAAGCCGGCTCAGGCTCGGTGCGGTTCGCTGAGGAGCAAGGACGAACAGGTGCACAGCCATCACAACAGCGTGGTTCTCCTTCAGGATCAGAACGACGTGCTCGTTGAGGCTGATCGGGGGGAACGTCGGCGGTCTGCGGATGAACGAAGGGGACTTCGCTCCGGTGGGGCTGCATACACGCGGGCTAGCGACAGTGACCAGGTCAGGACTGCTGGGAACGGCTCTGAACCTGCAATTGATGGCGGGGCGGCAAGTGAGCAGGTCAGGACTGCTGGAAACAGCTCTGACTCTGCGATGGATAGCGGGACGGTGAGCCTTGGAGTGAGTTTGTGTCCTGAGGGTAACGATGCGAAGGGATTAATACGGAAGGGGGCCAGCGAGCCTGGCGTCTTCAACGACGCGGGTGCGAAGGGAGAAGAGAATATTGCTGGTCATAGCTCCAAAGTGGTTAACACAGGACCAATTTTTGGTGAAGCAACCTGTGCCTGTCCTGATTTGAATTTGGGTGGAGGTCAGGTGCTTGTTCAAAGTGGTCTGAAGAGGAATTCCAGACAGGATGAGGGGAACCATGAAGGTAATGAGCTTGGGTTTGAGGAAGGTAGAAATGTGGCGGAGGACAGTGACACACAGACTTGAAGCTGGATAAGCAGATGTTGGAGAACCGTAGGACCTAGGAGTTGGCAAAGGAGTCGGGTGTTATGCTGGTCAACGAGGAAGATGATATTATGGCAATACTCCAATCGCGGAATGAAGAAATCGAACGCAAAAGAAAACTGGTGAAGCAGAAGGAAAAACTGAGACGATGCAGGCCCAAACATAAAAACAGTTGTGTCAAAAGAATTTTAAATGATTTTTAGCTCTTGGAATGTTAGGGAGTTACGGGGTGATGCTAAGATAAGAATGGTGAAGGAATTAAAGAAAAACATAGAGTAAAGATATGTTGGGCTTGATTGAGACTAAAAAACAAGTTGTGACAAGATTCGATGTTGTAAGAATTTGGGGGCAAGATAGTGCTGGGTGGGATTTTGTAGGCTCTGATGGTGCAGCGGGTGGACTCTTGTTAATATGGGATAAGTCAGTGTTTAAAACGAATAATTGTTATAAAGGAGAGAGATGGTTGTGTGTTGAAGGGGTCCTGGTAAAGAATAATTACAATTGTGCTATTTTCTTGGTCTATGGTGCACATAATAGAGATGCTAAGATTGAGGTATTGGAAGAGCTGAGTTACATGGCTGGGTTATGTCAGGTCCCTAGTTGCTACATGGGAGACTTTAATGAAATAGTGCATGTGGAAGAAAGGTAAGGTACTGATGTTTTACCTAGGTCGGCAGAAGAATTCAAGAGTTGGATACAAGACATGCATCTAGTGGATCTGCTGCTCACAGATCGCAAGTTCACATGGTTCCGGAGACGTTCTTGCAGTCGTATAGATAGAGCTCTGGTTAGCGTGTAGTGGTTAGAAGAGTTTTCTGAGACTCAAATACGCGGTGGACCAAGGGGTTTGTCAGATCACTGTCCTGTCATCTTAGAGTACATGAGGCAGAGAGGATGTCCAAGGCCGTTTCGAAGCCTAGATTCATGGTTTACTCATGAAGGCTTTCTTAGCTTCGTGAAGGAGGAGTGGAGAGGTTTGGGAGAGATGCAGTTCTCTAACAAGTTAAAGGCTTTAACAGTCCCATTAGAGAATTGGCATAAGACTAAATTTGGGGATATGGACAAGAAGATTACAAAGTTTGAGGAAGAAATCAAGAAGATTGATGACTTGGTAAGTAATGGGGTGTATGATGGCACGATGGAGGCTAGAAGGAAGGCGTTGGTTAGTTGCTGTGAGAAGTGGTATGTTAGAAAAGAAGTCCATTGGAAACAGATGTCCCGGTCTCGGCAAGCAAAGGAGATGGACAAAAATACAAGATACTTTCACAACGTAGCTTCAGGAAGACGGAGGAACAATAGGATTGAAACATTGTTAATCAACGGTAAACTGGTCAGGAACCAAGCTAGAATAAAAATTTCTATTAAGGAATACTACAAAGATTTATATTGCCATGATAATTCTCCTATGCTGAGCTTCAGAGATGGTTTGGTAAGTAGGATAGAGCAGGAAGATTCTGTAAATTTGGAGGCGATGCCAATAGCTGAGGAGATCAAAGAAGCTGTGTGGGATTGTGAGTCTTCTAAGGCACCAGGGTGCGACGGGTACAACATGAATTTTGTCAAGAGGTGTTGGGGTGAGATTGGGCCTGAATTCACGGCTGCAGTGCTGGGGTTCTTTCAGACGTCAAGGTTGCCAACAAACTCTAACATCACTTGGGTGGCGTTAGCACCTAAGTTCATTGAGGTAAAGGAGATTAAAGATCTGCGACCTATCATCATGGTTGGGTGCGTTTACAAGGTTGTCTCCAAGGTTTTGGTCAGGAGGATGAGACCAGTGATGCCAGCATTAGTAGGGAAAACTCAGAGTGCATTTGTAAGGGGCAGGAAAATACATGATGGGGAACTTATCGTATGTGAAACGGTAAACTGGCTTAAACTGAGAAAAAAGGAGGCGGCACTAATCAAGCTATATTTCCAGAAGGCATATGATAGAGTCAAGTGGAGCTTTGTGGACATAGTATTGCAAAAGATGTGGTTTGGCCATAGATGGAGATCGTGGGTTATGGAGTGTGTCTCCACAGCATCTATGTCGGTTCTGATAAATGGGTCGCCATCCAAGCCGTTCAAGATGGAAAGAGGCCTGAGACAAGGTGACCCGCTTTCTCCGTTATTATTTGTACTCGTTGTGGATGTTCTACATCGGTTGGTGGGAGAGGCAGTCAAGAGTGGGCGTATATCACCTTTGTTGATTGGCAGAGATAGTATAGCGCTGTCACATCTTCAGTTTGCTGATGACACGCTTCTGTTCTGCCCACCAGAGGAGGACACTATCAAGAATTACAAGCGGCTATTGAGATGCTTTGAGTTGATGTCAAGTCTCATTATTAATTTTGACAAGTCGAGCTTGATTCTGATAAACTGTGAAGAACAGTGGATCCAGAATATGTGCCAGTTGTTGGGGTGTAAGGGTGAGTCCCTTCCAGTCAAATACCTGGGTATTCCCTTAGGTGCAAATCCGAGGTTAGTAAAGACCTGGAAGCCTATAATAGACAAAGTCGAGGAGAAGCTCAGTCTGTAGAAAGCTAAAGTTCTGAATAAATCTTGGAAGTTGGTTCTGATTAAATTAGTCTTAAATAGTCTGCTTGTGTATTATTTGAGCTTGTTCAAGATGCCGAAAGTTGTTGCGGAGAAATTGATTTCACTGCGAAGAAGGTTCTTGTGGATTAAGGATGATGGTAGTAATGGAATGACATTAGTCAAATGGGAAGTGGTACAGGTCCCGAAAAAATTAGGCAGGTTGGAAGTTGGGGATGCTATGGTTCGTAACACATCTATGATGTTTAAGTGGAGGTGGCGGTTTGCTAAGGAGGATTGCCCGTTGTGAAAGAAGGTGGTTTGTTCCTGCTATAATCTGAATCCTCATGAGCTGCTATCAACTCAAGTGCTACCTACTAGAGGAGGACTGATGAGCAGATAATTTATACGCTTTTTGGCATTATTTTTTGGTAGTTTTCAGTATGTTTTAGTTAATTTTTACTATGTTTTTATTAGTTTTTATGCAAAAATCATATTTCTGGACTTTACTATGAGTTTGTGTGTTTTTCTGTGATTTCAGGTATTTTCTGGCTGAAATTAAAGGACCTGAGCAAAAATCTGATTCAGAGGCTAAAAAAGGACTGCAGATGTTGTTGGATTCTGACCTCTCTGCACTCGAAATAGATTTTCTGGAGTTACAGAAACCCAATTGGTGCGCTCTCAATTGCGTTGGAAAGTAGACATCCAGGGCTTTCTAGCAATATATAATAGTCCATACTTTGCCCGAGGTTTGACGATGCAAACTGGCGTTCAAACGCCAACTTCCTGCCCTATTCTAAAGTTAAACGCCAGAAACAGGTTACAACCTGGCGTTTAACTCCAAGGGAAGCCTCTACATGTGTAAAGCTCAATGCTCAGCCTAAGCACACACCAAGTGGGCCCCGGAAGTGGATTTCTACACTATTTGTACTTAGTTACTTAATGTCTGTAAACCCTAGCTACTAGTTTAGTATAAAAACTACTTTTAGAGACTTACTATGCATCTCATTACATTTTACACGTTTCATATTGTATTTTTAACGGCATGAGTCTCTAAACCCCATGGTTGGGGGTGAGGAGCTCTGCTGTGTTTCGATGAATTAATGCAATTACTACTATTTTTCATTCAATCACACTTGTCTCTATTCTAAGATATTCACTCGCACTTCGCCCTAATGAATGTAATGATCCGTGACACTCAACATCATTCTCACTTATGAACGCGTGCCTGACAACCACCTCCGTTCTATCTGTACTAGCTTGAGTGTGTATCTCTTAGCCTCCTGGTTCACAATCAGAGTCTTCGTGGTATAGGCTAGAATTATTGGCGGCCATTCCTGAGATCCGGAAAGTCTAAACCTTGTCTGTGGTATTCCAAGTAGGATCTGAGAAGGGATGACTGCGACGAGCTTCAAACTCGCGAGTGTTGGGCGTAGTGACAGATGCAAAAGAATCAATGGATTATATTCCAACATGAGTGAGAACCGACAGATGATTAGTCGTGCGGTGACAGCACATTTGGACCATTTTCACTGGGAGGATGGATGGTAGCCATTGACAACGGTTATCCACCAACATACAGCTTGCCATGGAAGGAGATCTGCGTGCGTGAAGAAGAAGACCGTAGGAAAGCAGAAATTCAGAAGACAGAGCATCTCCAGAACCTCAACCTGTTCTCCATTACTGAATACAAGTATTTATTTTATGTTATTTACTCTTCATAAATCCAGTCATTTTTATTACTAATTTCCTGACTAAGAGTTACAGAATAACCATAGCTTGCTTCAAGCCGACAATCTCCGTGGGATCGACCCTTACTCACGTAAGGTATTACTTGGACGACCCAGCGCACTTGCTAGTTAGTGGTACGAGTTGTGAAAAGTGTGATTTACAATTCGTGCTCTAAGTTTTTGGCGCCGTTGTCGGGGATTGTTCGAGTTTGGACAACTGACGGTTTATTTTGTTGCTTAGATTAGGAAAAATTTATCTTTTTGTTTAGAGTCACTAAAATTGCGTCTTCTATTATTGTTTTTGGTTGAAACCTTTTTTTCAGAATCCTTATTTTCTTTTTCAATTTTTTTCAAAAATTTTTAAACTAATAATTGAGTTTTTCTTTTTGAGTTTAGTTTCATATTTTAAGTTTGGTGTCAATTGCAATATTTTTTTTTCTTTCAATTTTTTTTTAATTATTAGTGCTCAGAATATAAAAATTTTTATGTTTGGTATCCTTTGTGTTTCTGTTTTCTTAAAAATTTTTCAAAAGTTGTTCTTAACGTTCATCGTGATATTCAAAGTTTTCCTGTTTGTTTCCTTTGTTTTGATCTAAAAATTTAAGTTTGGTGTCATTTTTACTGTTTTCTCTTTCTTCATTATATTCAAAAATATATTTTCTCTTTATTTCAATTAATTTTTGAATTTTCCTTTAAAATTCAGATTTTTATTTTTAAACTTTTTATTCTATCTATCTTCGTTTTGAAATTTCAAAATTCAAAATCTTTTTCAAAAAATCATATCCAAAGTTTTTCAAATCTTCTTAATTAAGTAATTATTTTAGTTTTCAAATTTATTTTTCTCTTAGTTTTCGAAATTTATATTTTTATTTCTAATTATTTTATTTTATCTTATTATTTTTATTTATTTTTAATTATTCGGTTTGTTTCTACTTAAATAAAATAAAAAAAACAAAAATATATTTTATTTGCAATTCATATCAATTCCCTTTTATCCATCATGAACCTAAATGGGAATGAACAGTCCAGAAGGACTCTGGGGTCATATGCTAACCCCATTACTGCTGCATATGAGAGTAGCATCTATATACCTCCCATCAAAGCAAGTAGTTTTGAGCAAAATCCTCAGCTCGTTGTCATGGTACAGCAAAATTGCTAGTATTCTGGTCTTCCACAGGAAGAACCTATTGAGTTTCTGGCACAGTTCTTGCAAATTGCTGGCACAGTTCTTGCAAATTGCTATGGTCATCTTGTAAATCTCAGTCAGGCGGATATTAAATGGTTATGGAGTTTTCGAATAATAATAATAAATAAACAGAAAATAAAGATAAAGATACTTATGTATATCATTGGTGAGAATTTCAGATAAGCGTATAGAGATGCTTTCGTCCCTTTGAACCTCTGCTTTCCTGCCGTCTTCATCCAATCAGTCTTACTCCTTTCCATGGCAAGCTTTATGTAGGGCATCACTGTTGTCAATGGCCACATCTCATTCTCTCTGTGAAAATGGTCCAAATGCTCTGTCACAGCACGGCTAATCATCTGGAGGTTCTCGATCATACTGGAATAGGATTCACCCTCCTTTTGCGTCTGTCACTACGCCCAGCACTCGCGAGTTTGAAGTTCGTCACAGCCATCCCTTCCCAGATCCTACTCGGAATACCACAGACAAGGTTTAGACTTTCCAAATCTCAGGAATGGCCATCCATGGGTTCTAACTTATACCACGAAGATTCTAATATCTCGGGCTCGGTCCTCTGTATTAGATATCTAAGAGATATTCATTCTAGCTTGTTTGCATGTAGAACGGACACGCGTTCATAAGTGAGAATGATGATGAGCGTCACATAATCATCACATTCATCATGTTCTTGGGAACGAATGGATATCTTAGAAGCGAAATAAGTTGAATTGAATAGAAAAACAGTAGTACTTTGCATTAAATCATGAGGAACAGCAGAGCTCCACACCTTAATCTATGGAGTGTAGAAACTCTACCGTTTGAAAATACATAAGTGATAATGGTCCAGGCATGGCCGAATGGCCAGCCCCCATGAAAGTCTAAGATATCATAAAACGGATCAAAGATTCTAAATACAATAGTAAAAAGTTCTATTTATACTAAACTAGCTACTAGGGTTTACAGAAGTAAGTAATTGATGCATAAATCCACTTCCGAGGCCCACTTGGTGTGTGCTTGGGCTAAGCTTGAAGTTTACACGTGCAGAGGCTTCTTCTGGAGTTGAACGCCAAGTTGTAACATGTTTTTGGCATTCAACTCTAGTTCGTGACGTGTTTCTGGCGTTTAACTCCAGACTGCAGCGTAGAACTGGCGTTCAATGCCTTTTTGCGTAGTCTAAACTCGGCCAAAGTATGGACTTTTATATATTGCTGGAAATCGCTGGATGTCTACTTTCCAACGCAATTGGAAGCGCGCCATTTTAAGTTCTGTAGCTCCAGAAAATCCACTTTGAGTGCAGGGAGGTCAGGATCCAACAGCATCAGCAGTCCTTTTTCAACCTCTGAATTTGATTTTTGCTCAAGTCCCTCAATTTCAGCCAGAAATTACCTGAAATCACAGAAAAACACACAAACTCATAGTAAAGTCCAGAAATGTGAATTTAACATAAAAACTAATAAAAATATCCCTAAAAGTAACTAGATCCTACTAAAAACATACTAAAAACAATGCCAAAGAGCGTATAAATTATCCGCTCATCACAACACCAAACTTACATTGTTGCTTGTCCCCATGCAACTGAAAATCAAATAGGATAAAAAGAAGAGAATATACTATAAATTCCAAACTATCAATGAGACATAGCTCCAATCGGATGAGCGGGACTTGTAGCTTTTTGCCTCTTGAATAGTTTTGGCATCTCACTTTATCCATTGAGGTTCAGAATGATTGGCATCTATAGGAATTCAGAGTTCAGATAGTGTTATTGATTCTCCTAGTTCAGTATGTTGATTCTTGAACACATCTACTTTATGAGTCTTGGCCGTGGCCCTAAGCACTTTGTTTTCCAATATTACCACCGGATACATAAATGCCACAGACACATAACTGGGTGAACCTTTTCAGATTGTGAATCAGCTTTGCTAAAGTCCCCAATTAGAGGTGTCTAGAATTCTTAAGCACACTCTTCTTTTTTTGCTTTGGACCTTGACTTTAACCGCTCAGTCTCAAGTTTTCACTTGACA
Source organism: Arachis hypogaea (assembly GCF_003086295.3). NCBI lineage: Eukaryota > Viridiplantae > Streptophyta > Magnoliopsida > Fabales > Fabaceae > Arachis > Arachis hypogaea. Next base: position 56,351,893 of record NC_092047.1, read on the forward strand.
CCTTCACGCCACAAGCACATGGTTAGGGACAGCTTGGTTTAGCCGCTTAGACCAGGATTTTATTCCTTTAGGCCCTCCTATCCACTGATGCTCAAAGCCTTGGGATCCTTTTTCTTTACCCTTGCCTTTTGATTTTTCAGATTATCAAATAACATGTCTCCTTGTCATCATTCTTTCAAGAGCCAACATATTTAACATTCTTAAACAACAACTTCAAAAGACATATGCACTGTTCAAGCATTTATTCAGAAAACAAAAAGTATTACACCACATCAATATAATTAAACTAAGTTCAAGGACAAATTTGAAACTCATGTACTTCTTGTTCTTTTGAATTAAAACATTTTTCATTTAAGAGAGGTGATGGATTCATATTCACTACTTTAAGGCATAGACACTTAAATACTAATGATCATATAGTGAAGACACAAACATAGATAAACATTTAGCATAAAAAAAATGAAAAACAGAGAATGTAAGAACAAGGAATGAGTCCACCTTAGTGATGGTGGCGTTTTCTTCTTGAGGAACCAATGATGTCCTTGAGCTCTTCTATGTCTCTTCCTTGTCTTTGTTGCTCCTCCCTCATTGCTCTTTGATCTTCTCTAATTTCATGAAGGATGATGGAGTGCTCTTGATGTTCCACCCTTAATTGTTCCATGTTGGAACTTAATTCTCCTAGGGAGTTGTTGATTTGCTCCCAAAAATTCTGTGGAGGAAAGTGCATCCCTTGAGGTATCTCAGGGATTTCTTGATGATGAGCTTCCTCACATGTTTCTTGAGCTCCATGAGTGGGCTCTCTTGTTTGCTCCATCCTTTTCTTAGTGATGGGCTTCTCTTCCTCAATGGGAATGTCTCCTTCTATGAAAGCTCCAGCTGAGTAACATAGTGGCAAATAAGATGAGGGAAAGTTAGCCTTGCCAAGGGGGAGGGCTTTTCGGCTATTTTGTAGAGTTCAAGGGAGATGACTTCATGAACTTCTACTTCCTCTCCAATCATGATGTTATGGATCATGATGGCCCGATCCACAGTAACTTTAGATCGGTTGCTAGTGGGAATGATGGAGTGTTGGATGAACTCCAACCATCATCTAGCCACAGGCTTGAGGTCCAGTCTTCTAAGTTGAACCGGTTTGCCTTCTGAGTCAATCTTCCATTGAGCTCCTTCCACACATATGTCCATGAGGACTTGGTCCAACCTTTGATCAAAGTTGACCCTTCTAGTGAAGGGGCATGCATCTCCTTGCATCATAGGCAAGTTAAACGTCAACCTCACATTTTCCGGACTAAAATCTAAGTATTTCCCCCGAACCATTGTAATATAATTCTTTGGATTCGGGTTCTTACTTTGATCATGGTTCTTAGTGATCCATGCATTGGCATAGAACTCTTGAACCATTAGAATTCCGACTTGTTGGATGTGTTTTGTTAGAACTTCCCAACCTCTTCTATGGATCTCATGTCGGATCTCCGGATACTCATTTCTCTTGAGTTTGAAAGGGACCTCGGGGATCACCTTCTTCTTGGCCACAACATCATAGAAGTGGTCTTGATGGGCTTTGGAGATGAATCTTTCTATCTCCCATGACTCGGAGGTGGAAGCTTTTGTCTTCCCTTTTCCTTTTCTAGAGGATTCTCCGGTCTTAGGTGAAATCAATGGTAATGGAAAACAAAAAGCTTTATGCTTTTATCACACCAAACTTAGAATATTGCTCGCCCTCGAGCAAGAGAAGAAAGAAAAGAAGAAGAAGAAGAAGAAAAAAATATAGAGGAGAGTGAGGAGGGGTGTTTCGGCCAAGAATGGGAAGAGAGGGTTGTGTTGTGTGAAAATGAAGAAGAATGGAGGGGTTTATATAGTGGAGGGAGAGGGGTTAGGGTTCGGCCATATGGGGTGCGTTTGGGTGGGAAAGTGATTTTGAATTTTGAAGGTAGGTGGGGTTTATGAGGTAGGTTTATGGGGAAGAGTGAATGGATGTGAGTGGTGGTAGGTGGTAATAGGGAAGAGGGATTGAGGTGATTGGTGAAGAATTTTGGGAAAGGGTGTTTATTGGGAAGAGAGGACGAATGAGAAGAGGGAAGAGTATGAGTGGAGGTAGGTGGGGATCCTGTGGGGTCCATAGATGCTGAGATGATCCTGTGGGGTCCACAGATCTTGAGGTGTCAAGGAATTGCATCCTTGCACCAATTAGGCATGTAAAATGCCTTTGCATGCAATTCTGGCGTTTAAACGCCAAATTGGTGCTTGTTTTGGGCGTTCAGTGCCCAGATGCAGCATGTTTCTGGCGTTGAACGCCAGTTCTATGCTTGTTTCTGGCGTTCAGTGCCAGTTTTCCTCAGTGAGCATCCCTGGCGTCTGAACGCCAGGATGCTGCTTGTTTTGGGTGTTCAACGCCAGATCCATGCTCTGTTCTAGCGTTGAACGCCAGCTGATAGTGTGGAAAACGATCCAACACAAAACTCACCGGCAAGTGTACCGGGTCGCATCAAGTAATAATAACTCACATGAGTGAGGTCGATCCCACAGGGATTGAAGGATTGAGCAATTTTAGTTTAGTGGTTGATTTAGTCAAGTGAATCAAGTATTGGTTGAGTTGTTTGCAATTGACAGAAACTAAATTGCTTGAAATGTAAAGGGAGAGGGATAAAGTACAATAAATTAAAGACCAGGAGGGTAAAGAAGCAGAATCTTAAAGTGCAAGTAATGTAAATTGCAGAAACTTAGATTGCAAGAAATGTAAATGGCTGAAACTTAAAGTGCAAGAAATGTAAATTGCTTGAATTATAAAAGGAATTGGAAATTGGGATTGCAGAATTTAAACAGGCAGAATTAAATTGCATCAAACAGCAAAGCAAAAGATGAATTGAATTGGAATGGATCTCAAACAGAAGAGTAAAATGCTTGGAGAAGTTAAAAACAGAATATGACTTGTGCTTAAATTGCAACAAATTAAAAGAAGGTTGAAGATCTCATGAGTTGAAGAGACTAGAAAACAAGTCTAGATCTCAAATCCTTCCTTGATCCAACAAGAACAATTGCAAAAGAAGTAAAGAAAAGCAAATTGCAGAAAGTGTAGAAGAAGATGCAGTAAACAGAAATGGAAATTGAATTATGCAGAAAAGTAAACAAGAAATCTCAAGGTGAGATTGAAACAGAAGTTCTTCAATTCTCCACCCAAGATCCGAAGCAAGAAAAGTAAAGAGTGCTCAAGCAAGAACAAGGAAGAAGAGAGATCAATTCCCCTTCCCAATTCTCTAAGATCTAAATTTAAAAGCAAAAACTCAATGAAAATGAAAGTTCAAAAGAAAAAATTCAAAGTAAAGTCTAGAGGTGTCAAAAAGTCCTAATTACATCAAACTAACTCCTATTTATACACTTTCTATTCTTGGATTTTGGAATTTGGATGGGCTTTTGATTTGGTGAAGAAATGAATTAAGTTGGATTTTTAATTCAATTTTCAGCGCATGGAGAAATTGCCTCCAGGGGGATGCTCAGCTCAAGTGGGGAGCTGAGCATTGAGGCTTAGTGTGAGGATCTTTGTTGCGTGCCTTGCTGGGAGAAGGCATTAGGGGAATGCTCAGCTCACAAGGTGAGCTGAGCATTGAGGCCTTGTGCACAATTGTTGCGCGCTCTGTTCCCCGGACCTTGTCAAGATGCGCGCTCCACTTCCTTGGCCCGTGTCATGCTTGTGTTGTGGTGCACCATGAGTAGCGCTCAGCTCTCCAAGTGAGCTGAGCCTTGGTGCTCACAAGGAAGGTCCTTGGTTTGAAACTTGAGGGAAGCATGCGCTGGTGGTATTTTCTTGGTTTCCTTGTAGCTCCTTGCTCCTTACTTCCTCAAGGTGTTGAGTTCGAACCTTGGGGGATGCATTTGGTGAATTTTTGGCTTGTTTTCCTTGTGAGTAGCGCTCCCCCACTCCCCTTTGGTCCTTGGTTCAAATCTTAGAGGAGGCACTTGGCAAACAATTTCCTTGAATTTATTTGGATGCATGCCCGATAATGCTCACTTGGTGAGCTGAGCTTGGTCTTTCCTTTCCTTGTTTCTTGGCCTCATATTGTGCTCAGCTCACAAAGTGAGCAGAGCATTGTGCCTTGGTTCCTTGAGAGAAAATGTAGCACTCCCTTGGTGAGCATGGTGCTCTTGGAGTGAGCTTCATGGTTTTCCTTCATTGTTGAGCCACACTTCTTCCTTCCTTGGCCACACTTTTTCTTCCTTGGGCCACGCTTCTTAGGCCACGCTTTCTTCTTTTCTTCTTTTCTTCACCTACAATTAATCAAAACAACCAATCAAAGTATCACCAAATTCACAAGGTTTATAAATCATAAAAAATCAATGAAATTTAGCTTAAACCTCATGATTTAGCATCAATTAAATGGTGGTTGTTTGATTTAAAGAAGTCATGCATTTCCATTCCAAATTACTTACTTAGAATGTAAGAAAGTGCATAAAACCAAATAAAAATGAAGAAAAAGACTAGTAAAACTAGGCTAAGATGACTTGTCATCACCAGCCAGATGCTCCTTACTGGCGTTTAAACGCCAGTAAGCCCTTCCTCCAAGGTGTGATTTTTCTTCTGCTGTTTTTGATTCTGTTTTTCATTTTTCTATTTATTTTGTGACTCCACATGATCATGAACTTAATAAAACATGAAAGAACAATAAAAATAAAATTAGAATTAGATAAATAAAAATTGGGTTGCCTCCCAACAAGCGCTTCTTTAATGTCAATAGCTTGACAGTGGGCTCTCATGGAGCCACATAGGTGATCAGGTCAATTTTATAGACTCCCAACACCAAACTTAGAGTTTGGATATGGGAGTTCAACACCAAACTTAGAGTTTGGCTGAGGCCTCCCAACACCAAACTTAGAGTTTGATTGTGGGGGCTCTGTATGACTCTATTTTGAGAGAAGCTTACTGTGCCTCTTTTCCATGTTTACAGAAGGATAACCTTGAGTTTTGAACACAAGGGAGTCCTCATTCAATTGAAGGACTAGTTCACCTCTGTCAACATCAATCACAGCTCTTGCTGTGGCTAGGAAGGGTCTTCCAAGGATGATGGATTCATCCTCATCCTTTCCAGTATCTAGGATTATGAAATCAGCAAGGATGTAAAGGCATTCAATCTTTACTAACATGTCCTCTACTTGTCCATAAGCTTATTTTCTGGAATTATCTGCCATCTCTAATGAGATTTTAGCAGCTTGTACCTCAAAGATTCCCAGTTTCTCCATTACAGAGAGTGGCATGAGGTTTATCCCTGACCCAAGGTCACATAGAGCCTTCTCAAAGGTTATGGTGCCTATGGTACAAGGTATTAGGAACTTTCCAGGATCCTGTTTCTCCTGAGGTAATCTTAGTTGATCCAATGCATTTAGTTCATTGGTGAACAGGGGAGGTTCATCTCCCCAAGTATCATTACCAAATAAATTGGCATTTAGCTTCATGATTGCACCAAGGAACTTGGCAACTTACTCTTCAGTAACATCCTCATTCTCTTCAGAAGAGGAATATTCATCAGAGCTCATGAATGGCATAAGGAGGTTCAATGGAATCTCTATGGTCTCTAAATGAGCCTCAGATTCCTTTGGTTCCTCAGAGGGAAACTCCTTGTTGATCACTGGACGTCCCAGGAGGTCTTCCTTCTTGGGATTCATGTCCTCCCCTTCCTCCTTGGATTCGGCCATGATGGTGATATCAATGGCCTTGCACTCTCCTTTTGGATTTTCTTCTGTATTGCTTAGGAGAGCACTAGGAGGGGTTTCAGTGATCTTCTTACTCAGCTGGCCCACTTGTGCCTCCAAATTTCTAATGGAGGACCTTGTTTCATTCATGAAACTCAGAGTGGCCTTAGATAAATCAGAGACTAAATTTGCTAAATTAGAGGTATTTTGTTCAGAGTTCTCTGTCTGTTGCTGAGTGGATGATGGAAAAGGCTTGCTATTGTTAAACCTGTTTCTTCCACCATTATTAAAGCCTTGTTGAGGCTTTTGATCCTTCCATGAGAGATTTGGGTGATTTCTCCATGAGAGATTATAGGCGTTTCCATATGGTTCACCCATGTAATTTACCTCTGCTATTGCAGGGTTCTCAGGATCATAAGCTTCTTCTTCAGAAGATGCCTCTTGAGTACTGTTGGATGCAGCTTGCATTCCATTCAGACTCTGAGAAATCATATTGACTTGCTGAGTCAATATTTTATTCTGAGCCAATAAGGCATTCAGAGTATCAATTTCAAGAACTCCCTTCTTCTGAGGTATCCCATTACTCACAGGATTCCTCTCAGAAGTGTACATGAACTGGTTATTAGCAACCATGTCAATGAGTTCTTGAGCTTCTGCAGGCATTTTCTTTAGGTGAATGGATCCACCTGCAAAAGTATCCAATGACATTTTAGCTGATTCAGACAGACCATCATAGAATATATCCAGGATGGTCCATTCTGAAAGCATGTCAGAAGGACACTTTTTGGTCAGTTCCTTGTATCTCTCCCAAGCTTCATAGAGGGATTCACCTTCTTTTTGTCTGAAGGTTTGAACATCCACTCTAAGCTTACTCAGCTTTTGAGGAGGAAAGAACTTGGCTAAGAAAGCCTTGACCAGCTTATCCCAAGAGTTCAGGCTATCTTTAGGTTGAGAATCCAACCATATTCTAGCTCTGTCTCTCACAGCAAAAGGGAAAAGTATGAGCCTGTAGACTTCAGGATCTACTCCATTTGTCTTAACAGTGTCACAGATCTGCAAAAATTCAGTTAAGAACTGAAAAGGATCTTCAGATGGAAGTCCATGGAACTTGCAGCTCTGCTGCATTAGAGAAACTAGTTGAGGCTTAAGCTCAAAATTGTTTGCTCCAATGGTAGGAATTGAGATGCTTCTTCCATGTAAATTGGAATTAGGTGCAGTAAAGTCACCAAGCATCCTCCTTGCATTATTATTATTTTCGGCTGCCATCTCCTCTTCCAGTTCGAAAGTTCCTGTAAGGTTGTCTCTGCATTGTTGTATTTTAGCTTCTCTTAGTTTCCTTTTCAGATTCCTTTCAGGTTCAGGATCTGCTTCAACAAGAATGTTCTTGTCCTTGCTCCTGCTCATATGACAAAGAAGGGAATAACAAAGATAATATGGAATCCTCTATGTCACAGTATAGAGATTCCTTTGTGTGAGTAGAAGAAGAAAAGAATGTAATGTAAGGAAAGAGAAGGGAGGAGAATCCAAACACAAGGGTGAGGAGAGCAGAGATATGAGATGAAGAGAAGTGTTAGTAAATAAATAAATAAATAGAAGAAGATGAGAGAGAAAAGTTTTCGAAAATAATTTTTGAAAAAGAGTTAATGATTTTCGAAAATTAAGATAAAATTAAAATTAAAATTAAAAATTGAAACAATTAATTAATTAAAAAGAATTTTTGAAAAAGAGGGAGGTATTTTCGAAAATTAGAGAGGGATAGTTAGTTAGGTAGTTTTGAAAGAGATAAGAAACAAACAAAAAGTTAATTAGTTAGTTGAAATAAATTTTGAAAATCAAATTTTAAAAGATAAGAAGATAAGAAGTTAGAAAATATATTTGAAAAAGATAAGATAAAAAGATATTTTTGAAAAGATATGATTGAAATTAGTTTTGAAAAAGATTTGATTTTTAAAATCACAATTAATGACTTGATTCACAAGAAATCACAAGATATGATTCTAGAACTTAAAGTTTGAATCTTTCTTAACAAGTAAGTAACAAACTTGAAATTTTTGAATCAAAACATTAATTGTTGATGATATTTTCGAAAATATGATATAAAATTAAGAAAAATATTTTTGAAAAATATTTTTAAAATTTTCAAAAATAAATAAGAAAAATGAAAAAGATTTGATTTTTGAAAAAGATAAGATTTTCAACTTGAAAATTTGATTTGACTCATAAGAAACAACTAGATTTTAAAAATTTTTGAAAAAGTCAATCCAAATTTTCGAATTTGATGAGAATAAAAAGGGAAAGATATTTTTTTGATTTTTGAATTTTAATGATGAAAGAGAAAAACATGAAAAAGACTCAATGCATGAAAATTTTGGATCAAAACATGTTATGCATGCAAGAACACTATGAATGTCAAGATGAACACCAAGAACACTTTGAATGTCAAGAAGAACATCAAGACTTATTTTTGAAAAATTTTCAAGAAAAGAAAACATACAAGACACCAAACTTAGAAATTGTTCATGTATAGACACTATGAATGCAAGAATGCATATGAAAAACAAGAAAAGACACAAAACAATAAAATATGAAGATCAAACAAGAAGACTGGCCAAGAACAACTTGAAGATCATGAAGAACACTTATGAATGCATGAATTTTCGAAAAATGCATAAAAAATTTTTAGAAAAAAAATGCAATTGACACCAAACTTAAAAATTGACTCAAGACTCAAACAAGAAACACAAAATATTTTTGATTTTTATGATTTTATAAATTTTTTGTATTTTTCGAAAATTATTTGAAAAAGAAAAATAAGGATTTCAAAATTTTTAATATGAATTCCAGAAATCTTGTACTCTTAGTCTAAAGCTCCAATCTGAGGGTTAGACATGGCTTAATAGCTAGCCAAGCTTTAGAAGATACAAATCAGACATTCAACAGCTAAGTCATCAAATTAACTTGCCTCTACGCTGATGGTTTGGAAGCCTCAGTCCAAAAGAATTTAGACATGGCTTTATAGCCAGTCAGGCTTCAACATTTTTCATGAAACACTAGAATTCATTCTTAAAAATTCTGAAGAAAAATATAAATTTTTTTTATATATTTTTTTTCGAAAATAAAGGAAAAATTTTTTGAAAGATTTTTTTGAAAACAAAATAAGAAAAAAATTACCTAATCTGAGCAACAGGATGAACCGTCAGTTGTCCAAACTCGAACAATCCCCGGCAACTGCGCCAAAAACATGGTATACAAAATTGTTACTCAGGTTGTAAAATTGGTTGTTCGTTCTCTCCCTGGCAATGGCGCCAAAAACTGGTGCACAATACCATGGTCCAAACATAACTTCACAACTTCGCACAACTAACCAGCAAGTGCATTGGGTCGTCCAAGTAATAAGACCTTACGTGAGTTAGGGTCGATCCCACGGAGATTGTTCGTATGAAGCAAGCTATGGTCATCTTGTAAATCTCAATCAGGCGGATATTAAATAGTTATGGAGTTTTTGAATAATAATAATAAATAAACAGAAAATAAAGATAAAGATACTTATGTATATCATTGGTGAGAATTTCAGATAAGCGTATAGAGATGCTTTCGTCCCTCTGAACCTCTGGTTTCCTGTTGTCTTCATCCAATCAGTCTTACTCCTTTCCATGGCAAGCTTTATGTAGGGCATCACCGTTGTCAATGGCTACATCCCATCCTCTCTGTGAAAATGGTCCAAATGCTCTGTCACGGCACGGCTAATCATCTGGAGGTTCTCAATCATACTGGAATAGGATTCACCCTCCTTTTGCGTCTGTCACTACGCCCAGCACTTGCGAATTTAAAGTTCGTCACAGCTATCCCTTCCCAAATCCTACTCGGAATACCACAGACAAGGTTTAGACTTTCCGGATCTCGGGAATGGCCATCCATGGGTTCTAACTTATACCACGAAGATTCTAATATCTCGGACTTGGTCCTCTGTATTAGATATCTAAGAGATATTCATTCTAGCTTGTTTGCATGTAGAACGGAAGTATTTGTTAGGCACGCATTCATAAGTGAGAATGATGATGAGCGTCACATAATCATCACATTCATCATGTTCTTGGGAATGAATGGATATCTTAGAAGCAGCATAAGTTTAATTGAATAGAAAAACAGTAGTACTTTGCATTAAATCATGAGGAACAGCAGAGCTCCACACCTTAATCTATGGAGTGTAGAAACTCTACCGTTTGAAAATACATAAGTGATAATGGTCCAGGCATGGCCGAATGGCCAGCCCCCATGAAAGTCTAAGATAGCATAAAACTGATCAAAGATTCTAAATACAATAGTAAAAAGTTCTATTTATACTAAACTAGCTACTAGGTTTTACAGAAGTAAGTAATTGATGCATAAATCCACTTTCGGGGCCCACTTGGTGTGTGCTTGGGCTGAGCTTGAAGTTTACACGTGCAGAGGCTTCTTCTGGAGTTGAACGCCAAGTTGTAACGTGTTTTTGGCGTTCAACTCTGGTTCGTGACGTGTTTCTGGCGTTTAACTCCAGACTGCAGCGTAGAACTGGCGTTCAACGCCCTTTTACGTCGTCTAAACTCGGCCAAAGTATGGACTATTATATATTGCTGGAAAGCCCTGGATGTCTACTTTACAACGCAATTAGAAGCACACCATTTTGAGTTCTATAGCTCTAGAAAATCTACTTTGAGTGCAGGGTGCTCAGGATCCAACAACATCAGCAGTCCTTCTTCAACCTCTGAATCTGATTTTTGCTCAAGTCACTCAATTTCAGCCAGAAATTACCTGAAATCACAGAAAAACACACAAACTCATAGTAAAGTCCAGAAATGTGAATTTAACATAAAAACTAATAAAAATATCCCTAAAAGTAACTAGATCCTACTAAAAACATACTAAAAACAATGCCAAAAAGCGTATAAATTATCCGCTCATCACCCAGTTGGATACATTTGCTAGGGGTTGAGTGTAATACCACTCTCTTGCTTTTCCCTCAAGAGAAAACGAGAAAGCTTTTAGTAGAATTGAAGTTTCATCTGTACCATCTCGCCTGACAGTAGAACAGGCTGCCAGGAAATCTCTCAGGTGCTTGATAGGCTCTTGAGCGGGTAAGCCATGAAACTTGGGCATCAAATTGAGCAGTGCGGTCTTTATTTCAAAATCTGTAGCCACCGCTGGGTGATGCACTTGAAACGGTTGCATTGTAAAATTAGGGGCCCCTTCCTCTTGGATGGTAACTCTCCTAACTGCCATGTCGTCTACACGTGAATCAACCGAATCAGTAGAACGGGAGCTGGTTTCTTCCTCAAGTTCACTTTCAGATCCGCCCTCAGAGCGGACTAACCAACGCCGAGCTCGCCTTATTCATGAAATAGTCCTTTCAATTTTAGGATCGAATATTAGCAAGCGCGGATCAAGAAGTGAACGCGTCATTTGACGAAAGATACAGGCAGCTCATAGTAGCAAAATAAAATAAAATGCAAATAAATAAATTCTAATTAATAACTTTAGCACTCTATTGCAACTCCCCGGCAACGGCGCCAAAAATTGATACGGGCATAAATTGGTGAATTAAAAATTATTAGAATATATGCGTTGCAAGTATAGTTCTTAACTCGCCAGAAATCCACCGCTCAATTTAGAAAGATGTCACAGAAAATTAAAATTTAAAATACTGGGAGTATGAATCCCAGGTCGTCTCCCAACGAGTTGCAGGCAAGGGTGCTATTTTATTAATCAGATGTTTTTGAAAGGGGTTGAGTTGAGTAAACAAGAAATTAAATTGATGAAATTGAATAATGTAAATAAAGGCCTTGACTGGGAGTTGATTACATGGAAGCCCTATTCTTGATGGAACACTCTTAAGGTTAATTGACAATTGAGAGTTATTTCGTTTAGTTATCCTTTACTAAGTAAAGGGAGGTAAAACAAGTTGGAATGCTATTCTATTCACAAGTCCCAATCCACTCTGGGGAGGATTGGTGTCAAGAATTAGAGAGCAATCCAACAATAACCCAATTACAATCTTTCTCTTGAACCTTCCAACTCAAGGGTTCCTTTCAATCAACTCCCCATCAAGTTAGGGAACTACTCACTCATTGTAAAGGTAAAATTCGTAGCATATGAAAAGGAATTAAAGAAAGACATTATAAATAAAAATTAAAAATAATCAATTAAAAATAAAAGTGATCCTTGTATTAAATAATCCTAAAAATATTCCAATGGTAAAATTAAACAAAGCAAAGAACATGGAAGAGTAAGCCAAGTAAAGAAAACGAGCTAGAATGACGAAGTCTTGATGAGGTAATAACTCTTCTCAATATCCCAATGCAAAAAGCTAGAGAAACTAAAATCCTAAGAACTATGAATGTGTAGAGAGAAAACCTAGAGGAGGAGTAAAACTAGATCTAAAAACTAAAACTGTGTAGAATGAATGTTTTTTTTTGGTTTCTGCTTTTTCTCTGGCTCTAGTCTGCTATTCCGGGCCGAAAACTGGGTCAAAATAGGGCCTGAAATCGCCCCCAGCGAATCTGTAAATTATGCAGATCGCGCACGTCGCACGATCGCGTCGCTCATGCGGACGCGTCATTCGCGTTTCTGCTTTGCCACGCGGACGCGTCGTCCACGCATCCGCGTCACTCGTGCTTTTCTATTTCGCGTGGTCGCGTCATCCATGCGGCCGCGTCACTGCGATTTGACCTTCTCCGCGCGGTCGCATCGTCCATGCGTCCGCATCGCTTCTCGCTGGTCATCTCCTCAATTTCTTGTGTTCCTTCCATTTTTGCTAGCTTCCTTTCCAAACTCCAACTCATTCTTGCCCTATAAAGCCTGAAACGCTTAACACATAGATCACAGCATCGAATAGAATAAAGGAGAAGTAAAATGTATAATTAAAAGTCTCTAGGAAACAGTTTTCACTCATGTAATAATTTCAGGAAGGAAATATAAATGCATGCTATTTTAATGAATAAGTGGGCCATGATCATGGTAAAACCACACAATTAAACACAATATAAACTATAAAATAGTGGTTTATCATCCTCCATAAAAGAAGAAGCTAAGGCAGTATCAACAGACTTTAGTCCTCATGAACAAGTTGCTGAACTCAATCAGCAACTATCTTCTATAACAAGACAGTTAGCAGAATTTAAGGAGATGCTACAAGAAACCAAAAATGCTAACAAGGATATGGAATCACAATTGAATCAGACAAAACAGCAGCTATCAAAACAGATAAAAGAGGAGTGCCAAGCAGTTCAATTAAGAAGTGGAAAAACATTAAATACCTCAACTCAAAGTAGCAGAAAGCCAAGAAAAGAACAGCTGACAGAGGATGAGCAACCTGCTATCCAAAATCCCTCTGAGGACAGTAAGAGCCCAGAGAGGAATAAGTCTGGCGTTCAAACGCCAGAAAAGGGTGAAAAACTGGCGTTAAACACCCAATCCATGTTCAGTTCTGGCGTTCAAATGCCAGAAAAGGGTAGGAATCTAGCGTTAAATGCTCAATCCATGTCCAGTTCTGGCGTTCAAACGCCAGTGAGGGATCAGACACCTGCAAGTGCTGATAATAACTCCCTCAAGAAGGCTTCTCAACCTGTCTCTGTAGGAAATAAACCTGCAGCAACTAAGGTTGAAGAATATAAAGCCAAAATGCCTTATCCTCAGAAACTCCGCCAAGCGGAACAGGATAAACAATTTGCCCACTTTGCAGACTATCTCAGGACTCTTGAAATAAAGATTCCATTTGCAGAAGCACTTGAGAAAATACCCTCTTATGCTAAGTTCATGAAAGAGATCTTAAATCATAAGAAGGATTGGAGAGAAACAAAAAAAAGTTTTTCTCACTGAAGAATGCAGTGCAGTCATTCTAACAAGCTTACCAGAAAAGCTTAAGGATCCTGGAAGCTTTATGATACCATGCACATTAGAGGGTACTTGTACCAAGACAGCTCTATGTGACCTTGGGGCAAGTATCAATCTGATCCCTGCATCCACTATCAGAAAGGTTGGCTTGACTGAAGAGGTCAAACCAACCCGGATATGTCTTCAACTTGCTGATGGCTCCATTAAATATCCATCAGGCATAATTGAGGACATGATTGTCAAGGTTGGGCCATTTGCCTTTTCTACTGACTTTGTAGTGCTGGAAATGGAGGAGCACAAAAGTGGAACTCTCATTCTAGGAAGACCTTTCCTAGCAACTAGACGAACTCTCATTGATGTCCAAAAAGGGGAAGTGACCTTAAGAGTCAATGAGGATGAGTTCAGGCTGAATGTTGTTGAGGCAATAAAGTATCCAGACGCATCAAAAGACTGCATGAGTGTTGATATTATTGACTCCCTGGTAGAGGAGATCAACATGGCTGAGAATCTCGAATCAGAGCTAGAAGTCACCTTTAAAGATGTTCAGCCTGATTTGGAGGAATCAGAGGAAATAAAAGAGCCTCTGAAAATTCCTCAGGAAGAGGAGAAACCTCCTAAACCCGAGCTCAAACCACTACCACCATCCCTGAAATATGCATTTCTGGGAGAAGGTGATATTTTTCCGGTGATCATAAGCTCTGCTTTAAATCCACAGGAAGAGAAAGCACTAATTCAGGTGCTAAGGACACACAGGACAACTCTTGGGTGGTCCACAAGTGATCTTAAGGGCATTAGCCCAGCAAGATGCATGCACAAGATCCTATTGGAGGATGATGCTAAGCCAGTGGTTCAACCACAGAGGCGGCTAAATCCAGCCATGAAGGAGGTGGCGCAGAAAGAGGTCACTAAGTTACTGGAGGCTGGGATTATTTATCCTATTTTTGATAGCCACTGGGTGAGCCCTGTCCATGTTGTCCCCAAGAAGGGAGGCATGACAGTGGTTCATAATGAAAAGAATGAACTGGTTCCTACAAGAACAGTTACAGGGTGGCGTATGTGTATTCACTACAGAAGGCTCAATACAGCCACCAGGAAGGATCACTTTCCTTTACCATTCATAGACCAGATGCTAGAGAGACTAGCAGGTCATGAATATTACTGCTTTTTGGATGGCTATTCAGGTTACAACCAAATTACAGTAGATCCCCAAGACCAAGAGAAAACAGCATTCACATGCCCTTCTGGAGTATTTGCCTACAGAAGGATGCCTTTTGGTCTGTGCAATGCACCTGCAACCTTTTAGAGGTGCATGCTCTCTATCTTCTCTGATATGGTAGAGAAATTTCTGGAAGTCTTCATGGATGACTTCTCAATATTTGGAGACTCATTCTGCTCCTGTCTTGACCATTTAGCACTTGTTCTGAAAAGGTGCCAAGAGACCAACCTAGTTTTAAATTGGAAAAAATGTCACTTTATGGTGACTAAAGGAATTATCCTTGGGCATAAAATTTCAAACAAGGGAATAGAGGTGGATCAAGCTAAAGTAGAGGTAATTGAAAAATTACCACCACCTGCCAATGTTAAGGCAATCAGAAGCTTTCTGGGGCATGCAGGATTCTATAGGAGGTTTATAAAGAATTTTTCAAAAATTGCAAAACCTCTGAGCAATCTGCTAGCTGCTGACACGCCATTTGTGTTTGACACAGAGTGTCTGCAGGCGTTTGAAACTCTGAAAGCTAAGCTGGTCACAGCACCAGTTATTTCTGCACCAGACTGGACATTACCATTCGAACTAATGTGTGATGCTAGTGACCATGCCATTGGTGCAGTATTGGGACAGAGGCATGACAAGCTTCTTCACATCATTTACTATGCTAGCCGTGTTTTAAATGATGCGCAGAAAAATTACACAACCACAGAAAAGGAATTGCTTGTAGTGGTTTATGCCATTGACAAGTTTAGATCTTACTTAGTTAGATCAAAAGTGATTATGTACACTGACCATGCTGCTCTAAAATATCTCCTCACAAAGCAGGATTCAAAACCCAGACTCATAAGATGGGTGTTGCTTCTGCAAGAGTTTGATATAGAAATAAGAGACAGAAAAGGGACAGAGAATCAAGTAGCTGATCACCTGTCCCAGATAGAACCAGTAGTAGGAGCGTCCCTCCCTCCTACTGAGATATCTGAAACCTTTCCGGATGAGCAATTGTTTGCTATTCAGGAAGCTCCATGGTTTGCAGACATTGCAAACTATAAGGCTCAGTAATGTCAAGCTATTGACAGTAAAAAAGCGCTTATTGGGAGGCAACCCAATCTTATTTATCTATGTTAATTACTTTTTCATTTTATCTTTCATTGTTATTTTATATTTTCTTTAGGTTGATGATCATGTGGAGTCATAAAAACAGCTGCAGAATTAAAGCAGAATCAAAAACAGCATCAAAAATAGCACATTATGGAGGACAGACTTACTGGCATTTAAACGCCAGTAAGAGTAGCAGAATGGGCGTTAAACGCCCAGTCTGGCACCATTATGGGCGTTTAATGCCAGAAACAAGCAACAAGCTGGCGTTTAACGCCAGAACAGAGCACCAAGTTGGCGTTAAACGCCAGAAAGGGAAGAAAAGTTGGCGTTAAACGCCAGAAACAGGCTGCAACCTGGCGTTTAACGCCAGAATTGCACTCTAAGGGCGTTTTGCACACCTAAATGGAGCCGGGATGAGAAGTCCTTGACCCCTCAAGATCTGTGGACCCCACAGGATTCCCACCCACTCACACACCTCCATCACCTCCACTTCTCCTTCTACTCCCTTCTTTCTTCTTTTGCTCGAGGACGAGCAAACCTTTTAAGTTTGGTGTGGAAAAAAAGTGTTGCTTTTTGTTTTTCCATAACCATTTATGGCACCTAAGGCTGGAGAAACCTCTAGAAAGAGGAAAAGGAAGGTAGTTGCTTCCACCCCCGAGTCATGAGAGATGGAGAGGTTCATCTCAAGGGTCCATAGTTCAGTGGTAGAGCATTTGACTGCAGATCAAAGAGCCATGAGGGAGGAGCAACAAAGGCAAGGAAGAGACATAAAGGTGCTCAAGAGCACCATTGGTTCTTCAAGAGGAAGAAGACGCCACCCTTACTAAGGTGGACCCGTTTCTTAATCTCCTTGTCTATTTGTTTTTCTATTTTCGGTTTTGAGCTTTATGTTTGACTATGTTTTGTGTCTTTACTACATGATCATTAGTGTCTAGTGTCTATACTTAAAGCTATGAATGTCCTATGAATCCATCACCTTTCTTAAATAAAAAATGTTTTAACCACAAAAGAACAAGAAATACATGATTTCGAATTCATCCCTGAAATTAGTTTAATTATTTTGATGTGGTGACAATACTTTTTGTTTTCTGAATGAATGCTTGAACATTGCATATTTTTGAATTTGTTGTTTATGAATGTTAAAATTGTTGGCTCTTGAAAGAATGATGAAAAAGGAGGAAATGTTAATTGATAATCTGAAAAATCATAAAATTGATTCTTGAAGCAAGAAAAAGCAGTGAAAAACAAGGCTTGCAAAAAAAATGGCAAAAAAAAAGAAGAGAAAGAAAAAGAAAAGCAAGCAGAAAAAGCCAATAGCTCTTTAAACCAAAAGGCAAGAGCAAAAAGCCAATAACCCTTTAAACCAAAAGGCAAGGGTAAAATAAAAAGGATCCAAGGCTTTGAGCATTAATGGATAGGAGGGCCTAAAGGAATAAAATCTTGTCCTAAGCGGCTAAACCAAGCTGTCCCTAACCATGTGCTTGTGGCGTGAAGGTGTCAAGTGAAAAACTTGAGAGTGAGCGGTTAAAGTCGTGATCCAAAGCAAAAAGAGTGTGCTTAAGAACCCTGGACACCTCTAATTGGGGACTCTAGCAAAGCTAAGTCACAATCTGAAAAGGTTCACCCGGTTATGTGTCTGCGGCATTTATGTATCCGGTGGTAATACTGGAAAACAAAGTGCTTAGGGCCACGACCAAGACTCATAAAGTAGCTGTGTTCAAGAATCAACATACTGAACTAGGAGAATCAATAACACTATCTAAATTCTGAGTTCCTAAAGATGCCAATCATTCTGAACTTCAAAGGACAAAGTGAGATGCTAAAACTGTTCAGAGGCAAAAAGCTACTAGTCCCGCTCATCTAATTGGAGCTAAGTTTCATTGATATTTTGGAATTAATAGTATATTCTCTTCTTTTTATCCTATTTGATTTTCAGTTGCTTGGGGACAAGCAACAATTTAAGTTTGGTGTTGTGATGAGCGGATAATTTATACGCTTTTTGGCAATGTTTTTAGGTAGTGTTCAGTATGTTTTAGTTAATTTTTACTATGTTTTTATTAGTTTTTATGAAAAAAATCACATTTCTAGACTTTACTATGAGTTTGTGTGTTTTTCTGTGATTTCAGGTATTTTCTGGCTGAAATTGAGGGACCTGAGCAAAAATCTGATTCAGAGGCTGAAAAAGGACTGCAGATGCTGTTGGATTCTGACCTCCTTGCATTCGAAATAGATTTTCTAGAGTTACAGAATCCCAATTGGCGCGCTCTCAATTGCGTTGAAAAGTAGACATCCAGGGCTTTCCAGCAATATATAATAGTCCATATTTTGCCCGAGGTTTGACGACGCAAACTGGCGTTCAAACGCCAACTTTCTGTCCTATTCTAAAGTTAAACGCCAGAAACAGGTTACAAACCAGAGTTAAACGCCAGAAACAGGTTACAACCTGGTGTTTAACTCCAACGGAAGACTCTACATGTGTAAAGCTCAATGCTTAGCCCAAGCACACACCAAGTGGGCCCCGGAAGTGGATTTCTGCACTATCTGCACTTAGTTACGTATTTTCTATAACCCTAGCTACTAGTTTAGTATAAAAACTACTTTTAGAGACTTACTATGCATCTCATGATATTTTACACGTTTCATATTATATTTCTGACGGCATGAGTCTCTAAACCCCATGGTTGGGGGTGAGGAGCTCTACTGTGTTTCAATGAATTAATGCAAATACTACTGTTTTTAATTCAATCACGCTTGTCTCTATTCTAAGATATTCACTCGCACTTCACACCCTGATGAATGTGATGATCCGTGACACTCATCATCATTCTCACTTATGAACGCGTGCCTGACAACCACCTCCGTTCTATCTACACTAGCTTGAGTGTGTATCTCTTACCCTCCTGGTTCACGATTAGAGTCTTCGTGGTATAGGCTAGAATTATTGGCGGCCATTCCTGAGATCCGGAAAGTCTAAACCTTGTTTGTGGTATTCCGAGTAGGATCTGGGAAGGGATGACTGCGACGAGCTTCAAACTCGCAAGTGTTGGGCATAGTGACAGACGCAAAAGAATCAATGGATTCTATTCCAACATGAGTGAGAACCGACAGATGATTAGCCGTGCGGTGACAGTGCTTTTAGACCATTTTCACTGAGAGGATGGATGGTAGCCATTGACAACGGTGATCCACCAACATACAGCTTTCCATGGAAGGAGATCTGCGTGCGTGAAGAAGAAGACCGTAGGAAAGCAGAAATTCAGAAGACAGAGCATCTTTAGAACCTCAACCTGTTCTCCATTACTGAATACAAATTTTTATTTTATGTTATTTACTCTTCATAAATCCAATCATTTTTATTACTAATTTTCTGACTAAGAGTTACAGAATAACCATAGCTTGCTTCAAGCCGACAATCTCCATGGGATCGACCCTTACTCGCGTAAGGTATTACTTGGACGACCCAGTGCACTTGCTGGTTAGTGGTACGAGTTGTAAAAATTGTGATTTAAATTCGTGCACCAAGGACCGTGGAAGGATATCTACCAGCTACAAATAACGAATGATCATATAAGGGATAAGATGGTTACAGGCTTGTCTTTGGAGATTGGTGTGATGGGCGGCGTACGCGGTTTTGGGAAGATATTTGGTTGATTTGTCGTCCTCTAAAAGAGCGGTTTCCCAGGCTTTTCTCTATTTCAAACCAATGTGGATCTGATATAGGGGATTGTGGGTTTTGGGACGGGTTAGACTGGATTTGGAACTTCCAATGGAGGAGAGAGCTCTTTCAATGGGAGTTGGGACTACTGGGTTAATTACATTAGGCATTGAGACCTATGCAACTAGTAGTTAACAGGGAGGATAGGGTAGTATGGAAATATGATAGACAAGGAGTTTATACAACTAACTCATTTGTTCAGGTTTTGCAGAAGGCGATACTCCCGGCGGAGGTGACAAGCTACAGCTTTACAAAGACCATCTGGAAAGGGTTAGTTCCACCTAGAGTAGAACTATTTGCTTGGTTTGTCCTGCTAGGTAGGGTGAATACAAAAGAACGGTTAAGCCGATTGGGGATTATTAACTAGGACGATAACGTCTGCGTTCTTTGTAATAAGTATGCGGAACACGTGCACCACTTGTTTCTATGCTGTGAATTTGCTTGGTAGGTGTGGAGTGCTTGGTTAGAGATGATTGGACAACAATGGTCTATTTCAGGGTCAATGAGAGAACATTTTCTGGGATGGACAGAGGGGCCAAGGAAGAGGGAGGATAGAGAGCAACGACTGAGATGCTTCTGTGCAATCGTTTGGAACATCTGGCTGGAGAGAAATAGAAGGATATTTCAGATTAAAAGCAAAGGTGTTGAAGAAATCACTCACATGACTGTGTTGAGTCACAACGAGTGGAGAGGTGTGGACCGCTTTAGTTGTTGATGGCAATGCCGAAGAAGACAAGAGGACTTCTTTTAATGTTACTGTGTTTCTTTTAAATTGATTGTTTGTTTCTGTTTGACTGCTCCACTGTATTGTGTTGAGCTCTTTCTTTTCCAAAAAAAAAAATGAGACAAGAAACAAGCTAAGTAGTGAATGAAGTTAATAGGTAAACATGTCTGGGTTGATCTCAGGCTGCTATGGATCGGAATATGGTACTTGAAGAGCAAAGTTTGAATGTGACCATGGTTAGTCCTATATAATATAAGTGGAACCAAGACCATGTCTTGTCAGGTCGGGTGTTTACATATATAATTAGAATAATATTAGATAATTATTTTTTTTTCAGTATATATCAATCAATTTTTTTAAATTAGTTTGTTTATTTTAAATTTAAATCTTAAATCATATATTCTCAATTTTGAATCTTAAATTATTAAATTTAAACATTAAAACTAGCTAATGTCACTAATTAAAAATAGATTATTTATTCCAATATGTTTATATTACAATAATTATTTTTTTTTTTTACCAAAGATAGGAGACTCGAACCCGCAACCTCTTAATTGAGTATGGGGAGACTATGTCATTTGAGCTATTACTCATTGGCTATATTACAATAATTATAGTGACTATAATATTTCAGAAAAATATTGTTAAAATTAAAGTGTCACCTTTTAATTATTAAAGTGTTGGAAAAATATATTATCAAAATGTTAAGAAAAAGTATAACTTTAACTCTAAATTTAATATTAAAAGTTGGTTCCATATAGTTTCTCGTATAGTTATTATTATGATCACACAATAAGGATCTCTCTTTACTTTCATTTCAAATGAAAAAGACGTTTGGTAAACATTCCATTACCATGCATTTTCAACGGTTACATTATTCCTCGTTAGCAGTAGTAGTATGAGCAATTAAGCATGCCAATTTGGAGGGATCAGTTTCACTTTTCAGTCAACTTGTCCAAGCATCATGTAGAGTGTACATTCAATGTATACCTCCTCTTTGAAGCTTATTGATATTTTCCTCTTTCCCTTTTACTTCTTTTTTTTTCTTTGTGATTTTTGTTTTGCCATTTTTATCCACCTTTCTGTCCACGATCCCTCGCTCCCTCCTCCATGTTATTTATTTAATTTTTCTTAAATCACACTATTAAGTGTATATCCCTAAAACTTAAAAACACTAATATCTAAGTGTGAGCATATTAATTTTATATGAAGAAGCACATAGATTAATCTATAGATGGTTATTCAGACTTCATGATAGTTTTATGTCCGGATCAAAATATATGCATAATTAATTAAAACGATCAAACAGAAGTTTTGACCGCACATATGTAACATACTACACCACAAAATCTTACGCTATAGTAGTAAATTAGAGGTGGTGAGACATTACGACCCCTAAAAATAAAATATACGTACATATATTCAAAAGATAATAACTAGGAGCCTGTGAAAAAAAATAACAAAATGATAATCATATTATACTCGAAGGTTTAAGGATAAACAGCATTGAATACAAAAACAAAAGAGATATATAGATATATACATAAGATTCAGAATAGATACATAATAAGTACAAATCTCGACCTACAAAAAAAAGGTCGGCTAGAATATTACAAATCCAAAAGTATGCAAAATAACATCCTATTTCTCCAAAACAAAACCTCTAAGAGGAATATACAATAACATGTTCAAAAGCAGAATAAAACTAAGTACAAAATAAAATTCAAAAAGAGTCTTCTTCGTTTGTCAAAAGGAACTCCTGCACACTCAACGAGGTGTGTCACGTCCTGTATCTGAAAATCAACAAATTTCACAATGGGTGACAACCCAAAAATTTTCAGTAAGGAAATAGTTCCAAATAAAAACTATGTAAAACGACAAGAATCCGCTAGGCAATTCTAGTCTCTAATCTCACAAATTTCAAGCTTAGGGTACTTTCTAATCCAAACAGGGTCAATGCACTATATTCTCAGCTATATCAGTGGTCTACAATCTCAGCTCTTCCCAATACATCTCAACATCTTCATTTCCAATGTCACAGTTGATCAGTATTTAATTAAGTAATAACAAGCACACTCAAATAATTCCACATACATGCATATGATGCATGCCTGTCCTACTGGCTATGAGCTCACGTGTCGGTTAAATTGCCAAAATCTGACACACCCAGTAGCTAACCTGGATATAATCTCTTTTCTGTGCATCCCAAGGAGGCATATAATCGAGGGAGTGTGCCCTACCACCTTTCCCTGTGAGGCCGTTCCATACGAATTGAGGGATTAGTGCC
Organism: Arachis hypogaea; assembly: GCF_003086295.3. Lineage (NCBI taxonomy): Eukaryota > Viridiplantae > Streptophyta > Magnoliopsida > Fabales > Fabaceae > Arachis > Arachis hypogaea. Next base: position 56,374,475 of record NC_092047.1, read on the forward strand.
CTACTACCTTGTAGACAGAGCGAATATGGGGAAAATCATCGGAGGAGAGTGTCCTACCTACTTTCCCATGTCACACCGTAAGAACAGAGGGAATTCTTCATCCTTAACCTGTCTATCTGTGTGGGGGATGAAACCACCGTCCTCACAACACGAATCATAATGTCTTTTCTATCACAATTATAACACAAGAGAGGAAATCTTTCATCCTCAACTTGTCTAATTGTGAGTATCGTGAGTGGGACAACTCCAGTGTCTTGACCATGGGCTGGACAAAACTACCATCCCCATATCACACCGCAACCATGAACAAGCGAGTTGGAATTAATGACCTTGCCTGGAACCACAAACAAGTGGGATAAGACCATAGACCTTGTCCAGAACAAATATCATATTACTACACAAGCGGGATGACACCCACGATCTTGCCACGCAAGCGGGACAAACCCAAGGTTCTGAGAACCAAATCGGTCATCGAACCGCTCTAGTAACTGGTTTATTGGTTCACTGGTCCAACCGGCCTAACTGTGATTTAACTAAAAAAAACTATTTTAGAATAAAATAATAAATAAATTTTAAATAACCATTCTAGAATATAGAAAAAGCTTGTGAGTGATTATTGAAAGAAATACCAATTCAAATACTGCAAAGTGTGAAGATATCGGATAATACCATAATATATTGAAAGAAACCCAATAAATAACACTATAAGCGTTGTTCTAAGAACTCCTGAGAGAATGCAAAGCTAAACTAAAATAGTAAATACAGAAAGTAACATTTCAAAGAGAGATAACAAGTATATCATTACTTAATACTCTTCATTGTTATTATCGTATTTGATGGAGGATAAATGTTGGTCTAGAATTTACCAAAGGAATTCCATTGCAAGCATAGTCCAAACCAACAATTTATCCACCAATCAAAGTTTAAAAAGGTTTGTTACAATACAAATCAAAATAACCGGGAGTATTAATCCCGGGTCATTCTCCCTAGGAATTGCAATGAAGAGCTCAATTATTGGCCATGAAGCTTCTTTTCGGGGTTTTGTAATAAGAGACAAAAAATGTAAATTGCAAAAAAATAAACAACAATTAACTAACAAAGGAAAGGAAATCAAATGGTAAAAAGGTCTTAGCAAGGGTTGATGGTTAAGGATTGCTATCCTTGTTACTAACCACAACATGATAATTGTAAGGATCAATCCCATTTAGTCATCCTCTAACGATTGAAGGAAAGTCAAATGAGCTTCATCAATCCTAATCCATAAGTCCTAGCCACTCACTAATTGAATTAGTGAAAGCTAGTGTCAATGGACACCAATTATCAATCACTTGGACATTAGCAACTCAAGATCGCCCAAGTAACCATCCCAAGCCAAGAAGAGGAAAATCTAACTCATAACTAAAAGAAACATTACATCAAACACCTAGAATGCAATAAAAGCAAACATCATAAAATGCAAGAATTAGTAAACTATAAGTAACATAAAAAGGCATGGAAACATAAAACTACATTCAAGGGAAATTGAAAGTGACAAAAGAGTTCATGAAATAAAATTGACCACATAAAGAAATTAACAAGAGAAGTAGAATAAACTAAAGTGCTAGAATAATAAAAGGGTAAAGGAAAACTAAATTGAAGCAAGAATAAAATCTAGATCTAAGAAGAAAATAAGAACCCTAAAACCTAGAGAGAGGAGAGAGCCACTCTGTCTAGAATTCTACATCTCTCTGAAACTAATGTGTGTATTAATGAATGAATAAATAAATCCTTCCCTCCTTCACTCACAGCCTCTAATCTGCAGAATGGGCTTGAAACTGGGCCAAAAATCAACTCAGAAATCGCCCCCAGTGTTTTCACTTTAGTGAGGCACGTGCCGCTTTGTCACGTGTATGCGTCAGTCACGCGTACGAATCATGTGGATGCTGTACTTGGTCACCCTCACGCGTCAGCCATGCGTACGCGTCGGGACCAGCTTCTCAAATCTTCAATTATTTGTGTTGCTTCCACTTTTGCATGCTTCCTTTCCATCCTCTAAGCCATTCCTGCCCTATAAAGCCTGAAATCACTTAATGCACATATCATGGCATCAAATGGTAACAAAAGAGGATTAAAAAGTAGCAATTTTAAGGCCTAGGAAGCATGTTTTCATTCTTAAGTATAAATTAGGAAGGAATCTCAGAAACGTGCAATTTACATGAATAAGTGCGAGAATAGTTGACAAAATCCACTCAATTCAATACAAAATAAATAAAAAAAATAGTGGTCTATTAGAGCTCTCTAGACCTTGCCATAGAGACTCCCACTTTTCTTTGTCTCTTGTCTGTACAGGAATACCAAAATCACTATGGATCCAAATGGGAGTGCATAATCCAGAAGAACTTTGGGATTCTATACAGCTCCCACTCCTGACTTCTATGGAAGGAGCATTAGTGTGCCTTCTATTAGAGCAGACAATTTTGAGCTCAACCCACAATTGAACACTGATGAAGGATTATTTTCGGTTCGAAATTTTCACAAAATAATTCCGTTGCAAGTATAGTTCCAAACCGAAGAAACAACCCTCAATCAAAGTTTAATTTGTTTGTCACTAGTATAAACCCAATAAAAATCAAGAGTATTTAAACCTCGAATCGTCTCTCAAGGAATTATAGGAAAGTGTGCATATTATTGGTTATGGGTTGTATATTTTTGGGTTTTGGGTTGATAGACAAGAAATGTAAATAACAAGAAAGTAAATGAAACTCAAATGGTAAAAGGGTCTTAGCAGGGGTTGATGGTTAAGGATCACTATCCTTATTACTAACCACAACATGATAACTACAAGGATCACTCCCACTTTGTCATCCCCAAAATTAGAAAAAAGTCAAGTGAGCTTAATGGATCCTAGTCCATAAGTCCTAGCTAACTCACTAATTAATTTAGTGAGAAACTAGAGTCAATGGCAACAAATTATCAATCACATGGACATTAGTAACTCTAGGTCACCCAAGTTACCATCCCAAGCCAAGAATAGGAAAATCCAACTCCTAATTAAAAGAAACATTTCATCAAACACCTAGAATGCAATAAAAGCAAACATCATAAAATGTAAGAATTAATGAAAGCTATAACTAACATAAGCAAGAAATCAATAATAGCAACTAAGGTAAACATCAAGGACATGAAAACATAAAATTGCATTAAAAGAGAAATGAAATTAACAAAAGAGTTCATGAGCTAAAATTGACAATATAAGGAAATTAACAAGAGAATAAGATAAAGTAAGATACGAGAACAATGAAAAGTAAAGGAAAGCTAAATTGAAAGAAGATTAAGATCTAGATCTAAAAGAAATAAAACTAAAGAACCCTAAAACCTAGAGAGAGGAGAGAGCCACTCTCTCTAGAATTCTACATCTATCTAAAACTAGTGTGTCTAATGAATGAATGATGTATGGTTCCCTTTCTCCTTCACTCCCCAGCCTCTAATCTACAGAATGGGCTTGAAACTGGGCCAAAAATCAGCTCAGAAATCACCCCCAGTGTTTTTTCTTTAATGAGGCACGTGTCACTTGTCACGTGTACGCATTAGCTGCATGTACGCATCGTTAAACTTTGCACAAGATCACGCGTATGCGTCAGTCACGCGTATGCATGATGTGGATGCTATACTTGGTCATGCGCACGCGTCTGTCATGCGTACGCATCGGGGCTAGCTTCTTAAATCTTTAATTCTTTGTGTTCCTTCCACTTTTGCATGCTTCCTTTCCATCCTCTAAGTCATTCCTACCCTATAACCCTGAAAACACTTAACAAACATATCACAGTATCAAATGGTAATAAGAGAGGATTAAAATTAGCAATTTTAAGGCCTATGAAGCATGTTTTCACTCTTAAGTACAAATTAGGAAGGATTCACAAAACCATGCAATTTATATGAATAAGTGTGAGAATAATTTACAAAATCCACTCAATTTAATACAAAATAAACAATAAAATAGTGTTTTATCAATCTCTCCACACTTAAATATTAGCATGTCCTCATGCTAAGTTCAAGAGAAGTGATAAAGGGGTGAAGAGGAATGGTAGGATTTATTAGATGCAACTTTTCTATATGAATGTAACTACATGCTAAATGTTTCTACCTACTTGGTTAAAAGTAAATCAATCTCCAAGAACACATATAAACATGTAGGGCTAACATAGTATGATGATTCATGAATTCCACCAATTCAAATATCAAAATGAAGTATAAAGAAACTTGTAAGAAGAAAGCTCGTGAAAGCAGGGAACAAGGAATTGAGCATCGCATCCTCACCGGAAGTGTATGCACTCTAATCACTCTAGTGTTTGAGGGTTGATTCTCTCAATTCTCTACTAATCTTGCTTTCTAAGGCTTGTTTTTCTTCTACCAATCAACGTATATTCAATGCATGGATACACAAATCAAGAGGTCTTTTCAAGGGTTGTAATGGAGTTAGGGTCAAGGTAGGATTGTATTTGGTCAAGTGGACTAAAATTTGAATCTTTGATTAACCTAAACTTTCCACCTAATCTAAGACAATCCATGAAATCAAAATGCAAAATCCTAACTACCCATTAACTCTCTTTTCTATATATTCATGCATCCCTAATTTGAGTATAATACATACTCATTGCTACCATTACTTACTTTGGGGCATTTTTGTCCCTTTTTTATTACTTTTTTTCCCTTTTTCTTTTTCTCTTTTTTTATATATTTTTTATATTTTTATATTTTTTTTGTTTTTATTTTTCTTTTCTTTTGTTTTTCTTTTTTCTTTTCTATTTTTATACAATCAACTTGAGTTCACAAGTCCTAGTCAACTCATAGTGAGAGACTAGCTTTGGTGAAGTTCAAGCTAACCAGAAATCTTCAATCACCAATTAACAAAAGACTTTTGATAACTCAAGAGTCTCTAATTAATCAATCCAAGTCAAGAACATAAAAATATAATTTGAAATCCGACCAAGCATTTTATCAAACACTTGGAAGGCACAAAATAAAAGCATAGAAAATTGACAAGACATAGGAAATTTAAGACTAACCAAAGCAAAGAAATAACCATAACAAAGCAATTGAACAATAAGAAACATGAAACATAAATTGCATTAATGAAAATTGAAAGTAACACATGAACTCATAAACTAAATTAGTAAAATAAAGGAATCAACAAGAGAAGTAGATAACTAAAGTGCTAGAACAAACAAAAGTAAGAGAAAACTAAATTAAAGGAAGATTGAAATCTGAACCTAAGGGGAAATTGAAAGAAGGAACCCTAAACCAAGAGAGAGGAGAGAGCCTCTCTCTCTAGAATTCTACATCTAAAATAAAAAATGTGTGAATGAAATTTAACCTCTCTTCCAGCTCCACTCTGCAGCCTCTAATCTGTATTTTCGGGCCTGAAACTGGGTCAAAAGCAGCCCAGAAATCGTCCCAGCGAATTCTGTTTATTGCAGTACGTGGCGCGTAGGCATCATCCACGTGGCGCGTCATTTTTCTGCTGCACCAGTCATGCGTATGCGTCGTCCATGCATGCACGTCGCTTCCAGATTCTGAAATCCTTAATTTCTAGTGTTCCTTCCACTTTTGCATGCTTCTTTTCCATCCTCTAAGCCATTCCTGCCCTAGAAAACCTGAAAACACTTAACAACCATATCACGGCATCGATGGTAATAAAAGAGGATTAAAAATTAGCAAATTTAAGGCCAAAGAAGCATGTTTCCAATCATAGCACAAAATTAGGAAGAAAAATGTAAAACGTGCAAATTATATGCATAAGTGTGAGAATAATGGATAAAATCCACTCAATTCAATACAAAATAAACCGTAAAATAGTGGTTTATCAATCTCCCCACACTTAAACATTAGCATGTTCTCATGCTAAGTTCAAGAGAAGCTATAAAGGAGGTGAAGAGGAATGGTAGAATTTATGAAATGCAACCTATCTATATGAATGCATCTAAATGCAAAATGCTTTTACCTACTTGGTTAAAAGTAAATCAACCTTCCAAAAACAAATATGAATTGAATTCCACTAATTTGAATCTCAAAATGAAGTACAAATTGACTTGCAAGAAGAGAGCTCGTGAAAACCGGGAACAAAGAATCGAGCATCGAACCCTCACCGAAAGTGTATACACTCTAATCGCTCAAGTTTTTAAGGTTTGATTCTCTTAATTCTCTACTAATCTTGCTTTATAAGACTTGCTCTTCTTTTATCAATCAACAAAAATTATTGCACAAATACACATATCAAGAGGTCTTTTCATATGCATTGCTACCACCATTTACTTTGGGGCATTTTGTCCCCTTTTATTATTTGCTCTTTTTTTCTTTTCTTTTTCTCTTTTTTTCTTTTTCTTCTTATTTTTCCTTTCTTTTATTTTTCTCAATGCATATGATTAAGGTATTGAATGCAAGAATATGTGCTCAACTATTTTTTTCATATTTTTACAAAAGGTATAACATACTCAGTTCCCAAACCAAATATTTCCAAACCCAACTTCCCCACACTTAAATCATGAACACTTTCACTAGTCTAAGCTAACCAAGGATTCAAATTAAGGACATTCAATGTTTTTTGCTCAGAGTTAATGATGTGCTAAAGTAAATAACAAATGGGGTAAAATGGGCTCAACATTGGTTTGGAAAGCATAATGAAAGAGTAAGGCCATATGGGTATGTGAGCTATAGTGAAACAAAGGCCTCAATCATATAAGTGCATGCATACATCAAACAATGAAAATATAGAATCAAGCAAGACAAAGATCATAATTTTAGAGAGAACAACACACACCAAAATAAAACATTAGTTGATAAGATGCAACCAATCAAATAGGTTCAAAATCTCACGGGTTTTGTGTATTCGAGCTCTAAACCATGTTCCAAAATAAATTTCTTCAAGCAAGTTCAACAAAAATTTTAAGTCAAATTAGTGAAATGCTCTAAAATAATTTCTTGGGAAAGAATTCATCACCTTAACCAAGTAGTACATACATGCAAGTGACTAACTACACATGCAATCTATTATGCAATGCAACAACTAACTAACAAAGAAAATTAAACATTGGTGTTAAGACAGGAAGTAGTTACCCACAGAAGTCGGTCTCGACCTCCCCATACTTAAAGATTGCGCCGTCCTCGGTGCATGCAAAGATGTGCAAGTGGACGGGTTGCTACAACTGATGGGCTTTCTCAAAAGATTGTGCACAGGAACTTGTTTGTCCGCCCCATTTAGAAGTGTTCCGTTTTCCTTCGTGGTGGCCATCCTGAAAGAAGAGAAAAGGAAGAAGAAGAACCCACAAAAAAAGATATGCAAACAAATAAAATATGGGTGGGCTAATGCCAAATAATAATGAGGTTCCCAACTACATGGTAGCTACAACATGCAAGTGATAAAGTAGTATAAGCAAATGGCATATCAACTAACACTTGATGCAAAAGTAAAGTCAAAGCATAAGTAAATGGCAAGAATACTCGGAAACATTGAGTTAAAACAAGACTTAACACAGACAAGATTAGGGATAAGCATGAGAGCATTTGGTCCTATCCTAACTCAATGATAATGAAGCATAAAAATAAAGAATAATGGGTCAGAATGGATAAAAGCACTAATCTTGTGTGTGTAGGGCAAAAATTTCCATTAATGCTAAACAAGTCACGAAGCACCAAAATGATTAGAAAATTTAACACCAATGGTAAAATAGGAAACATAAGAAGGAAAATAAAAATAAGTTACAAAAGCAAAGTTAAAATGCAATGAATGAAAGTGTGCAAATGCAATAAACAAAAGAGAATAAAGGGGAATAAGGATGAGAAGTTAAAGAAATGAAGAAGAAGAAAGTAAGAAAGAAAGAAGAAAGAAGAAAGAAATGGGGGAAGAGAAATGACGCGTAAGCGTCGTCCACGCCCACGCGAAGTTTGCAGATTGAGAAGTCGACGCATACGCGTCAGTCACGCGTACGCGTGAAGAGTAGAAAAGAGAGGATGATGCGTACGCGTCAGTCACGCGTACGCGTGGGTGTGAATTGTGCTCCTCGCACAACACTCACACAGTTCTTGCACAACTCTCGGGATTTTATGCCAGAGGGGGCATCATAAACATACGATGCGTGCGCGTCGGCCATGCCCACGTGTGGGAAGCCAAATTTGCAAATTACGCGTACGCGTCATCGACGCGCACGCGTGGGTTGGGCTGTGCGTCTAGCACCCTACCCGCATAGTTCCAGCATAACTCTTTGGTTTTGGACTAGAGAGCAAAATTCAATATGACGCGTGCGCGTCTGCCACGCCCACGCGTGGGATGAATTTTTTTTTTTAACTAATAAGCTATCAAATTAATGCAAACATTATTAAAAAGGTGAAACCACAACTTAAACTAAATAACCCCAACTAAAATTGAAAATTCAACTTATTACTAATATAAATAAAAGAGAAAATAGGAAGAATTTACCATGGTGGGTGTCTCCCACCTAGCACTTTTAGTTAAATTCCTTAAGTTGGACCTTTAGTGAGCTCCTTGTCATGGCGGCTTGTGCTTGAACTCATCTTGGAACTTCCACCAACGCTTGGACTTCCAATAAGCTCCAACATTTCCAAGTGGATTCACCAAGCCTTGATGAAGTTTATCACAAGCTTTGAGCTTCCAAAGTTGATCCTCTTGTATGCCAGGATCCCAAATCTTGTTTGTACACCTGTCTTTAAGTGGATGATCATTGTTCCAACCGGGTGGCAACCAATCCGAATTCTCAATGAAGTACCAAACTCTTCACTTAGATCCAACCAATTGATCACTAGTCCAACCCTTGCATCTAGCTCTTGAAATCTCAACCTTGATGAGTCTTGATTTTCAACTCCAACCACTAAACGTCCTTCTCTTATGCTTCATTCCACAAAGCCTCCTAAGTTGCCCATCTGTTTCAAGAATACCATACTCAAGTGTAAAGCTAATAGAGATAACTTTTACCCACTCAAATTAAGGAGTAGACGGCAGCCTAGGTAGAGAAGTCTCCAACGATCTTGACAAAGCATATTCAACTCCCGTCCAACCTTGCCGAAGGACTTTGATGAGCGGATAGTTTATACGCTTTTTGGCATTGTTTTTAGTATATTTTAGTTAGTTTTTATTATATTTTTAGTATTTTTTAAATAAACATCACATTTCTGGACTTTACTATGAGTTTGTGTGTTTTTCTGTGATTTTAGGTTTCTGGCTGAAATTGAAGGACCTGAGCAAAAATCTGATTCAGAGGCTGAAAAAGGACTGCAGATGCTGTTGGATTCTGACCTCCCTGCACTCGAAGTGGATTTTCTGGAGCTATAGAAGCTCAATTGGCGTGCTCTCAATTGCGTTGAAAAGTAGACATCCTAGGCTTTCCAGAAATATATAATAGTCTATACTTTGCCCGAGATTTGATGGCCCAAACCGGTGTTCCAAGTCAGCATAGAAATTTTGGCGTCAAAACGCCAGAACTAGCATAAAAGCTGGAGTTAAACGCCCAAACTGGCACCAAAGCTGGCGTTTAACTCCAAGAAAAGTCTCTACACATGAAAGCTGTAATGCTCAGCCCAAGCACACACCAAGTTGGCCCGGAAGTGGATTTCTGCATTAAATACTTATTTCTGTAATCCTAGGCTACTAGTTATCTATAAATAGGACCTTTTACTATTGTATTTTCATCTTTGGATGTTTAGTACTTAGACCTTTGAGGCTGGCCATTCGGCCATGCTTAGACTCTTTTCACTTATGTATTTTCAACGGTGGAGTTTCTACACACCATAGATTAAGGTGTGGAGCTCTGCTGTTCCTCATGAATTAATGCAAAGTACTATTATTTTTCTATTCAACTCAAGCCTATTTCTGTTCTAAGATATCCATTCGTTCTTCAACATGATGAATGTAATGATCCGTGACACTCATCACCATTCTCACCTATGAACGCGTGCCTGACAACCACTTCCGTTCTACATGCAAACAAGCTTGAATGAGTATCTCTTGGGTTTCTAATCTAAGATTAGAACCTTCGTGGTATAGGCTAGAATGAATTGGCGGCGATTCCTGAGATCCGGAAAGTCTAAACCTTGTCTGTGGTATTCCGAGTAGGATCTGAGAAGGAATGACTGTGACGAGCTTCAAACTCGCGAGTGTTGGGCGTAGTGACAGACGCAAAAGGATCAATGGATCCTATTCCAACATGATCGAGAACCGATAGATGATTAGCCGTACGGTGACAACGCATTTGGACCATTTTCACTGAGAGGACGGGAAGTAGCCATTGACAATGGTGATGCCCAACATAAAGCTTGCCATGGAAAGGAGTATGAATGATTGGATGAAGGCAATAGGAAAGCAGAAGTTTAGGAGGAACAAAGCATCTTCATACGCTTATCTGAAATTCTCACCAATGAATTACATAAGTATCTCTATCCTATTTTATGTTTTATTCATCTTTTAATTATCAGTCCTCCATAGCCATTTGAATCCGCCTGACTGAGATTTACAAGATGACCATAGCTTGCTTCAAGCCGACAATCTCCGTCGGATCGACCCTTACTCACGTAAGGTTTATTACTTGGACGACCCAGTGCACTTGCTGGTTAGTTGTGCGGAGTTGTGATAAAGAGTTGAGATTACAATTGTGCGTACCATGATGTTGGCGCCATTGATGATCACAATTTCGTGCACCAAGTTTTTGGCGCCGTTGCCGAGGATTGTTCGAGTTTGGACAACTGACGGTTCATCTTGTTGCTCAGATTAGGTAATTTTATTTTATGTTTAAGCCTTTTACCTTTTAATTTTCGAAAAATTTCAAAAAAATATATGTTTCTATTCTGTTCTTCAGAGTTTTTAAGAATGAATTCTAGAGTTTCATGATGATTTGTTGATGTCTGGCTGGCTGAAAAGCCATGTCTAATCTTTTGGACCGAGGTTTCAACTTATCATCACAAGAGCTTGTTGAATTCTATCAATCTTGCTGTTGAAAGTAATGATCTGCTATAGCTTGGCTGGCCATTGGCCATGTCTAGTGTTTTCGACCGAAGCTTTCACTGAAAGCTTGGCTGGCTAGTAAGCCATGTCTAATTCCTGGACCGGAGTTTTAGACTAACATTGCATGATTCTTGGAATTCTCATTAAGAATTTTGAAGTCCTTTTTTCTCTTATTCCACTTAATTTTCGAAAAAAATTACAAAATTTTTTTTAAATCTTAAAATCAATAATATTTTATGTTTCTTGTTTGAGTCTAGTGTCTAATCTTAAGTTTGGTGTCAATTGCATTCTTCTAATTTTTGAAAATTACATGCATTATGTTCTTGATTGATCTTCAAGTTGTTCTTGATGATTTCCTTGCTCTGATCTTTAAATTCTCTTATTTTGTGTCTTTTGTTGTTTCTCATATGCATTTTCAAATTGTTATAGTCCTTAGTATACAAACTTCTAAGTTTGGTATCCTGCATGCATTATTTGTTTAATCTTAGTTTTCCAACCATGTCTTTTCAAGTCAATAATACAGAGAATTGAAGATTTAGAATATGCAGCAGAGGAATTACAGAGAAAAAGCTGGGCGTTCAAAACGCCCAGTGAGGAAGGAAAACTGGCGTTTAAATGCCAGCCAGGTAAACACCCAAAAAGGTAGCATTTTGGGCGTTAAACGCCAGAATGGATGCCATTCTGGGCGTTTAACGCCAGGAGGACACTAGAGGGAAGATTTTGTTTTTAATTCAAATCTTTTTCAAATATTCATAATCTTTCAAAATCAAATCTTTTTCAAATCATATCTCTTCAATCATATCTTTTCAAAATCAATTTCTTTCCATTTTTTTAAATTATTATTATTTTCGAAAATCCTTGCTACAATTAATGATTTAACTCAAAATTTTCAAGTTGTTACTTGCCTATTAAGAGAGGATCAAATTTTAATTCTAGAATCATATCTTTTAATTTCCTATTAGTCAAGTAATCAACTTTAATTTTAAAAATTTCTTTTTAATTTGATTCTCAATCATATCTTCTCAATCATATCTTTTCAATCACATCTTTTTCAAAATTAATTTTCAATCATATCTTTTTTATTTCTAATTTCAAAATCTTTTCCAAAAATTACTTAATTTCTTTCCCAATCTTAGTTTTCGAAAATCATTTACCAAATTTTAAAAATTTCTTTTAATTATTTCAAAATCTTTTACTTTAATTTCGAAAATTCTTCCCCTCTTCCCAAATCCTTCTATTTAAAGGACTAACACTTCTCCATTATCAGCAATTCGAACTCTGTCCCTCTTGATAAGTTCGAATTCTCTCTTCTCTACCTCATCCTTCTATTTTTATTTTGCTCTGACACCTTAAGGAATCTCTATACTGTGACATAGAGAATTCCATATTTTCTTCTCCTCTCTTTTCATTTGAGCAGGAGCAAGGACAAGGGCATTCTTGTTGAAGCTGATCCTAAACCTGAAAGGACCTTGAAGAGAAAGCTCAAAGAAGCTAAAGTATAACTCTCTATAGAGGACCTAACAGAAACTTTCAAACAAGAAGAAGCCATGGCAGCTGAAAACAACAACAATGCCAACAATGCAAGGAAGGTGCTTGGTGACTTTACTGCACCTACTCCCGACTTCAATGGGAGAAGCATCTCAATCCCTGCCATTGGAGCAAACAAATTTGAGCTTAAGCCTCAATTAGTTTCTCTGATGCAACAGAATTGCAAGTTTCATGGACTTCCATTGGAAGATCCTCATCAGTTCTTAGCTTAACTCTTACAAATCTGTGACACTGTCAAGACCAATGGGGTTGATCCCGAGGTCTACACGCTTATGCTCTTTCCCTTTGCTGTAAGAGACAGAGCTAGAACATGGTTGGATTCACAACCTAAAGAAAGCCTAAACTCTTGGAAAAAGCTAGTCCATGCCTTCTTAGCAAAGTTCTTTCCACCTCAAAAATTGAGCAAGCTTAGAGTGGAAGTCCAAACCTTCAGACAGAAGGAAGGTGAATCCCTCTATGAAGCTTGGGAAAGATACAAGCAATTGATCAGAAGGTGTCCTTCTGACATACTTTCAAAATGGAGCATCATAGGTATCTTCTATGATGGTCTGTCTGAACTATCCAAGATGTCATTGGACAGCTCTGCTGGAGGATCTCTTCATCTAAAGAAGACGCCTGCAGAAGCTCAGGAACTCATTGAAATAGTTGCAAATAACCAATTCATGTATACCTCTGAGAGGAATCTTGTGAACAATGGGACGCCTCAGAAGAAGGGAGTTCTTGAAATTGATTCTCTGAATGCCATATTGGCTCAGAACAAAATATTGACTCAGCAAGTCAATATGATTTCTCAGAGTCTATCTAGAATGCAAGCAGCAACAGTCAGTACCAAAGAAGCTTCATCTTAAGAAGAAGCTTATGATCCTGAGAACCCAGCAATGGAAGAGGTGAATTACATGGGAGAATCCTATGGAAACACCTATAATCCTTCATGGAGAAATCATCCAAACCTCTCATGGAAGGATCAACAGAGGCCTCAACAAGGCTTCAACAATATTAATGGTGGAAGAAATAGGTTTAGCAATGGCAAACCTTTTCCATCATCTTCTCAGCAACAAACAGAGAATTCCAAGCAGAACCACTGTGAATTAGCAACTGTAGTCTCTGATTTAATTAAAATCACTCAAAATTTCATGACTGAAACAAGGTCCTCCATTAGAAATTTGGAGGCACAAGTAGGTCAGCTGAGTAAGAAAGTTACTGAACTCCTTCCTAGTACTATTCCAAGCAATCCAGAAGAGAATCCAAAAGGAGAGTGCAAGGCCATCAACATAACCTACACGGCCGAACCTGGAGAGGAGGAAGAGGCAGTGATCTCCACTGAGGAAGACCTCAATGGACGTCCACTGGCCTCCAAGGAGTTCCTTAATGAGGAACCATGGGAATCTGAGGCTCACACTGAGACCATAGAGATTCCATTGAATTTACTTTTGCCATTCATGAGCTCTTATGAGTATTCTTCCTCTGAAGAGGATGAAGATGCTACTGAAGAACAAGTTGCTAAGTACCTTGGAGCAATCATGAAGCTAAAAGCCAAGCTATTTGGTAATGAGACTTGGGAGGATAAACCCCCCTTGCTCACCAAAGAACTGGATGACTTGATTAGGCAGAAATTACCTCTGAAGAGACGAGATCCTGGAAAGTTCTCAATACCTTGTACCATAGGCACCATGACCTTTGAGAAGGCTCTATGTGACCTAGGGTCAAGCATAAATATCATGCCTCTCTTTGTAATGGAGAAGCTAAGGATCCTTGAGGTACAAGCTGCAAGAATCTCACTAGAGATGGCAGACAATTCAAGGAAACAGGCTTATGGACTTGTAGAGGATGTCTTGGTAAAGGTTGAACACCTCTACATCCCTACTGATTTCATAATCCTAGATATTGGGAAGTGTATGGATGAATCCATCATCCTTGGTAGACCCTTCCTAGCCACAGCAAAAGCTGTGATTGATGTTGACAGAGGAGAATTGGTCTTTCAAGTGAATGAGGACTCCCTTGTGTTTAAAGCTCAAGGATCTCCCTCTGTAACCATGGAGAAGAAGCATGAAAAGCTTCTCTCAATACAGAGTCAAACAAAACCCCCACATTCAAACTCTATGTTTGGTGTTGGCAGGCCACAACCAAACTCTAAGTTTGGTGTTAAGAGGCCATCATCATCCTCTGAGTATCTGTGAGGCTCCATGAGAGCCCACTGTCAAGCTACTGACATTAAAGAAGCGCTTCTTGGCAATCCAATTTTATTTATCTATGTTAAATTTCTATTTTCCATTGCTATTTTATGTTTTATGTAGGTTGATGATCATGTGAAGTCACAAAAATAATTGACAAAGCAAAAACAAACTGAAAAACAGAATGAAAAACAGCACACCCTGGAGGAGAAGCCTACTGGCGTTTAAACACCAGTAAGGGCAGCAGAATGGGCGTTAAACGCCCAATCTGGCACCATTTAGGGCGTTTAACGCCAGAAATGGGCACCAGACTGGTGTTTAACGCCAGAAAAGGGTAAGAAGCTGGCGTTAAACGCCAGAAATGGGCAGCAACCTGGCGTTTAACACCAGGATTGGCAGCAAAGGGCGTTTTGCAAGCCTAATTGGTGCAGGGATGAGAAGTCTTTGACACCTCAGGATCTGTGGACCCCACAGGATCCCCACCAACCTCAACTCACTCTCTCTCTTCTTCACATCTTTTCATAATACTCTTCCCCAAATACCCTTTACCAATCACCTCAATACCTCTTCCCCAAAAAACCTCTCACCTATCAAATCTTACCCTCTTCTCCATAAACCCTTCACCAATCCACATCCATCCATCATAAACCCCACCTACCTCACCATTCAAATTTAAACCACTTTCCCTCCCAAATCCACCCATACATGGCCGAACCTTACCATCTCCCCACTCCTATATAAACCTATCTTCACCCCTTCATTTTCACACATCTTAAACACTACTTCTCCCCCTTGGCTGAAACACTAACCCCCCTCCATCTCCTCTATTTCTTCTTCCTCTACTCTCTTCCTTCTTCTTTTTCTTGAGGACGAGCAAACCTTCTAAGTTTGGTGTGGTAAAAGCGTTGCTTTTTGTTTTTCCATAACCATTTATGGCACCTAAGGCTGGAGAAACCTCTAGAAAGAGGAAAGGGAAGGCAAAAGCTTCCACCTCCGAGTCATGGGAGATGGAGAGATTCATTTCAAGGGTGCATCAAGACCACTTCTATGAAGTTGTGGCCAAGAGGAAGGTGATCCCCGAGGTCCCTTTCAAGCTCAAAAAGGGTGAATACCCGAAGATCCGACATGAGATTCGAAGAAGAGGTTGGGAAGTTCTCACCAACCCCATTCAACAAGTCAAAATCTTAATGGTTCAAGAGTTCTATGCCAATGCATGGATCACTAAGAACCATGATCAAAGTGTGAACCCGGACCCAAAGAATTGGCTTACAATGGTTCGGGGGAAATACTTAGATTTCAGTCTAGAAAATGTAAGGTTGGCATTCAACTTGCCCATGATGCAAGGAGGTGCACGCCCCTACACTAGAAGGGTGAACTTTGATCAAAGGTTGGACCAAGTCCTCATAGACATTTGTGAAGAGGGCGCCCAATAGAAGAAATATTCAAGAGGGAAGCTGGTTCAACTAAGAAGGCATGACCTCAAGCCCGTGGCTAGGGGATGGTTGGAGTTCATCCAACGCTCAATCATTCCCACTAGTAACCGGTCTGAAGTTACTATAGACCGGGATATCATGATCCATAGCATCATGATTGGAGAGGAAGTAGAAGTTCATGAGGTTATATCCCTAGAACTCTACAAGGTGGCGGACAAGTCCTCTACTTTGTCAAGGTTAGCCTTCCCTCATCTCATTTGTCACCTTTGCAATTCAGCTGGAATTGACATAGAGGAAGACATCCTCATTGATGAGGACAAGCCCATCACTAAGAAAAGGATGGAGCAAACAAGAGATCCCACTCATGGATAAGAGCATGAGGAATTCCTCATCATGAAATCCCTGAGATGCCTCAAGGGATGCATTTTCCTCCACAAAATTATTGGGAGCAAATTAACACCTCCCTAGGAGAATTAAGTTCTAATATGGGACAACTAAGGGTGGAACACCAAGAGCATTCTATCCTCCTTCATGAAATTAGAGAAGATCAAAGAATCATGAGAGAGGAGCAACAAAGGCGAGGAAGAGACATTGAGGAGCTCAAGCACTCCATAAGATCTTCAAGAGGAAGAACTAGCCGCCATCACTAAGGTGGACCCGTTCTTTAATTTCCTTGTTCTTTATTTTCTGTTTTTTGAATTTTTATGCTTTATGTTTATCTATGTTTGTGTCTTTATTACATTATCATTGGTGTTTTAGTGTCTATGCCTTAAAGCTATGAGCATCCTACGAATCCATCACCTTTCTTAAATGAAAAATGTTTTAATTGCAAAAGAACAAGAAGCACATGAATTTTGAATTTTAAAATAGTTTAATTATTTTGATGTGGTGGCAATACTCTTTGTTTTCTGAACGAATGCTTGAACAGTGCATATTTTTGAATTTATTGTTTATGAATGTTAAAATTGTTGGCTCTTGAAAGAATAATGGAAAAGGAGAAATGTTATTGATAATCTGAAAAAAAAATCATAAAATTGATTCTTGAAGCAAGAAAAAGCAGTGAAAAAAAAGAAAAAAAGAGAAAAAGAAAGAAAAAGAAAAAGCAAGCAGAAAAAGCCAATAGTCCTTTAAACCAAAAGGCAAGGGTGAAATAAAAAGGATCCAAGGCTTTAAGCATCAGTGGATAGGAGGGCCCACAGGAATAAAATCCTAGCCTAAGCGGCTAAACCAAGCTGTCCCTAACCATGTGGTTGTGGCGTGAAGGTGTCAAGTGAAAAGCTTGAGACTGAGCAGTTAAAGTCGTGGTCCAAAGCAAAAAGAGTGTGCTTAAGAGCTCTGGACACCTCTAATTGGGGATTCTAGCAAAGCTGAGTCACAATCTGAAAAGGTTCACCCAGTTATGTGTCTGTGGCATTTATGTATCCGGTGGTAATACTAGAAAACAAAATGCTTAAGGTCACGGCCAAGACTCTTAACGTGACTGTATTCAAGAATCAACATACTGAACTAGGAGAATCAATAACACTATCTGAATTCTGAGTTCCTATAGATGCCAATCATTCTGAACTTCAAGGGATAAAGTGAGATGCCAAAACTGTTCGGAAGAAAAAAGCTAATAGCCCCGCTCATCTAATTAAGACTGATCTTCATAGATGTTTTTGGAATTCATTGTATATTCTCTTCTTTTTATCCTACTTTGTTTTTAGTTGCTTGGGGACAAGCAACAATTTAAGTTTGGTGTTGTGATGAGCGGATAGTTTATACGCTTTTTGGCATTGTTTTCAGTATGTTTTTAGTATATTTTAGTTAGTTTTTATTATATTTTTAGTAGTTTTTAAATAAAAATCACATTTCTGGACTTTACTATGAGTTTGTGTGTTTTTCTATTATTTCAGGTATTTTCTGGCTGAAATTGAGGGACCTGAGCAAAAATCTGATTCAGAGGCTGAAAAAGGACTACAGATGTTGTTGGATTCTAACCTCCCTACACTCGAAGTGGATTTTCTGGAGCTACAGAAGCCCAATTGGCACGCTCTCAATTGTGTTGAAAAGTAGACATCCTGGGCTTTCCAGAAATATATAATAGTCTATACTTTTTCCGAGATTTGATGGCCCAAACCGGCGTTCCATGTCAGCATAGAATGAACTGGCGGCCATTTCTGAGATCTGGAAAGTTTAAACCTTGTCTGTGGTATTCCAAGTAGGATCTGGGAAGGAATGATTGTGACGAGCTTCAAACTCGCGAGTGTTGGGCGTAGTGACAGACGCAAAAGGATCAATGGATCCTATTCCAACATGATCGAGAACCGACAGATGATTAGCCGTGCGGTGACAGTGCATTTGGACCATTTTCACTGAGAGGATGGGAAGTAGCCATTGACAACGGTGATGCCCAACATAAAGCTTGCCATGGAAAGGGGTATGAATGATTGGATGAAGGCAATAGGAAAACAGAAGTTTATGAGGAACAAAGCATCTTCATACGCTTATCTGAAATTCTCGCCAATGAATTACATAAGTATCTCTATCCTATTTTATGTTTTATTCATCTTTTAATTATCAATCCTCCATAACCATTTGAATCCACCTGACTGAGATTTACAAGATGACCATAGCTTGCTTCAAGCCGACAATCTCGGTGGGATCGACCCTTACTCACGTAAGGTTTATTACTTGGACGACCCAGTGAACTTGCTGGTTAGTTGTACAGAGTTATGATAAAGAGTTGAGATTACAATTGTGCGTACCATGATGTTGGCGCCATTAATGATCACAATTTCATGCACCAGACTTCCACCTCAACGTTGCTTTCAATTTCATCGAGAGAAGGTTCTTCAAATTCAAGGGGTTCACTTATGGATACAAATTCATTACTAGGATGGCTTGATTCATGATCATCATCACCAAGGGAACTTGTCTCTTGATCTATCTCGTCCAATTCTTCATAGGGAACATGCCTTCGAGGTTGTGCACTATCCTCCTCAACATTAATTTCAAGCTTCTTGGAGGAATACTCTACAACTTTAGATTCCCATGGAGGTTTAGCATCTCCTAAGTTTTCAACCACTTCTTCCTCTTCAACAATTATGGCTTCTTCCAATTGTTCCAATACAAAGTCACATTCCTCACTTTCCACCAGAGTTCCCAATCTCTCCTTCATGCTACGTTCTTGATTAGATTCTCCACATGTAGCCATGGGAGTTCCTTGAGTGTCTAACCGTTGGGAAGCGAATTAACTTACTAACTCGGTCAAGGCAGCCGCGAATTCCAGTGTCGCCCTTTTCATCTCGCTTTGCCCTTGAAGTAGGGAAGTGAGACAATCATCTATTGGGGCTTGGGGTAGATAGAAGGGTTATAGGAAGGTGGTTCATCTTGATAAGAATATAGAGATGGTGTATATTGAGGTGGTGGTTCTTGGGAGTAATTGGATTGGAATTGTTGTGGTTTTATGTATGGTTCATATGGTTGTTGGTATAGTGGATAAGGGTTAGGATCATATGGAGGTGTTTGGTGGTAGGAGACTTGTGAGTATAGTGGTTCAAAGCTATGTTGAAGAGGGGTTTCATAGGCATATGGTGGTGGTTGTTGGTAGTCACAAGGAGGTCTACCATATCCATTGTCTTGGTATGCATCATGGAATGGCTCTTACTCGTAGTACATTGGAGAGGGTTGTTGCATAGTTTGTCCATAAGCTTGAGGCTCCTCCCACCTTTGATTGTCCCATCCTTGATGCATGTTCTCATTGTAGCTTCCATTTCCTACAACATAATCTGAACCAAACTCATAGCTAAAGGGGTGAGAATTCATAGTAACAAGAGAAAATAAAAACAAAAACTAACAAGAAATAATGAAAGTGGGCTCCTAAAACTAGAAACAACTAAAAAAGAAACAAAAAGGCAAACATATTCACAATATCCACAATAACTAGTAATAAGGCACACATTTGCAATTCCCTGGCAACGGCGCCAAAAACATGACGGAGGAAAATTGTCGGTAAAGAATTTCACAAAAATGTCACGTTGCAAGTATAGTTCTAAACCAACAAATTATCCTCGGTCAATGTTTAAAATGTTTGTCACGTAAGCAAACCCAATAAAATTAACCGAAGTATTTAAACCTCAGGTCGTCTCTCAAGGAAATGCAGGGAAGTGTAGTTTGTTATTGGTTATAGGAAAGTATATTTTTGGGGTTTTTCAAATAAGGAACAAGAAAGTAAAATGGTGAGAAAATAAGCTAATAACTAAGAAAGCTCTTAGCAAGAAAAGAGAATTAGAAGTCCTATCCTCATTACCATCGTCAATTGTGACAGTAAATGTGAATTTCCTTCACTTAGTTAACCTCTAACCAATGGAATAAGGTCAAGTGCATACAATCAACTTGAGTTCACAAGTCCTAGTCAACTCATAGTGAGAGACTACCTTTGGTGAAGTTCAAGCTAACCGGTAATCTTCAATCACCAACCAACAAAAGACTTTTGATAACTCAAGTGTCTCTAATTAATCAATCCAAGTCAAGAACATAAAAATCTAATTTGAAATCCAACCAAGTATTTTATCAAACACTTGGAAGGCACAAAATAAAAGCATAGAAAATTGACAAGACATAGGAAATTCTAAGACTAACCAAACCAAATAAATAACCATAACTAAGCAATTGAACAATAAGAAACATAAAACATAAATTGCATTAATGAAAATTGAGAGTAACACATGAACTCATAAACTAAATTAGCAAAATAAAGGAATCAATAAGGGAAGTAGATAACTAAAGTGCTAGAACAAATAAAAGTAAGAGAAAACTAAATTAAAGGAAGACTGAAATCTGAACCTAAGGGGAAATTGAAAGAAGGAACCCTAAACCTAGAGAGAGGAAAGAGCCTCTCTCTCTCTCTCTAGAATTCTACATCTAAAACCTAAAATGTCTGAGTGAAAGTTATTCTCTCTTCTAGCTCCACTCTGCAGCCTCTAATCTGTATTTTCAAGCCTGAAATTGGGTCAAAAGTAGCCCAGAAATCGCCCCCGGCGAATTCTATTTATTGCAGCACGTGACACTCTGTCACGCGTATGCGTCAGCCACGCGTACGTGTCGTCCATGCATGCGCATCACTACTAGATTTTGAAATCCTTAATTTCTTGTGTTCCTTCCACTTTTGCATGCTTGTTTTCCATCCTCTAAGCCATTCCTACCCTAGAAAACCTGAAAATACTTAACAACCATATCTCGACATCAATGGTAATAAAAGAAGATTAAATATTTGCAAATTTAAGTCCAAAGAACCATGTTTTCAATCATAGCACAAAACTAAGAAGGAAAATGTAAAACGTGCGAATTATATGCATAAGTGTGAGAATAATGGATAAAATCCACTCAATTCAATACAAAATAAACCACAAAATAGTGGTTTATCAATGATTAAAGTATTGAATTCATGAATGTGTGCCCAAAAGTTTCCATATTTTCACAAAAAAGTATAAAATATCCAATTCCCAAATCAAATGTTCCCAAACCCAATTTTTCCATACTTAAATCATGCACACTCTCGCTAGTCTAAGCTAACCAAGGATTCAAATTAAGGACATTCATTATTTTCTGCTTAGAGTTAGTGATGTGCTAAAATAGAGAATAACTGGGGTTAAATAGTTTCAGCATTGGTTTGCAAAGGATGATGAAAAGATAAGGTCGTTTGGGTATGTGAGCTTAGTGAAACAAAGGCCTCAATCATATAAATGTATTCATACATCAAACAATGAAAATATAGAATCAAGCAACACAAAGATCACAATCTTAGAGAGAATAACACACACCAAAACAAAATATTGGTTGATAAGATGCAACCAATCAAGTAGCTAGCAAAGAGTAAAGCCAAACAAGAATAAGGTGTCTCCATTACATGGTAGCTACAACATGTAAGGGAGAAAGCAATAAAAGCTTTAAGGCATATCACTAGCACTTGATGCATGAGTCAAGAGGTACACAAGTATAGAACAAGAAAAGAGTAACTCAAGCATCAAAATTAATAAAGATAAACACATGCAAGAATAGTGAAGACATGAGAAAAGGACTAACCCACCCTAACACGAAAGCAATGGGGCACAAAGATAAACGAATACGGAGTTAGAAAGGAATAAACCACTAATTCATGTATGATGTTACAAGAATAGCAAGGTTAGAATGAACAACAATGCATAACCAAGCAATAAGAGGCACCAAAGCAATCTATTGGATTCACAAAAATTAAGTATGAAATAACCAACACTGATGAGCGGATATTTTATACGCTTTTTGGGATTAATTTCATATAGTTTTAGTATATTTTAGTTTGTTTTTAGTTTATTTTCATTAGTTTCTAGGCAAAATTCATATTTCTGGATTTTACTATGAGTTTGTGTGTTTTTCTGTAATTTCAGGTATTTTTTGGCTGAAATTGAGGGAGATGAGCAAAAATCTGATTCAGGCTAAAAAAGGACGGCTGATGCTGTTGGATCCTGACTTCTCTGCACTCGGAATGGAATTTCTAGAGCTACAGGAGTCCAATTGACACACTTCCAATTGCGTAGGAAATTAGACATCCGGGGCTTTCCAGCAATATATAATAGTCAATACTTTGCTCAAGGATAGATGATGTAAACTGGCGTTCAACGCCAGTTCCATGTTGCAGTCTGGCGTCCAGCGCCAGAAACACGTTACAAGTTGGAGTTCAACGCCAGAAACAGGTTACAGCCTGGCGTTGAACGCCCAAAACAGCCCAGA
This sequence comes from Arachis hypogaea, assembly GCF_003086295.3. NCBI lineage: Eukaryota > Viridiplantae > Streptophyta > Magnoliopsida > Fabales > Fabaceae > Arachis > Arachis hypogaea. The sequence continues at coordinate 56,397,364 of NC_092047.1, forward strand.
CACGTGAGAAGCTTTAGTCTCAGCCCCAGCACACACCAAGTGGGCCCCAGAAGTGGATTTCTGCACTATCTATCATAGTTTACTCATTTTCTGTAAATCTAGGTTACTAGTTTAGTATTTAAACAACTTTTAGAGACTTATTTTGCATCTCATGACATTTTTAGATCTGAAATTTGTACTCTTTGATGGCATGAGTCTCTAAACTCCATTGTTGGGGGTGAGGAGCTCTGCAGCGTCTCGATGAATTAATGCAAGTACTTCTATTTTCCATTCAAACATGCGTGTTCCTATCTAAGATATTCATTCGCGCTTAATTATGGAGAAGGTGATGATCCATGACACTCATCACCTTCCTCAACCCATGAACGTGTGCATGACAACCACTTCCGTTCTACATTAGATTGAATGAGTATACCTTAGATTCCATAATCAGAATCTCCGTAGTATAAGCTAGAATCCATTGGCAGCATCCTTGAGAATCCGAAAAGTCTAAACCTTGTCTGTGGTATTCCGAGTAGGATTCCAGGATTGGATGACTGTGACGAGCTTCAAACTCGCGAGTGCTGAGCGTAGTGACAGACGCAAAAGGATAGCAATTCCTATTCCGGTATGATCGAGAACCGACAGATGATTAGTCGTGCGGTGACAGCGCATCTGGATTATTTTCACTGAGAGGACGGATGGTAGCCATTGACGACGGTGATCCACCAACACACAGCTTACCATAGGAGGAACGTGCGTGCGTGAACAAGAAGACAGAGGAAAGCAGAGATTCAGAAGACAAAGCATCTCCAAAACTCCAACATATTCTCCATTACTGCATACAAGTATTATTTGTGTTCTGCCCTTTTATTTTTTTACAATTCAAACTAAAAATTATTATTGATATTAAATCCTGACTAAGAGTTACAAGATAACCATAGCTTGCTTCAAGCCAACAATCTCCGTGGGATCGACCCTTACTCACGTAAGGTATTACTTGGATGACCCAGTGCACTTGCTGGTTAGTTGTGCGAATTTGTGAAGAATTGTGATTTCCAATTTCGTGCACCATGTTTTTGGCGTCGTTGCCGGGGATTGTTTGAGTTTGAACAACTGACGGTGAATCCTGTTGCATAGATTAGGAAAATTTTGTCTTTTGGGTCAGAGTCTTTTATATTCTTTTCAAAAATTTTTCAAAAATATTATTTTTCTTTATTAGTTTTTAGTTTTTCTTGTTCTGTTTCTTTTCTTGTTTTTCGTGTGCCTTTTCAAAACATTAGTTTTCAAAAAAAAAATTTTTTCTCTTAGTTATTAAAAATACTTCTTCAAAACAAGTGTTACATTTACTGCCTAATTGGCTAGAGCGTTAGTCTATGTTCTTGGTAATTGGGTATATTCTTTTCAAAATCTTCTTTTTTCAAAAATAATTCTTCTATTAAATCTTGTGCCAAACTTTAAGTTTGGTGTTTTCTTGTTGATTTTTCTTTGGTTTTTGAAAATTTTAGTTTGGTTTTCTAAAAATTTTAAGTTTGGTGTTCTATCTTCATGTTCTTGTTGCTCTTGTGAGTCTTCAAGGTGTTCTTGACTTTTCCTTGTGTCTTGATCTTAAAATTTTTAAGTTTGGTGTTCCTTGGTGTTTTCCTTCCAAAATTTTCGAAAACAAGGAGCATTAGATCTAAAAATTTTAATCTTGTTCTATTTTATTATTTTTCTCTCTCCTTATCAAATTCAAAAAAATATCTTTTCTCTCTATTTTAAAGCGAATTTTCGAAAATTGCTCTTAAAATTCAGATTTTTATTTCAAAATTTAAAACCTTTTTCAAAAATCATATCTTTTTCAAAACTTCCTAAACCACTCTTTTCATTTTTCGAAAATCTTTACCCATTTTTATTTATTTTATTTTAATTTATTTTATTTTCGAAATAAATAAATAAATAAATAAAAATAATTTTTTTTACATCATCTCCCTTTCTCCATCATGGATCTAAGTGAAATTGAACAGTCCAGAAGGACTCTGGGGTCATATGCTAACCCCATTACTGCTTTATATGGGAGTAGTATCAGTATACCATACATTAGAGTCAGTAGCTTTGAGTTGAATCCTCATCTCATTATCATGGTACAACAAAGTTGCCAGTATTTCAGTCTTCCACAGGAAGAACCTACAGAGTTTCTGGCACAGTTTTTACAAATTGCTGACACAGTACATGATAAGGAAGTAGATCAGGATGTCTACAGATTATTACTGTTCCCATTTGCTGTAAAAGACCAAGCTAAGAGGTGGTTAAATAACCAACCTAAGGCTAGCATAAAGACATGGAAACAGCTGACAGAAAAATTCCTGAATCAATACTTTCCTCCGAAACCGATGACACAGCTAAGGCTGGACATCCAAGGCTTTAAACAAGGAGATAATGAATCTCTTTATGATGCCTGGGAGAGATACAAAGAGATGCTAAGAAAATGCCCCTCTGAAATGTTTTCAGAGTGGGTTCAGTTAGACATCTTCTATTATGGGCTTACAGAAAGAGCTCATATCTCTCTAGATTACTCAGCTGGTGGATCTATCCACATGAGAAAGACAATTGAAGAAGCTCAAGAGCTCATTGATACAGTTGCCAGAAACCAGCATCTGTACCTAAGCAGTGACCCTTCCATTAAAGAAGAGGCTAAAACAGTAACTGCTGAACTCAGTCATGTAGAACAAGCTGCTGAATTCAATCAGCAATTGGATTTTCTAACAAAGCAGTTAGCCGAATTCAAGGATAAACTACAAGAGACAAGGATGGCTAATATAAATATGGAAGTACAATTAAAGCAAACAAAGCAACAGCTGTAAAAGCAAATAACAAAAGAATGCCAAGCAGTTCAATTAAGAATTGGGAAGACATTAAATACTCCACCTCAAGGTAGCAGGAAGCCAAGAAATAAGAAAACTACCCAAAATCCATCTGAAGACAGTAAGAGCCCAGAAAGAAATAATTCTGGCACTAAAACGCCAGAGATTGGGTGGAAGACTGGCGCTGAACGCCCAAACCATGCTCAGGACTGGCGTTCAACGCCAGAAACAAGCAAGGAACTGGCGTTGAACACCCAAAGGAAGCACAGTTCTGGCGTTTAGACGCCAGGAGCAGATGAGGAGTTGGCGTCTAACGTCACTCCAGCTTCCAACCCTGGCACTCAAATGCCAGTGAGGGATCAGACACACACAAGTGCTGAGGACAACTCCTCTAGAAAGGCTTCTTCAACCACTTCTGTAGGAAATAAACCTGCAGCAACCAAGGTTGAGGAGTATAAAGCCAAGATACCTTATCCTCAAAAACTCCGCCAAGAGGAGCAAGATAAGCAATTTGCTCGCTTTACAGATTACCTCAGGACTCTTGAAATAAAGATTCCGTTTGCAGAGGCACTTGAGCAAATACCTTCTTATGCCAAGTTCATGAAAGAGATCTTGAGTCATAAGAAGGATTGGAGAGAAACTGAAAGAGTTCTCCTCACTGAAGAATGCAGTGCAGTCATTCTGAAAAGCTTTCCAGAAAAACTTAAAGATCCCGGAAGCGTTCTGATACCATGCACATTAGAGGGTAATTGCACCAGGACAGCCTTATGTGATCTTGGGGCAAGCATCAACCTAATACCTGCATCCACTATCAGAAAGCTTGGTTTAACTGAAGAAGTTAAACCAACCCGGATATGTCTCCAACTTGCTGATGGCTCCATTAAATACCCATCAGGCGTGATTGAGGACATGATTATCAGGGTTGGGCCATTCGCCTTTCCCACTGACTTTGTAGTGCTGGAAATGGAAGAGCACAAGAGTGCTACTCTCATTCTAGGAAGACCTTTCCTAGCAACTGGACGAACTCTCATTGATGTCCAAAAGGGGGAAGTCACCCTGAGAGTCAATGAGGATGAGTTTAAGTTGAATGCTGTCAATGCCATGCAGCATCCAGACACACCAAAAGACTGCATGAAAGTTGATCTTATTGACTCTTTGGTAGAGGAGATCAACATGACTGAGAGTCTCGAATCAGAGTTGGAAGATATCTTTAAAGATGTTCCGCCTGATCTAGAGGATTCAGAAGAATTGAAAGAGTCTCTGAAATTTTCTCAGGAAGAGGAAAAACCTCCTAAACCCGAGCTCAAACCATTACCACCATCCCTGAAATATGCATTTCTGGGAGAAGGTAATACTTTTCCAGTGATCATAAGCTCTGCTTTAAATCCACAGGAAGAGGAAGCACTAATTCAAGTGCTAAGGACACACAAGACAGCTCTTGGGTGGTCCATAAGTGACCTTAAGGGCATAAGCCCAGCTAGATACATGCACAAGATCTTATTGGAGGACAATGCTAAGCCAGTGGTTCAACCACAGAGGCGGCTAAATCCTGCAATGAAGGAAGTGGTGCAGAAAGAGGTCACCAAATTACTGGAGGCTGGGATTATTTATCCTATTTCCGATAGCCCCTGGGTGAGCCCTATTCAAGTTGTCCCCAAAAAGGGAGGCATGACAGTGGTTCATAATGAAAAAAATGAACTGATTCCTACAAGAACAGTTACAGGGTGGCGCATGTGTATTGACTACAGAAGGCTCAGTACAGCCACCAGGAAGGATCATTTTCCTTTACCATTCATAGACCAGATGCTAGAGAGACTAGCAGGTCATGATTATTACTGCTTTTTGGATGGTTATTCAGGCTACAACCAAATTGCAGTAGCTCCCCAAGATCAAGAGAAAACAGCATTCACATGTCCATCTGGAGTATTTGCTTACAGAAGGATGCCATTTGGGCTGTGTAATGCACCTGCAACCTTTCAGAGATGCATGCTCTCTATTTTCTCTAATATGGTGGAAAAATTTCTGGAAGTCTTCATGGATGACTTCTCAGTATATGGAGACTCATTCAGCTCCTGTCTTAATCACCTGACATTGGTTTTGAAAAGATGCCAAGAGACCAACCTGGTTTTAAACTGGGAAAAATGTCACTTTATGGTGACTGAAGGGATTGTCCTTAGGGATAAAATTTCAAACAAGGGAATAGAGGTGGATCAAGCTAAAATAGAGGTAATTGAAAAATTATCACCACCTGCCAATGTTAAGGCAATTAGAAGCTTTTTGGAGCATGCAGGATTCTATAGGAGGTTTATAAAGGATTTTTCAAAAATTGCAAAACCTCTAAGCAACCTGCTAGATGCTGACACGCCATTTTTGTTTGACATAGAGTGCCTGCAGGCGTTTGAAACTCTGAAAGCTAAGCTGGTCACAGCACCAGTTATCTCTGCACCAGACTGGACATTGCCATTCGAATTAATGTGTGATGCCAATAATCACGCCATTGGTGCAGTATTGGGGCAGAGGCATGACAAGCTTCTGCATGTCATTTATTATGCTAGTCATGTTTTAAATGATGCCCAGAAAAATTACACAACCACAGAAAAGGAATTGCTTGCAGTGGTCTATGCCATTGACACGTTTAGATCATACTTAGTAGGATCAAAAGTGATTGTGTACACTGACCATGCTGCTCTTAAATATCTACTTACAAAGCAGGATTCAAAACCCAGGCTTATAAGATGGGTATTGCTTCTGCAAGAGTTTGATATAGAAATAAGAGACAGAAAAGAGACAGAAAACCAAGTGGCTTATCATCTGTCCCGAATAGAGCCAGTAGAAGGGGCGCCCTCTCCTTCTATTGAAATCTCTGAAACCTTTCCGGATGAGCATTTGTTCGCCATTTAGGAAACACCATGGTTTGCAGACATTACAAACTATAAAGCTGCAAGGTTCATACCCAAGGCATACAGCAGGCAACAAAAGAAAAAATTAATTTCTGATGCAAAGTACTACTTGTGGGATGAACCCTATCTCTTTAAGAGATGTGCAGACGGAATAATCCGTAGGTGTGTGCCTAGAGAAGAAGCACAGAGGATCCTATGGCATTGCCATGGATCACAATATGGAGGCCATTTTGGAGGTGAGCGAACAGCCACCAAGGTCCTCCAATGTGGTTTCTACTGGCCTACACTCTACAGAGATTCCCGAGAGTTTGTACGTAACTGTGACAGTTGCCAGAGAGCTGGTAATTTTCCTCATAGTTATGCCATGCCTCAACAAGGAATCTTGGAGATTGAGTTATTTGATGTATGGGGAATTGATTTCATGGGGCCTTTCCCACCATCATACTCAAACACTTATATTCTGGTGGCAGTTGACTATGTATCAAAATGGGTAGAGGCCATTGCCACACCCACCAATGATACTAAAACAGTACTGAAGTTCCTCCAGAAACATATATTCAGCAGATTTGGTGTCCCTAGGGTACTAATCAGTGATGGGGGCACTCACTTCTGCAACAAACAGCTTTACTCCGCCATGGTCCGGTATGGGATTCGCCACAAGGTGGCGACTCCATATCATCAACAGACAAATGGGCAAGCTGAAGTTTCTAACAGAGAACTGAAAAGAATACAAGAATGGACTGTAAGTACCCGTAGAAAGGATTGGGCACGAAGCTTGGATGATGCTCTGTGGGCTTACAAAACAGCATTCAAGACTCCTATAGGGACCTCTCCGTACCAACTTGTGTATGGTAAGGCTTGTCACCTGCCCGTGGAACTGGAACACAAGGCCTACTGGGCAACCAGATTCCTAAACTTTGATGCCAAAATAGCTGGAGAAAAAAGATTGCTCCAGCTGAATGAGCTAGAGGAATTCAGATTCACTGCTTTCGAAAATGCCAAGCTTTATAAAGAGAAATCTAAAAGGTGGCATGACAGAAAGCTGTCATCTATAATCTTTGAACCAGGACAAAAGGTTCTGTTGTTTAACTCTAGGCTCAGGATATTCCCAGGGAAACTGAAATCCCAGTGGAGGGGACCATATATGATTACAAGTGTATCACCATATGGTTATGTGGAGCTTCAAGACATTGATTCTGATAAGAAGTTCATTGTTAATGGACAGAGAATCAAGCACTATCGTGAAGGCAATCTTGAGCAATAGTGCTCTAGGCTGAAGCTAGATTAAAAGCTCAGCAAGGTCCAGCTAAAGACAATAAAGAAGTTCTTGTTGGGAGGCAACCCAGCCATTGGCATCACTTCCTCTAAGCATTTTGCCCTATTCTTGATTTTATTTATTTATATAAAGTTCATTGATACTAAGGTAAAGAATCAATTGTATAAGTTCACAGGGTTACGGAAGGATTCAGCACACAAAACAGAGAAAAAGAGCTCACTAGCAAGAAACACCAGTAAAAGTCTGTTTTGGGCGTTCAACGCCCAAAAGAAGCATCCACTGGGCGTTGAACGCCAGTAAGGATAGCCATCTGGGCGTTAAACGCCAGAAAGAAGCATCTTCTGGGCATTGAACGCCAGAAAGAAGCTCCTTCTGGGCATTTAACGCCAGATTTACAGCGTCCTGGGCGTTCAGAAAAACGCCCAGTGACAAAGGAGTTCCTAGCGTTCAACGCCAGAAAGAAGCAACAGCTGGGGGTTCAATGCCCAGGAGAAGCAGCATTTGGGCGTTGAACACCCAAAACATGCAGCATTAGGGCATTCAAACGCCAGGATAGTGGGGAGGAGGTAATTTCATTTTTACTTCATATTTTTCATTTTAATTTTAATTTTCATGTTTCAATTCATGATTTCTTGCATAAACATGTTACAAATCCTGATTTCTGAAATCCCTAATTTCTAAAAATTCTACTTTAAAAATATCAAATGTATCTTAATCCATAAGCACAAATCCCTTTTTTTTTCAATCCAATTCAACTCTTTTTCAAATTTTCGAAACAAATCTATCTCTTTTCATTCTAAAATCTTTTCAACTAATCAATATCTTTTTCAAATCTCCATATTATCTTTTTCAAAATCCAAATTTATCTTTTTCAAATATCTTTCATATCTTTTTAATTTTAAATTATATCTTTTCTTATCATACTTATTTTTTTTTAAATCATATCTTCTATCTTATCCTTCTCCTTATTTTCGAAAACCCACCCCCCCTTCCCTTTTAAAAACACATTCGGCCTCCCTCCTCTCATCCACCATTCAACACTAGCTCACCTTCTATCTCTCTCCTTTCTTTTCTTTTGCTTGAGGACAAGCAAACCTCTAAGTTAGGTGTGTTTATCCGTGTTCACTAAACCATACCCACTAAGATCATGGCTCCTAAAGGAAAACAACCCACTCCAAGAGGCAAGAAAGAGAGTATTCCAAAACCACTTTGGAATCAAGGGAGGTTCTTAACCAAAGAACATTCAGACCATTACTATAAAATAATGGGTCTAAGATCAGTGATCCCGGAAGTCAAGTTCGATTTGAAAGAAGATGAATATCCAGAGATCCAAGAGCAGATTCGAAACAGGAACTGGGAAGTCCTAGCTAATCCTAAAACGAAAGTGGGAAGGAATATGGTTCAGGAATTCTATGCTAATCTGTGGCAAACAGACAGGCAGAGAATATCTGGAACTGCCCTCTATGACTATAGGACTATGGTCAGAGGAAAGATTATTCACATCTACCCTGACAAAATCAGGGAGATCTTTAAGCTACCTCAGCTGAAAGATGACCCAGACTCCTTCAATAGGAGAATGATGAGAACAAACAAGGGCCTGGATAAGATTCTAGAGGATATATGCATCCCTGGAGCCAGGTAGACCACCAGCACGAAGGGTGTCCCAAATCAACTCAAGAGAGAAGATCTCAAACCAGTCGCCAGAGGATGGCTGGACTTCATTGGGTGTTCTATATTGCCCACCAGCAACCGTTCTGAAGTCACTGTTAAAAGAGCAGTGATGATCCATTGCATTATGTGGGGAAAAGAAGTAAAAGTTCATCAACTAATCCCATCTGAATTCTACATACTTACAAACAAGAACTCCAAGGATGCCAGGTTGGCTTATCTAAGCCTAATCTCTATGCTCTGCAAAGATGCTGGAGTAAAGATGGGAATAACAGAGTATATCTCAGAGGAGCAGCCAATCACTAAAATCACAATGGAAAAACAACAAGTTCAGGATGATCCCATCAAGAGGAGGGCGCAAGAATTCCTCCTAGAAGTCCCTCAATTTGAATATTGGGAACAGCTTGAAGCATCTGTTACCAAGTTACAAGAATCTATGGACCAAATAAAGGAAGAACAGCAAAATCAAAACAGTATGCTCTGCAAACTGCTCAGGGTACAAGAAGAGCAAGGGCGTGACTTAAAGGAACTGAAGCGTCAGAAGTTATCTCTTGAACAACCAAGCACTCCACAGACTAGAGGAACATCCACATCCCAAACTCAAGGTTGTTGAGCCCTAATCTTAGCCTTAACTCTGTGATAATTGTTCTTACTTGAGTTCTACCTTAGTAGTTATAGTAGTAATTAGTAGTTAATTTATCTCCAATTAAGCTAAAATTTATTTTTCTCATCATCATTAAACATGAATAAAATAGAAGATTTTCTTTAGGATAAGGAGGCAATATTTTTCGAGTTTTTAATACAAGAAATTCTGATTAATTACATGTGGTGGCAATGCTTTCTGCCTTCTGAATGAATGCTTTAACAGTGCATATGTCTTTGGAATTTGATGTTCTTGAATGTTAAATATGTTGGCTCTTGAAAGAATGATAAACATGAAACATGTTATTGGTAATCTGAAAAATCATAAAAATGATTCTTGAAGCAAGAAAAAGCAGTGAATACAAAGCTTGCAAAAAAAAAAAAGCAAGCAGAAAAAGCCAATAACCCTTAAAACCAAAAGGCAAGGGTAATAAAAAGGATCCAAGGCTTTGAGCATCAGTGGATAGGAGGGCCTAAGGGAATCAAATCCTGGTCTAAGCGGCTAAACCAAGCTGTCCCTAACCATGTGCTTGTGGCGTGAAGGTGCCAAGTGAAAACTTGAGACTGAGCGGTTAAAGTCAAGGTCCAAAGCAAAAAGAAGAGTGTGCTTAAGAACCCTGGACACCTCTAATTGGGGACTTTAGCAAAGCTGAGTCACAATCTGAAAAGGTTCACCCAATTATGTGTCTGTGACATTTATGTATCCGGTGGTAATACTGGAAAACAAAGTGCTTAGGGCCACGGCCAAGACTCATAAAGTAGCTGTGTTCAAGAATCAACATACTAAACTAGGAGAATCAATAACACTATCTGAATTCTAAGTTCCTATAGATGCCAATCATTCTGAGCTTCAAGGGATAAAGTGAGATGCCAAAACTGTTCAGAAGCAAAAAGCTACTAGTCCTGCTCATCTAATTAGAATCTGAGCTTCACTCAAAAACTCTGAAATATTATTGCTTCATAACGTATTTGTATTCTATTTTATTTGTCTAGTTGCTTGAGGACAAGCAACAGTTTAAGTTTGGTGTTGTGATGAGCGGATATTTTAAACGCTTTTTGGGATTAATTTCATATAGTTTTAGTATGTTTTAGTTAGTTTTTGGTTTATTTTCATTAGTTTCTAGGCAAAATTCATATTTTTGGACTTTACTATGAGTTTGTGTGTTTTTCTGTAATTTCAGGTATTTTCTGGCTGAAATTGAGGGAGCTGAGCAAAAATCTGATTCAGGCTGAAAAAGGACTGCTGATGCTGTTGGATCCTGACCTCTCTGCACTCAGAATGAAATTTCTGGATCTACAGAAGTTCAATTGACGCGCTTCCAATTGCGTTGGAAAGTAGACATCCAGGGCTTTCCAGAAATATATAATAGTCCATACTTTGTACAAGGATAGATGACGTAAACTGGTGTTCAACGCCAGTTCCATGTTGTAGTCTGGCGTCCAGCGCCAGAAACACGTTACAAGTTGGAGTTCAACGCCAGAAATAGGTTACAGCCTGGCGTTGAATTCCCAAAACAGCCCAGACACGTGAGAAGCTTTAGTCTCAGCCCCAGCACACACTAAGTGGGCCCCAGAAGTGGATTTCTGCACTATCTATCATAGTTTACTCATTTTCTGTAAATCTAGGTTACTAGTTTAGTATTTAAACAACTTTTAGAGACTTATTTTGCATCTCATGACATTTTTAGATCTGAACTTTGTACTATTTGACGGCATGAGTCTCTAAACTCCATTGTTGGGGGTGAGGAGCTCTGCAGCGTCTCGATGAATTAATGCAAGTACTTCTATTTTCCATTCAAACATGCGTGTTCCTATCTAAGATATTCATTCGCGCTTAATTATGGAGAAGGTGATGATCTGTGACACTCATCACCTTCCTCAACCCATGAACGTGTGCATGACAACCACTTCCGTTCTACATTAGATTGAATGAGTATCTCTTAGATTCCATAATCAGAATCTCCGTAGTATAAGCTAGAATCCATTGGCAGCATCCTTGAGAATCCGGAAAGTCTAAACCTTATCTGTGGTATTCCGAGTAGGATTCCAGGATTGGATAACTGTGACGAGCTTCAAACTCGCGAGTGCTGGGCGTAGTGACAGATGTAAAAGGATAGCAATTCCTATTCCGGTATGATCGAGAACCGACAGATGATTAGCCGTGCGGTGACAGCGCATCTGGATTATTTTCACTGAGACGACGGATGGTAGCCATTGACGACGGTGATCCACCAACACACAGCTTGCCATAGGAGGAACGTGCGTGCGTGAACAAGAAGATAGAGGAAAGCAGAGATTCAGAAGACAAAGCATCTCCAAAACTCCAACATATTCTCCATTACTGCATACAAGTATTATTTGTGTTCTGCCCTTTTATTTTTTTACAATTCAAACTAAAAATTATTATTGATATTATATCCTGACTAAGAGTTACAAGATAACCATAGCTTGCTTGAAGCCAATAATCTCCATGGTATCGACCCTTACTCACGTAAGGTATTACTTGGACGACCCAGTGCACTTGCTGGTTAGTTGTGCGAATTTGTGAAGAATTGTGATTTCCAATTTCATGCACCAAACACCCATGTGAAAATAACAAGGCAAGAAGATAAAGAAAAGGAACTAACTATAAATAACAAACTAAATAGGAATTAACAACAAAAAAGTAAACACGTGTAACAAGCAAAAGAAAAGTAGAAAGAAGGAGAGGGGAAAAGTAAAATTTTTGGAAGAGGAAGGAAAGAGATGGAGAGGAGAAAAGAAGGAAGGAGAAAGGAGAAAGAAGGAAAAAAGAAAGAAGAAAGAAGAAAGAAGAAAGAAAAGGGAGAAGGGAAGCGATGTAGATGCGTCGTCCACACGCACGCGTGGAAAGCAGAAGGGGGGTGACAAGGAGCACGTATGGGTCACGCGTGCATGTGACAAAGAGGAAAATACAGGTGATGCATATGCATCCATCACGCTTACGCGTGAAATGAAGAAAATGATATCGACGCGTATGCGTTGCTCACGCGTACGCGTGAGGGCTTTTCGTGCCCAACGCACAGTTTCTGCATGGTTCCAACACAACTCTCTATTTTCGGAGCATGCAGCAACAGCATATCAGCATGGTTTTTGCATCATCATAATTGAGGCATCGACACGTAATCGTGACAGCCTCCCTTTTTTCCTTTTTATTTTTAAGAAACATAGAATAAAAATAGGGCACTTTTCCTTACTATCTACAACTCTATACCAACCAAAATTCAAATTTAATTAAAATCTTTAAGTTTTTGAAATCTTTTTCAAAGGAAATTCAAACAAAGCTTACAATTCAACAAAAATGCAATTCAAAAACTCTATTCGAATCAGAACATGAATCTAACAAGCAACCTAGAAATCAAAGCAATATATACAAGAGTGTAAAGAGAAAGAAAATTACCTAACAATGGCAACTCAATTCTTTCATTGATTATATCTACAAGAGAAATGGAAAGAGTTTATCATGGTGGGGTGTCTCCCACCTAGCACTTTTACTTATTGTCCTTAAGTTAGGCAATTGAGAAGCTCCTTGTCAAGGTGGTTTATGCTCCTTTAACTTCCAAGGATGCTCGCTCCTCAAACGGTTGTCAGAATTTCCAACCGACTTCACCAAGCTTGGGTGAAGTTCTTCACAAGATATGAACTCCTAAAATTGGCATTCATGTTGTAATCCAGGATCCCATATCTTATTTTCACACCCATCTTCAAATTGATCCATGTAATTCCACTCGGGTGGTAAGCAAGATGAACTCTCAATGAGGTACCAAACTCTTCTTCTAGACCCATGAAAATAAGCACTAAACCAATCCTTGCATCTAGCTCTTGAAATCTCAACCTTGATGAGTCTTGATTTGTAACGCCAACCATTAAACATACTTCTCTTACGTTTCAATCCACAAAGCCCCCTAAGTTGACCATCCGTTTCAAGCACACCATACTCAAATGGGACAATAAAGCTAAGAGAAACAAGTTTTACCCACTCAAATGAAGGATTAGATGGAAACCTAGGTAGAGAAGTCTCCAACAATCTTGACAAAGCATATTCAACTCCCATCCAACCTTTCCAAAGGACCTCCACCTTTTGATAGGATTCTTCAGCTTTTCCTCACCAAATTCATCCAACTTTTCTCCGTCACTCAAATCATAAATAGGAGGTTTAGAGAAGTCTACCTCCATATCACTTTCAAATTCATCCAGAGAAGGTTCTTCAAATTCAAAGGATTCATTCGCAGAAGCAAATTCTTCACTAATAGGACTCGATGCATGATTTTCATCACCAAGGGAACTCAATTCTTGCTCCATTCCTTCTAATTCTTCATTCAAAACATGCCTTGGAGGTTGTGCACTCTCCTCCTCAACATTAAATTCAATCTTCTTGGAGGAATGTTCTTTGATCCTAAATTCCCATGGAGGTTCAGCATCTCCTAAATCTTCAACCACTTCCTCTTCTTCAATAATTTCAGCTTTCTCCACTTGTTCTAGTATAAATTCCCACTCCTTGTTCTCCACCAGACTTTCTAATCTTTTCTTTCATGCTCCACTCTTCATTAAATTCTTCATATGAGGCCATGGGAGTTTTTTGAATGCCCAAACGTTGGGAAGCTAATCGACTTACTACCCGGTCAAGGTAGCCATGAACTCTAGTTGCCTCCTTTGAGCTTCACGTCGCTCTTAAAGGATGGTATATAGTTCCCTTTGCTCTTAGAGATATGAAATGAGAATGTTGTTCATTGAGGATTGGGTGGATAGGAGGGTTCATCATATGGGTGAAAAGGTTCACAATAGGAATTTGGTTCATTTTGGTGGGGGTATTGAGGTGGTATATATGAGAATAGTAGTTCTTGGGAGTAATTGTGTTGGAATTATGGTGGCTCTATGGGTTTTCTTTCATAATGATCACAAGGATGAGGTAAAGGTGATTGGTTGTATGAGGGATATGGATCATAGGATGGTGTTTGGTAAACTGTGGCTTGTGAGGAAGGTTGAGAACAATGTTGAGGTCTTGGTTCATAGGGATATGTATTATAGGATGGAGTAGGATCATTATCAGTCGAAGGAAATTGGTATAGATACCAAAAGGTTTGTTCATGAGCATGCAATTCCTCCCTTGATTGATTTCCAATCCCATAGCACATATCATCATTAAAGCTTGCATTTCCTGCAACATAGTTATAACCAAACTCATAGCAAAAAGGTTAAGAATTCATAATAAAAAGAGAAAATAAAAACAACTAATAAGAGGTAATGAAAATAAACTACTAAAACTAGCAAAACCTAACAAAGAAGCCAAAAATCAAGCTATCTACAATATTAACATATGTACAATAACCAATAATATAACACCATTGCAATTCCCGGGCATCGGCGCCAAAAACTTGATGGAGGATTATTGTTAGTTCGGAATTTTCAAAAAATATTCTATTGCGAGTATAGTTCCAAACCGAACAAACAACCCTCAATCAAAGTTTAATTTGTTTGTCACTAGTACAAACCCAATAAAAATTGAGAGTATTTAAACCTCGGGTCGTCTCTCAAGGAATTGCAGGGAAGTGTGCATATTATTCGTCATGGGTTGTATATTTTTGTGTTTTGGGTTGATAGACAAGAAATGTAAATAACAAGAAAGTAAATGAAACTCAAATGGTAAAAGGGTCTTGGCAAGGGTTGATGGTTAAGGATCACTATCCTTGTTACTAACCATAACATGATAATTACAAGGATCACTCCCACTTTGTCATCCCCAAAATTAGAAGAAAGTCAAGTGAGCTTAATGGATCCTAGTCCATAAGTCCTAGCTAACTCACTAATTAATTTAGTGAGAAACTAGAGTCAATGGCAACAAATTATCAAACACTTGGACATTAGTAACTCTAGGCTACCCAAGTTACTATCCCAAGACAAGAATAGGAAAATCTAACTCCTAATTAAAAGAAATATTTCATCAAACACCTAGAATGCAATAAAAGTAAACATCATTAAATACAAAAATTAATGAAAGCTATAACTAACATAAGCAAGAAATCAATAATAGGAACTAAGATAAACATCAAGGACATGAAAATATAAAATTGTATTAAAAGGGAAATGAAATTAACAAAAGAGTTCATGAGCTAAAATTGACAATATAAGGAAATTAACAAGAGAAGAAGATAAACTAAGATACTAGAACAATGAAAAGTAAAGGAAAGCTAAATTGAAAGAAGATTAAGATCTAGATCTAAAAGAAATAAAACTAAAAAACCCTAAAACCTAGAGAGAGGAGAGAGCCTCTCTCTCTCTAGAATTCTACATCTATCTAAAACTAGTGTGTGTAATGAATGAATGATGTATGGTTTCCATCCTCCTTCACTCCTAGCTTCTAATCTGCAAAATGGGCTTGAAATTGGGCCAAAAATCAGCTCAGAAATCGCCCCCAACTTTTTCTCTTCAATGAGGCACGTGCTACTTGTCACGCATACGCATCAGCCATGTGTACACATCGTTGAACTTTGCACAAGGTCACGTGTACGCGTCAAGTGGACGCTGTACTTGGTCATGCGCACGCGTCAGTTATGCATACGCGTCTAGGCTAACTTCTCAAATCTTTAATTCTTTGTGTTCCTTCCACTTTTGCATGCTTCCTTTCCATCCTCTAAGCCATTCCTGTTCTATAACCCTGAAAACACTTAACAAATATATCATGGCATCGAATGTTAATCAGAGAGGATTAAAATTAGCAATTTTAAAGCCTATGAAGCTTGTTTTTACTTTTAAGTACAAATTAGGAAGGATTCACAAAACCATGCAATTTATATGAATAAGTGTGAGAATAATTGACAAAATCCACTCAATTCAATACAAAATAAACCATAAAATAGTGTTTTATCAATCACTTTAGTGCATCAACACTGTCAGTTCCACGGACACCCTCAGAAAGATCCCAATAAACTCATCTCCAACTTCCTACAGATCTGTGATACTGTAAGGACTAATAGAGTAGATTCTGATGTCTACAGCTGCTGCTCTTTCCATTTGCTATGAGAGATCAAGCAAAGGACTGGCTGGATGATCAACCCAAGGAGAGCCTGACCACTTGGAGTTAGGTAGTCAACAAGTTTCTGAATAGGTATCCCCTCCCCTCCCCCCCCCCCCTCCATGAAAGTTGACTAAACTACGAAAGGATATTCAGACCTTTAGGCAAGAAAATAGCGAGTCTCTCTACAATGCCTGGGGAAGGTACAAATCAATGCTCAGGAAATGTCCATTAAAATGTTCACACATTTGGTCAAGATAGATGGTAATAGCAAAACCGTTGGCTAAGAATTTTGTCTCGGTAAAAGAAAAATATCCTCGTTGGTAGTATAGTTCCCAACCGACAAGTAATGCTCAAATCAAAGTTTGATTTGTTTGTCACAAGTACAAACCCCAATAAAAATAATTGGAGTATTTAACATTGGGTTGTCTTCTCAAGGAATTGCAGTGAGATATGCGTATTATTGGTTATGGTATCAAAAAGGGGTTAGGGAGATAAAAGTGCAAGAAATGTAAATCAAACAATTAAAGAAACAATTGCTAAAGAGAGACATTCATGGCAAGGGTTGAGAGTTAAGCTTTCCATCCAAGTCATTAATGATCATACAATATTTATCAAGAGTTTATCTCAATTGGTCGTCCCTAACAATGGAAGAGGGTACAAAATTATCTTCACATGAGAGAAAGTCAATTAAGACTAGTTAATCTCGATCGAAAAGTCCTAATCAACCTACTAATTAAATTAGCAAGAGATAAGAGTCAATGGAAACAATATTAACTAATAACCCTAGATCACCAATCTAAATTGGGTATTAATGACTCAAGATTATCTAATTTCTCTTTCCAAGCCAAGAATGCTCAAGAATCTACTCTAACATCCTCCCAAGCATTTTGTCAAACACTTGGAGGGTACAAAAAGAAAGTATGGTAAATTGACAACAAGAACATTAAATCTACAACTACCCAATTGCAAGGAAACAATAACAACAACTCAATTAAACAACATTGAACATGAATTACTCAAATTGCATTAAAAGAAATTGAAATAGACAAGAGTGTTCACAACATAAAAAGAAACCAAAATAAGAAATTAACAAGAAGACATAGGAGAATCAAGACACTACAACAAGAAATTGAAGAGAAAACAAGATGAAAACAAGGAATTAAACCTAGATCTAAGAGTATTTAACCTAAACCTAACCTAATTCTAGAGAGAAGAGAGAGCTTCTCTCTCTAGAAAACTAACTAAAGGCTCATCATTACTAAACTAAGTGCTCCCCCCTTGTCCAACCTTCAATTCTGCATGAAATAGTCCCTGGAGTCAGTTGGATTTGGGCCTAGGAAGCTCAGATATCACCCCCAGCGTTTTCACTTTAATGAGGTCACGTGCGAACTGCGACACGTACGCATGGGTCACGCGTACGCGTCGCTTGGCATTTTACTTTTCATGCGTACGCGTCATGTCACGTGTACGCGTCGCCATGTGACTTCATATTCATGCGTGCGCATCGTTCCACGCATGTGCGTCGATGAATGCACTCCAAATCCTTGATTTTCCATGAATTCTCCACTTTGCATGCTTTTCTCTTCACTCCTTTGATCCATTCCTATCCTTTTCAACCTGAGTTCACTAACAAACACATCAAGGCATCTAGTGGAATCAAAGGTGAATTAAAACTAGCAAAATTAAAGACCTAAAAAGCATGTTTTTACACTTAAGCACAAATTAAGGGAGAATTACAAAATCATGCTATTTTATTGAATAAATGTGAGAAAAGTTGATAAGATCCCCTAAATTATGCACAAGATAAATCACAAAATTCGAGTTTATCAAACCGCCCCACACTTAAACTAAGCATGTCCTCATACTAAACTAAGAAAGAGACAAAGGGTATCATCATTTATTCAATGAAAATAAACTATATGCAACCTATCTAAATGCAACTATCTAAATGGATGCAAGTACTTGGTCAAAATAAATCAATTTCCAAGAAAACATATATAAGCATAAGGGCTAAAACAACCATATCAACCCACAATTGAATTGAATTATTGAAAAGAATTTTAACAACTTGCAAGAAAAAAGATGATCATGGTGAAAACATGTAATTGAGCAATCAAACCCTCACCGGATGTGTATCCGCTCTAATCACTCAAGTGTATAGGGTTGATTCACTCAATTCTCTCCAAATCATGCTTTCTAAGACTTGTTCTTCAACTAACAATCAACAATTATTTCATGCATGTATACAAATTTTTTTTTCATCAATTGGGGTGGTTGTCCTATAAGTAAATTCCTTGGGAAATTTTATTATTTTAACTAAGCTTATTATATATATATCCTAAATGCAATGTTGTGATTGAGAAAGGTAAAGATTCCTTAGTTTAATTCCCTTTTCAGTCAAACCAAATCTCATATGCAAAAAGGGTAAACTAAGCTCAATAATCCACAATTTTTTTCAATCACAACTAATAACTATATATACATACTATCAACTAAAAGTGCAAATCAAACTAAAAATATATATATACAAACCAAAGATGTCAAATGCAACAAACTAAAAGTATCCAAAATACTAATATGTACAATAATCCAAAGTGCAATAAAGTAAAAATGTGCAAGTACTGAAAACAAAATAAAGCAAACTAAAACAGGAGTTTGAAATGGTCACCCAAAATAGAAATTTCGCTGACGATGGGACCTCCCCACACTTAGAAGGAAGCATCGTCCCCGATGCTACAAGTGAGAGTGGGTGAGAGGGTCAACATCTGCATCTGGCTGGGACTGGGGCTGTGGCTGTGGTTGTGGCTCTGTGGGAGCCTGAATCTGTGGAGGTGCCTCTGCCTGCCTGGCCTCCTCCTCTCGATCCTCCTCTTTCACCTCAGACTGGTCGAAAGAAGTGTCTGAGTCAGAGGGCATGACGGTGCCCAGTGATGCCAGCATCCGACTCAAGCGCTCAAAACGTCGCTAGTGGCAACACTCACTCCGATCCATTCGCTCAATGAGGTGCTGAACGAGTCGGTAGGTCGGCTGGGGTGCTGATGGTGGTGGTAACTGCCTGGTAGATGTAGATAGTGCGGTGGATGTTCCGACTGCAGCTGAAGAGGAAGATGACCCAGATGACGCTGTTGAGGAGGCTCGAGCTCTATGCGGGGCTGGTCTGTCACTCACCCAGGTCCCCCACGGAATAACTCTCTATTTTCCGTGGACCGCAGGTGGCGACTCATCATCTGCCAACCATGGTACTCCAGTCCACTGAGCCATCTCTGTGACCAAACTAGGAAACAGGAGTGTGCCTCTGACATGGGCTCGCCACATGAACTTACGGATAAGTCGGGGAAAATACAGCTCCTTCCCCTTAATAATGCACCCAATCATGACCAGCATGTCAACTGGGATCTCAGTGAAGTGCGTGGTAGGCATGACATAGTGAGCAAGAATCTGCTGCCATAACTTCGCCTCCTTCGTCAAATAGTTAAACATCATCCCCTTGGATTTCATTTTGTTGGCATTGACGAACGGATTTTTGCTAGTAAAGAATTCACAATAAATTCTTTTTGCTAGTATAGTTTCTAAACCAACAAAGAATCCTTTTGTACAAAAGCTTGTTTGTCACTTAAGCAAACCCAATAAAAATAAACTGAAGTATTTAAACCTCGAGTCATTTCTCAAGGAATTGCAGGGAGGTGTAGTTATTATTGGTTATGGAAAAGTATCTTTTTGGGTTTTTGAAATAAGGAGTAACGAAATAAAATGGCAAGGAAGTAAATTAATATTTAAGAAAACTCTTGGCAAGTTATGAGAATTAGACGTCCTATCCTAGTTATCCTTATCAATTGTGATGGGAATTGATCATTGCTCCCACTTAGTTAACCTCTAACTATGAAGGAAAGTCAAGTGGATAAATCAATTTGATTCCTCAAGACCTAGTCAACTCCCAAGGAAAGACTAGAGTTAGTGGAATTCAAGTCAATTAGAGACTTTCAATTATCAATAAACAAAAGAGTTTGATAACTCAAGGGTCTCCAATTACTCAACCAAGGCCAAGAATATAAAAATCTAACTTAAAATCCTCCCAAGCATTTTATCAAACACTTGGAAGGCATAACATAATAACATAGAAAACTAGCAAGGACTATTAAATCCAAACAACCAATTACAAACATCAATGACTAACAAATAATAGAAGAAACAATAAATATGAAATACCTCAAATTGCATTAAATAGAAAACCAAATCTAACATGAAGAGTTCATAAATTCAATTGGAAAGATAAATAAACTAGAATGCTAAGACAATTAAAGGTAGAAGAGAAACTAAATTAAAGGAACCTTGAACCTGGAATTGAGAAGAAATAAACCTAAAACTAAGAGAAATCTTAAAACCTAGAGAGAGGAGAGGTCTCTAGAAACTACATCTAAAACCTAAAATTATGTGAATGTAAGTTGATGAATGAATGTTGTGTCAATCTCCCTTTGATTCCCCCACTCTGCAGCCTTTAATCTGTGTTTTTCGGGCTTAATACTGGGCCAAAATAAGCCCAAAAATCACTCCCAGCGTCTTCTGCAAGTTTCTGCACGTGGCGCATGTCACGCGTATGTGTAGGTCATGCGTGCGCGTCGTTTGGCAAAATTCTTTATCATGCATACGCGTCAGTCACGCGTACGCATCACCCATGCGTGCGCGTCGCTGCCAGCTTCTCAAAACATCATTTTCTCGAATGGTGGAACTTATGCAATGCAACCTATCTATATAAATGCAACTGAATGCAAAAATACTTCTACCTACTTGGTTAAAAGTAAATAAGTTTTCCAAGACAAACATAAATCAGATTCCACTAATTCAAACTATACAATAAATGACAAGTAAACTTGTAAGAAGATAGCTCATGAAAGCCGGGAACAAAGAATCGAGCATCGAACCCTCACCGGAAGTGTATACACTCTAATCACTCATGTATTTAAGGTTAATTCACTCTACTCTTCTCTAGTCGTGCTTTCTAGACTTTGTTCTTCATCTAACCAATCAACAAAAATTTAGTACATCAATGCAAACATCATGAGGTCTTTTCAAGGTTGTAATGGGGCTAAGGTAAGGGTGAGGATATATGTATGGCCAAGTGAGCTATAATATAAATCTTTGACTAACCTAAGCTCTCACCTAACACACACACACACACTCTATGTAACTCTAAAATCATGCCTAGCTACCCATAATTCCCACTTTTGCTTCTCATACTCATGTACCAAATTTTTCTTTAGTTTCACCACATATGCATTGATCTTTTATTAAACTTAACATTGGGGTAATTTTGTCCCCTATTTATTTATTTATTTATGCTGTAAGAAAAATATTTTTTTTTTGTTTTTTTTTTTTGAACATGAAAGCAAACATAACATTTCAATGCATATGGTTTTTCTTATCTCACGTGAGTAAGTACCCAAATTTCCAATATTTAAATAAAGTAGAAACATAACACATTTCCTATTAACCCAGGTTTCCCACAATTCCCCACACTTAGTTAACAAACTATCTTAAGCTAACCAAAGATTCAAATCAGGTAATTAATTATTTTTCTACTTAAGGCTAGTGATGTGGTAATATAAAGAACAAATGGGGATAAAAAGGCTCAAAGTGGCAAACAAAAGTAATTGAAATGGTAGGCTATTTGGGATAAGTGAGCTAATAACAAATGATGGCCTCAATCATATGTATGCATGTAAATACACCAAACAATGGACATATAGAATGGAACAAAGCATAGATTGCAATCATAGATAAGAAAACACACAAGAATAAAACATTAGGGTTAAATAATGTAACCATATAATGCTCAAAATCTCACAGGTTGTGTGTTCTTAACTATAAACTATGTTCCAAATTACAATCCTCCAACAAGTTTAACACAAATTTTTAATTTAAATTAGTGAAATACTATAAAAAAGGTCTTGAAAAAGAACTTATCACTCTAACCAAGTAGTGGTAGAAGAACATGCACAAAATCAACAAACATGCAATCAAACATACAAATACAACAAATAATTAACAAAGAAAATTAAACATTGGTGTTTGAAATAGGAAATAACTAACCCACGGAAGTCGGTATCGACCTCCCCACACTTAAAGATTGCACCGTCCTCGGTGCATGCTAAGATGTGCAAGTGGATAGGTTGCTCCAACTGTTGCTTTTCCAAAGATTGTGCGGTGGACTCGTTTATTGCCCCATTAGAAACTTTCCTTTTTCCTCCTCGGTGGCCATCCTGAAAGAAGAGAAAAAGGAAGAAGAATAACCCAGAAACAAAGATAAGAAAACAAGTAAAGTATGTGTGGGTTAATGCCAAATAATGAGAGTCTCAATTACATGGTAGCTACAACATGCAAGTGAGAAAATAGTAGAAGCAAATGGCATATCAATAGTGCAAAAGTTGCAACAAAGGAGAAGAGAGTGTGGGTAATGCAAGATAGTATAAGTGCATATCAATGCAAATGGAATACAATTGTCATAAAAGATTAGCATTGACTTAAATAATATTACCCACTCAAAATAAAACAAGTCATGAAGCACCAGGATAATGCAGGAAAAGGTGCAACAGTTGAAGAAGAATATTTAACACCAATGGTAAAATAATAACTTAAAAAAGAGAATAAAAATATGCACAAAACTAAAAATGCAATAAATGAAAGTATGTAAATAAATTAAGTAAAATAGAATGAAAGTGAAGAAGGATGAGAAGTTAAAGAAAGGAGGAAGAAGTAAGTAAGAAAGGAGGAAGAAAGAAGGAGAAAGGATAGAAGAAAGAAGTAAGAATTTAAAAACAGGGCGCGACGTGCAAGCGTGCTTCACGCGTATGCGTGAAAACTGAGTTAGCCATTCGACGCATAAGCGTCGCCCACGCGTACGCGTGGGTGGTCTGAAAGTGAAATGACGCGTACGCATCGGTGATTTTATGCCTCTAGCATAGTTCCAGCGTGAGGGCAGCACAACTCTCGGGTCAAACACCCATTTACGCCGATTGCCATGTCCACGCGTGCGCGTGCTTCACGCGTATGCGTGGATTTCCCAAGTGGCAAGTGACGCGCACACGTCCTTGACGTGTACGCGTGGGTCAAAGTATGCGCGGAGCACACCAACTGCACGATTCCATAACAACTTTCTGTTCGTTGGATGGGATAGCAAAATTGGGAATCGACGCCCACGCGTGGCCTACGCGCACGCGTGGGTTGGTTTTTTTTTTTTATCCAGAATGCAGATGCTGATGCAGACATTATGAATGAACTCTAATAAAAATAGAATAAAATAAAACTAAGAATAAAACAAAATAAAATAAAACTAAGACTGAAAAAGAACGATCATACCGTGGTAGGTTGTCTCCCACCTAGCACTTTTTGTTAAAGTCCTTAAGTTGGACATTTGGTGAGCCCCTTGTTATGGTGGCTTGTGCTTGAACTCATTTTGAAACTTCCACCAATGCTTTGACTTCCAGTAAACTCTGACAATTCTGAAAGAATTTGCCAAGCCTTGAGAGAGTTCTTCACAAGCTTTGAGTTCCCAAAATTGATCCTCTTATATGTCCGGATCCCAAATCTTGTTCTTACACCCGTCTATAAGTTGCTCATCATGATTCCATCCGGGTGGTTTAGCCTTGGAATTCTCATTTAAGCACTCAAACATCCTCCTAGACCCATTCGATCGAGCTCTACACCAATCCTTGCACTTCAACTTGGAGCGTGTAACCATATTGAACCTTACAGGACAACTCCTACCACTAACCATCTCCCTCTTACTTTTAAAGCCACAAAGAGCTCTAAGTTGACCACCGTTTTAAACAAGCCATATTCAAACGAGATTGTAAAGCTTAGAGATAAGAAGTTTACCCACTTGAATGAATGGATAGATGGTGATGGCATGGGGAGAAGTGTTTCCAAAGGTCTTGCAAGCTCCACTCCCTTGTGCTCTTCTTTGAATTCTTCCCCCTCCTTGCAAACCTCTTCGACTTCAACCGCAACCTCATCAAATTCTTCTAATTCTTCTCCATCACTCAAGTCATAAGTCAGAGGTTGAGAAAAGTCTGCCTCCACATCATTTTCAGATTCACTTGGAGAAGGTTCTTCAAACTCAAGGGGTTCAATTGTGGATGCAAGTTCATCACTAGGATGGCTTGATTCAAGCTCATCATCACCAATGGAACTTGCCTCTTGATTTATTCCGTCCAATTCTTCATAAGGAACATGCCTTAGAGGTTGTGCACCATCCTCCTCAACATCAATTTCGATCTTATTAGAGGAATACTCTATAATTCTGGATTCCTATGGAGGTTCATTATTTCCTAAGTCTTCAACCACTTCTTCCTCTTCTTTGATAATTTCGGCTAACTCCACTTGCTCTAATACAAAATTAAACTCCTCCTTCATGTCACTTAGTGTAGAGTTGTCTTCAATGATGGAACTTTCCTCTTGTTCAACCTTTACTAATTCTTCAACTATTCCTTCATCTTCAAGGGTCTCTACTACCTCCACCTTTTGGGCCTCCTCTTGCTTCTTTTGAAGTATAGATGCATGATCCGATCTATTAAGTCCCCTAGACGATCCCTTCTCTCTTGTTCCATGTCAATAGCATAATTGGGATCATGTTGCTCTTGGTTTGATGGATATGGATGTTCTTCCATAGAGGGTGGTGGTGTACTAGAGCTTGAGGGTTGAGTATTCGAGGTAGAGGATTGATCCATGCGGGATATAAGAGCTTGGAGAGTAGAGGTTAGACCAGTAAAAGCAGAGGAAAGTGTGGTTTGAAGCTCTAATTGCCCTTGGCGAATAACACTAAGGGTGTTGTCATCCAGTGGAGGTCGGGGTGGATAGGAGGGTTCATTATTTTGGAGAAAGGGTTCATAATAGGAGAGGAGAGTGGTTCATCTTGATAAGGATATAGAGATGGTTCATTTTGATAGGGATATTGAGGTGGTGGTTCTTGGGAGTAATTGGGTTGGAATTGTGGTGGTTCTATGTATGGTTTATTTGGCTCATAAGGTGGTTGGTATGGTGGATATGGGTTAGGGTCATATGAAGGTGAATGGTGGAAAGGGACTTCTGAGTATGGTGGTTCAAAATTATGTTGAGGAGGGGGTTCATAGGCATATGGTGGTGGTTGTTAATAATCAAAAGGGTGCTCACCATAGCCATTATCTTGGTATGCCTCTTGGAATGGCTCTTGGTCATAGTATGTTGGTGGAGGTTGTTGCCAAGAGGGTTGATCAAATCCTTGTGGCTCATTCCATCTTTGATTGTTCCAACCTTGACGCATCTTCTCATTATAGCTTCCATTCCCTACAACAGAATTTGAACTAAACTCATAGCCAAAGGGGTGAGAATTCATAGTAACAAAAGAAAATAAAAACGAAAACTAATAAGAAAATAATAAGAATAAACTTCTAAAATTAGAAACAACCAACAAAGAAACGAAAAAGAAAAATTATTCACAATATTCACAATAACCAATAATAAGGCACACGTTTGTAATTCCCCGACAACGGCGCCATTTTGACGAACGGATTTTTGCTAGTAAAGAATTCACAATAAATTCTCGTTGCTAGTATAGTTTCTAAACCAACAAAGAATTCTTTCGTACAAAAACTTGTTTGTCACTTAAGCAAACCCAATAAAAATAAACTGAAGTATTTAAACCTCGGGTCGTCTCTCAAGGAATTGCAGGGAGGTGTAGTTATTATTGGTTATGGAAAAGTATCTTTTTGGGTTTTTGAAATAAGGAGTAACGAAATAAAATGGCAAGGAAGTAAATTAATATTTAAGAAAACTCTTGGCAAGGTATGAGAATTAGATGTCCTATAATAGTTATCCTTATCAATTGTGATGGAAATTGATCATTGCTCCCACTTAGTTAACCTCTAACTATGAAGGAAAGTCAAGTGGACAAATAAATTTGATTCCTCAAGTCCTAGTTAACTTCCAAGTAAAGACTAGAGTTAGTGGAATTCAAGTCAATTAGCAACTTTCAATTATCAATAAACAAAAGAGTTTGATAACTCAAGGGTATCCAATTACTCAATCAAGGCCAAGAATATAAAAATCTAACTTAAAATCCTCACAAGCATTTTATCAAACACTTGGAAGGCATAATATAATAACATAGAAAACTAGCAAGGACTATTAAATCCAAACAACCAATTGCAAACATCAATGACAAACAAATAATAGAAGAAACAATAAATATGAAATACCTCAAATTGCATTAAATAGAAAACCAAATCTAACATGAAGAGTTCATAAATTCAATTGGAAAGATAAATAAACTAGAATGCTAAGACAATTAAAGGTAGAAGAGAAACTAAATTAAAGGAACCTTGAACCTGGAATTGAGAAGAAATAAACCTAAAACTAAGAGAAATCCAAAAACCTAGAGAGAGGAGAGAACCTCTCTCTCTCTCTCTAGAAACTACATCTAAAACTTAAAATTATGTGAATGTAATTTGTATGAATAAATGTTGTGTCAATCTCCCTTTGATTCCCCACTCTGTAGCCTTTAATCTGTATTTTTCGGGCTTAGAACTGGGCCAAAATGAGCCCAAAAATCACTCCCAGCGTCTTCTGCAAGTTTCTACACATGGCGCATGTCACGCGTAAGCGTAGGTCACGCGTGCGCATCGTTTGGCAAAATTCCTTATCAGGCGTACGCGTCACCCATGCGTGCGCATCGCTGCCAGCTTCTCAAAACTTCATTTTCTCGCATTCCTTCTACTTTTGCACGTTTTCTTTCCATCCTCTAAGCCATACCTGTCCTATAGAGCCTGAAAAAACTTAACACACAGATCACGGCATCGAATGGTAATAAGGGATAATTAAAATTGACAGTTTAAAGGCCTAGAAAACATGTTTTCAATTATATCACAGAATCAGAAAGGATTTGTAAAACCATGCAAATTATATGAATAAGTGAGTAAAGAATTGATAAAAAGCACTCAAATTAGCATAAGATAAACCATAAAATAGTGTTTTATCAGGCATCCATCTCCCAAGGGGCCTCCGGCTGTGCAACTACACTCCTTAATGCATCATAATCATATGTCAAACAATGCATCTCCACCTCAGCCTGCTGAAAAGCATCCTTATCACTGACCTTGGGCTGACAGTGGAGTGCCTCCTCAATATCAGCCCTTGTTATCAGAATCTGTCCGCCTCTCAAGTGAACCGAGTCAAGGGTCGGTCTAAAGAAGTTGCAGTAAAACTTACGAACCCAAGACTCGTTTACCCTGGCTAGCTCCCTATCCACGAAAGACAAGCCCATGCCCTCAATTCAAAGCTTAATAGACCACCTCAAATTGGAAGAAATAGCCAGCTTCTTCTCCAGGTTGAGCTTCCGTTGCTGAAAAAGCGGAAAGCGAAACTGATCTGCCTTCTCCTTGTCAGAGAGGTGTATCACAGAATAGCCGGTGGTCACTGATGCAGAAGACGACTGAGATCTTCTCCTTTTTCTGGAGGTAACCATTGCCTTTCCCTTGTCTCTATCAGACATCCTGGAAGCAGAAATCACAGGACACAACACATTAAACAAAACAGAGGAGTGGAAAACAAGGATATAGGCAACAGACAGAAAACAGGCAACAGAGGGAAATTGAAACACATTCATGAAGTTAGTCAAAAGAAGCAAAATCTTGGAGTGCAAGAAAACAGAGTTCAGACATCGATCAGAACACAAACCAAGAATTTTTGCAATGATGGTAAAGGTGCTTGTTTGTTAAGCAACAACAACTATCATGCCTCAAAAGGAAACAAAAAGAGTTAATTTGAAAACTAAAAGAAAGTCAGAAGGTCAATCAAGTCAAAAGTCATGAAACTAGGTTAAAGCTTAGTGGCATGACAGTTACTGACTTAACCAAGAGAAGTTCAAAAGAATTTATGAAACAAGCACACTCACATTCATGAGGATGATGCAAGTCATTGATGAGGAAATATGTTATGCATAAAAGCATAGGAGAGGAATGCAAGTCATCATCAATGTGATTGGTCACTTAAGTGCAAAAATTGGTGTTGAAAAATTAAGATTGCATTTATGTAACCCAAGGCAAATTGGATAATAAAAATGGCTACATGAGTGAAATTGCACCAATAATTACAACTTAAAAGATCCTCTTTTAAAAGGAACAAGATAGGCCACTTGAAGGTTTAGGAAAACAACTTCAATGGTCAATTAGAGACACATTTGAAATATGACCATGAAGGATAGAAATGTGTACCTAACTTGAGCAATTTAAAACATAGAAGGGTTCAAAATGATTTGGTCAATCAAGGTCCTAATTGACACAGAATTCCATCAATTAGTTCCTTGATTCCATCAATGATGCAAATTGAATAAAGGGAACTAAAAGTGATGCGGAAATGCTAGCCAGTTAACCTATGAAATGAATTTGGTGTAAGCCAAATGAGTTCCAAATCAAAAGAAAATATCAAATTCAATCCATAGGTTGTAAGTTCAAAATAGGACAATTTCCAAAAATTTTGGCAGCATTCCGGCAGTAAATTGGACGTTCCCGGATAACAAGCAGTAGCAAAAACAAACTCATATGAACTCACAAAAATTCAAACAAATTCCATAGTCAAAATGTCATATGAACTAAGGTGCATATGCAACATAGCGGCCATTTCAATCCATATGAACCTGAGTTAGAACTAAACAAGAACTAAGCACAATAACTTCATATGAATTGATCATTATGAAACAGAACACAGCAAACAGCAGTAGTACCCAGAATTGGCACAAACAGCAACATGTACAATTCACAAAACATCAACATCATCATCACCAAACAAGCAATGAACATCAACCATTTCAAACAGCATGAATAGCAAATAAGCAGACCTAAATCCACTATCCACGCCAGATTCTCTAACAACCTAAGCAACTAATATGCATTTCTAATCTAACTAAACTAAACAAAAACTAAATTAACAACTACTACTAACATGAAATTAATTAAAAGAGAAATAAAAGCAAAAGCAGAAATGAAACAGGGGAGAACAGGGGAAACCTGGAAGGGTTTCAGTAAGCCAAAACGGGAACTAGAAGGGAGGGAAGAAGGACAGGGACCAACAATGTCACCACAGAAGCAGCGACAGTGGCCCACGGTGGTTCGGCGATAGCAGGAGCTTGACGTGCCGAATGGAATGAACAAGGCACCAGATTCTGTTCCGGCGAGAGCTAGTAGAGAGAAGTGAAATGGAGAAAGGGGAAATTTGGTGGTGGCAGATGGTGGTTCACCGGCAACAATGGCGGGCCGTGGCGGTTGCTGGTGGGAGCAGAGAGTGAAACAGAGAAAAGAGAGAAGTAGAAGGAAGAGGAAAAGAAGAAAAGAAAAGGGAAAGAAGAGGGTGGTTCTCAGCGGCGGTTAGGTGATGACAAGTCATCTTATGCTAGTTTTACAAGTATTTTTCATTTGTTTCATTAGGTTTTATGCACTTTCTTGCACAATAAGTAAGTGGTTGGAGTGGAATTTCATGGTTATTTTGATTCAATCAAACATCATATCTTTTATACAAAATCATGAGATTTATGCAAGAATTAAGTGATTATTATGATTGATGCAAATTCTTGTGATTTTGGTGAGACTTTGATTGCTTGTTTGGTTGATTTTAGGTGAGAAAATGAAGAAAAAGAACAACCACTGCAGTATAACGTTGCGTTCAAATCATGAACGCCACGCTCACTTGCAACGCACACGCGTACAGGACGCTTACGCGTCAGGGGGAAATTTTCAAAGAACCACGCGTACGCATGCATGACGCGTACGCGTGGTAGTGTTTGGCACTCGTTTCAAAAGAGAGCGCTACGTTCAGCAAGCCAGCATTTTCGGGCAACATTCAAAATTGGAGGCAAAGTTTTGCAATCGACGCGCACGTGTCGATGGGTCACCTGCGACAAAACACGCGCACGCGAGGCTGGTGCTGAAACCTGAATTGAGATTTTGCTACCCACGGGCACGCGTACATGACGCGTACACATGGGGCAGTGTTCACTAAGCAAACGTAGCACTCAATAAGAGAACGCTACCAATGACGCGTACGCGAGAAAGGGATGCGCGGGTGTGTTTGGAGCTGAAGATTGATGGTGACACGTACACGTCGATGAACAAAAAGCGCAAAAGGACGCGCACGCATCAGGAACGCGTACGCATGGATGAATGAACGCTGCGCTCACTTAGAGAACGCAACGTTCCCCTGGAAGCTGCAAATCTGATCCACTTCAATACAAGGCCAAAAAGCCCACTCCAAGTACGGGAACCCAGAATTGGAAAGTGTATAAATAGATAGGAATTTGATTTCATAGGGAGCTCTCTTTTAATTTTTTATTTTAGAATTTTAGAATTGATATCAGATCTGAATTTTCCTTTCTATTTTGCTTTCTCTTTTCTGCAACTGTTACTTGCTGTTTTGGGTCTTTTGACTTCGGATTTAAGAATTCTTCTGACTTTCTTCATATTGGAGTTTTCTTTTATTGTTCCTGTTTCTAGTTTTATGAATTGGAGATCTGATCTGAATTTTTCATTCTGTTTTTCTTCCTCTACAATTTCTTCTTTTCTGTTTGATAAGAGAGCAATTGAGGTCTAAGTTTTCATTCTATTTTAATTCTGCTGCAATTTTTCCATTTCTGTTTTGAAATTAAAATCCTAATTGAGTTATTTTCTAAATTTCTGCATCTGAAGATCCTCTGATTTAATGCAATTTACTTTTTCAATTCTATTTTGATTCCCAACACCCAAATCCCTTTAATATTCATGCAATTTAAGTTTCTCAGCAGTTTAGATTCAGCAATTTAAATTACTTGCACTTTAAGTTTCAGCTCTTTACTTTTCTTGCAATTTAAGTTTCAGCTCTTTAAATTTCTTGCACTTTAAGTTTCTGCAATTTACTTCTTCTGCAATTTAAGATTCTGCCAATTTACTTTCTGCATTTTATTTTCCTTGCAATTTCACTTCTATTAGTCAAATTTCACCAAATTCATCAAATATTCGCTTAACTAAATTCATCACCATACTAAAGTTGCTCAATCCATCAATCCCTGTGGGATCGACCTCACTCTTGTGAGTTATTACTACTTGATGTGACCCGGTACACTTGCCGGTGAGTTTGTGTGGAATCGATTTTCCCTCATCAAGTTTTTGGTGCCGTTGCCGGGGATTGATTTAGATTGACAATGATTAAGTAGGTGATAATCTAGATTAAGCACTTTTTCTTTGTTTTTGTTAAGCATTTTAACTATTTGAGATTTTGTTTCAACCGATCCTAACCATACTCTAGCAGTAGAGTGTTTTATTTTAGTTTTCTGGTTTTGTCTGTGTTGTATGCCAGGAGGGAGAAGAGGATAATCCACCTCTTTTGATTTTGAACCAGAGAGAACACTTTTGAGAAGAAGAACAGAAGCAAGAGGGAAAGGTGTTATTGGAGAAGAAGAGGATCAAGAGATGGAGGCTAGCATCCCAAATCCACCTGAGGATGTGGCTAACAACAATGGCAACCTCAGAGAAGAGTTTTAGCCTCATACACTATCCCCAACCTAAGGAATTGTGGGAGCAGTATCCTAACCCCCAATGTCCATGCTAATAACTTCGAACTCAAGCCTCAATTGATTACCCTGGTTCAGAACAATTGTCAATATGGAGGAAGTACTGCTCAAGATCCAAACCAACACCTCTCTGTATTTTTGAGAATTTGTGACACTATCAAAATCAATAGAGTCCACTCTAACATCTATAAACTATTGTTATTCCCATTTTCACTAAGAGACAAAGCCACACATTGGTTAGAAACCTTCCCTAAAGAAAGTATCACCAGTTGGAATGATTTGGTTAGCAAATTTCTAGCCAAATTCTATCCACCCCATAGAGTCATTAAGCTAAAAACTGATGTGCAAACCTTCAGACAGCTAGAAGGAGAATCATTGTATGAAGCCTGGGAGAGGTATAAAGCTTTGATCAGAAAGTGCCCATAAGGAATATTCAGTGAATGGGTGGAGTTGCAGAATTTCTATGAGGGCTTGTCCTTGCCTTCAAGGAAAGCTTTGGATTATTCATCAAGAGGATCTTTGCAAATGATGAAAATTGCTCAATAGGCACATGATCTTATAGACATGGTGGCCAACAATGAGTACTTCTACTCCTCTAAAAGGCAAGCAGCTCCAAAGAAAGGTCTATTTGAACTTGAGGGAGTTGATACAATATTAGCTCAGAATAAACTCATGCACCAACAGCTTCAACAGCAAATTGAAATGATGTCAAAGAGGATGGATGGATTACAACTTGCAGCAGTGAGCACAAATAACCAACCACCAGTGGTGTGGGGACAGCAGGAGGAAAGCTATGAAGAACAGCAGCCTAAACAAGTGCAGTACATGCACAATCAAGGTTCTGGACCAAATGACTTCCAGGGAGACACCTACAACTTATCTTGGATAAACCACCCCAATCTGAAATGGGGAGAGAATCAAAACCAGCAACCTTGGCAAAGAAACTCTAACCAAAATAACTTCCACAACACAAACCACTAAAACCATCAAAACACTAACCAAAATCCATACAGAAAACCACAAAACAATCAATTCCAATCCAACTTCTATCCACCCAATAACTCATCAACCAACTAAAATAACTTTCATACCCCATCTACATCCCACACTCAGCCACAACCACCCCAAGAATCTCAAAGAATCTCCAATTTGGAGATAATGATGGAGAAAATGATTAAGCATCAAGAATTGGCCAACAAGAACCATGAAGCTTTACTAAGGAACCTGGAAAGACAAATTAGACAATTGTCCAAGAAAACAGTAGCTGAAAGACCAACCAATGCACTGCCAAGTGACACTATTCCCAACCCCAAGGAGGAATGTAAGGCAATCCAACTTAGGAGTGAAAAAAATTGGAGAATAACAAAGAAGCTAATAAGAAGCCAACAGAGGATGATAAGGTCAACAGCAAGGAAGAAGTGACAATTCAAGAGAAGGACCAGAAACAGCTCAGAAAGAAGGATGAAGAGTCTCAAGCTTCAAAGAAGGGAAAACAAGTCATGATAGAGCCTCCACAAGAACAGAGGAAGGAAGTTAAACATTACATCCCTTCTCTGCCATACCCTAAAAGATTGCAAAGACAGCTCAAGGATCAATAGTTTCCCAAATTTTTGGAAGTTTTTAAGAAGCTAGAAATCAACATCCCACTTGCTGAAACATTGGAGCAAATGTCTCTGTATGCAAAATTTCTAAAGGAGCTCATCAATAAGAAAAGAAGCTGGAATAAGAAGGAAACAATGGTCTTAACCCAAGAGTGCAGTGCAGTAATCCAAAAGGGCCTCCCACCAAAACTCAAAGATCCTGGGAGTTTCTTTCTGCCTAGCACCATTGGAAATATAGTCATTGATAAGGCATTGTGTGATTTAAGATCAAGTATCAATCTGATGCCCTTATCTATGATGGAAAAGTTGTCCATAGAAGAAGTGAAACCTATAAGGATGACCCTGCAGCTTGCTAACAGATCAATGGTGATTCCTAATGGAGTTGTGGAGAACTTATTAGTCAAGGTGGATAAGTTCATATTTCCAGCAGATTTTATGATCTTGGATTTAGATGAAGAGGGAGGCGACTCTATCATATTGGGAAGACCGTTCCTCGCTACAACAAGAGCCATCATTGATGTGGAAAAAGGAGAAATGACTCTGAGAGCACATGATGAGAAGATCACTCTAAATGTCTTTAAGGAAATGCAGTATACTGCTGAAGAGAAAAGCTGTGTGAGAGTTGAAGAGGAAGACTTGCATTGGAAGGAAAAACCCAAAGAGGCACTCATCAGCTCACCTTTGAAGCAAAAGACAAACAGGGGAGAAGAACAAAAGGGGAATGAAGATGTAAAGAATGAGAAGAGAAGGCAGGAAGAGATTGAGAAGTTGATCACTAGAAAAAAAGACCCTGATATAAAGCCTGCTGTCAAGACAGAAGGGCCACCATAGAAAGGAAAGAAGAGCAAGAAAAAGGGTCCAAGAGGGTGGAGAAACAAAAGAATACCAACTGAGGGATTCTCAGAAGGAGACAAAGTGAAACTAATCTACCAACAATTGGAGACAAACCCACAATCCGATGATTATTACACTGTCAATAAGATACTCTCGCTGGAGCATATAGAGATTGTTCATCAAATCATAGGAAGAAGGCTCACAGTGAGAGGGGACAAGCTGAGGCACCATAATCATCATCCACCCTAACAAGGAACCAACGTCAAGCTAATGACGATAAACAAGCGCTTGTTGGGAGGCAACCCAACCAAAGGTAGTTTTCTTTTCCTAACTATTTCAATAAAAGGGTTAAGTAGATTTATCTATATTGCAAGGAGCTAAGTTTGGTGTTGCACACCAAAACAATTTAAGAGTGAATGAAGGGCACTAAGTTTGGTGTTCTACCAAAAATTTTATTTAAAAAAAAACACATTTCAACCCTCTGCATAAATGGTTATTGGCTCCAAACAATCAGGGAAACTACTCAACTATTGTCTATTTTCTAGTTTTTAGTTTTTGCTCCCTTTAGTAAAGGCACAAGGTTTCATGTATATGGTTGATTTGTTGCATAAGAGGTATTGGCAAGGGACTAAGTTTTGTGTTCACACACCAAAGTAAGTTCAAAAGCCTACAAACATTCATGCATGTTAACCTTTTTTCAAGTGCTTGGGGGACAAGCAACTTCCACTACCAGTGCAGAAAACTATTCAACTTTTTGGAAGGATTGTATAGCATCAGCAAGAAAAGCACAATAGCTAAGAAGAAGGATGAAGGATTAAACAAGAAGATACCAAAAGGTTGTATTGTTACTCAACTGTTTACATCACTACAAGAAAAAGCAATATTTGTAACAAAAAAAATTGTTACAAAAAATCAAAATTTTGAAACAAAAGGATTTTGTAACAAAAAAAGGGCCATTGCAGTATGTCCCGTTACAAAAAGTTTTTGTAACAAAAAACAGAACTGTTACAATTCAAAGTGATATTTTGTAACAAATTTTTCTGATACAAAAAAATCAGAAGTCGTTACAAAAGTGGTAACAAATTTTGATCTTCAAGGTATTTTTTTGTGACAATCTATTTTTTCCTATCATAAAATTTTGTTACAAAATGTAACTTGATTTTGTAACATTTTTTTTCTTTAGTTACAAAACACTATTTATTTTGGAATAATTTTTTAATACAAATTACACACATAATTTATCAAATTATATTTTTTTAATTAATTAATATATTAACTAATTTACTCAACAAGTCAACATTTATATAATATATAATAACATAGATAGTTCAAATATCTTTCATTAACTAACATTGTTTTATAAATCTTCAATATATAAATTTTAAAGTAACAAGACACATTGAAAGAACCCTAATGAACTAGATAGATACATAGGACAAGAAAAATAAGGAATTATAAATCTCCAAAATATAAACTACAAATTACAAACTTCATCATGTTCATACAGCTCCTTTCTCATTTCTCATGGAGAAGTTCTAATAAGTGTCACACACCTGAAAAGACCACCAAACAAAAAATACTAGCTTAAAAAATAAGATTTGCTTTTCCTTTAAAAATGCACAGGAAAAAACAAAAACATATAAATTTTATTCATAATGATATCAAAATCTAATACTTAAATACTCAAACTAGGAAACTAATTATTGAATAATTAATAGATCCTATGTCATAGATAATTAGAGAACTAAATAAAAGCTCATGAATAGGAACCATCTAATAAAAGTGTACATCAGTTAAATAATAGCTCTTAACAATATGATAACTTTCCCTTTGTGATAAAATCTCATGAATAAAAGCTCACCTTCCAAACCCATGTTTGACAATGTTCTAAAATGATAGCAAGTTAATCTCTTAGTAGTAAATTCAACAGAAGGAAGCAACTAAGTGTGAAATCTCATATTCCTAGGGAGGTTTTCGGTAAAGATCTAAAATCTATGTTGAAAGCTTGGTTTAGTGGAAGGCCGTGTGAAATGAAAATTGAAGCTGTAGAGCAACCATATCCAGAAATTCAAATAAAAATACAACAACAAAGCCAAAGTCCAGGTTCAAAATCAACAACAATATCAACCCAGCCAAAGCATTCAAAATTTTAAATAATCACAAACAAACCAACAAAATTATGAAAACAAAAACTATAGATATTCAATTGGAGCACCCAAATCTGGAGGCAACAATCCTCAACAATTTGATCAAGACAGTCACAATCTAATCACAATTAAGCCACAAAAGCACAAAGAATAACAGGACAACAGCACATTTACCATGAATAATCACAAACAGCAGTAAGAGCTAATCAACAATTGATGAATGAAAAAGTGAAAACACAAATCATTCAAGAATAATTCAAAGATCAATAACCCTTATGAATAGAGCAAAAAATGAATAAAAATGTTACACTATTACAATGAGCCACAAACAGAGCATTGACCTTTGAAGATGGTAAGCTGGCAGCAAACACAGCTACAGACGACGAGCAAAGAGCATCATGTGATTATTATCAAGCAATTTCATGTAGCTCCACCTCTTGAGCACAAAAAAGGATAACTTTCATCACTATTCTTAATTTCTTATATTCAAATAGTTTCCATATAGAATTGTGTTAATCTCATGCAATGGCTCTACAAGATAAATATGAGTACATAAAATATTTTTTTTATACTAAAATCAAACTTGATCAGTAGCCATTGAGAGCATAATTGGGACAAGTAAAAAATAAATCATCCTAGCATCATGGCAATTACAAAATGATATTTTCATATTCTAAATCAATGCTTTTGCAGTTTCAAAATCATACAATTCAGCAAAAACAACTCAATGACCAAGATAACTATATCACTAATCATTAGATTACTGTTTCTTCCACTCATGAAATTGTAAACTTAATCAAACAGTTATCCTATTATTAATTATATTCAAATCCACCTTTCTTCAGGGTATATCTTTTGAGTTTTGAATCCTTTTCTACATATTCTGGTTGAAGAATTTTAAAATTCTAAAATATCATGCCAATTATTCATAATAACTAAAGAAATGAGAACAAAATTTCTTTTACCTGACTCCAATTATCACTACAAGTTACGGTTCTGCACATAATTATAAGATGTCAATTAAGTGATCAATTATGAAGCATAATGATTTTATTTTCAAAATAAAACTAAGATTTTCAAGCAACTGAACACACACATACACACACTAATTAAAACGGAAAATCACGAAAGAACTAAAATTGAAAGACCTTGCACAGTTGCACATACCAGAGTAAGTAAAACACAAGTTGAAGCAAATTCGTAGAGTAGCACTGTTGCACTTTTCATAATAATTAAGTAAATAAATTTTCAAACCCATTTCTTATCAACAACCGTACTTCACTCAATCAATCAAACAACCACATCCACAATTGGAAGTTTAATTGCTGTGTTTCAGTTGGAAGTTTAATTGTACTCCTTTTTGATAGGTTTACCACTATCTGCATTTTGCTAGTTTATAGTCATAATTAATTGTGTGATCTAGCCTGAGTGTCTGTCTCATTTCATCCCACTTAAATATGTGTCTTGTATCCGTTTGCATGAATAAGAGAAAGTGTTGAAACAGGAAGTAAATGTCCAATATGGTAGGAATGATAATAAAGTTCAGTGGTGGTATGTATGTTTGATAGTTGGTAAGCTCAAAAATAAAAGCTGCATGATAGAATGTCTCCTTGCAGTGTGAACTTAGTTACTGTTGTAAAGCCTTCAATTAATAATTATCCTTGAAAAAAGAAAAAGTAAGAAAGGAAAGGAAGAAAAGCCAAGAATTGGCAACCAAAAATGAAAGAAACAGATAATAAGGCTAGACACCAATAGCTTGGACCCTAGGATAAATGACTGTGATGCTATTGTATTAGAATCTACTTGGATTATTAGGTTCCGAGGAGTATTTTAAAACTTGGTAACTTGGATTAACTAATCCGGGATTACCAACCGAAAATCCACCATCAAGAGCAACCTAATTACAAAGTATTTAGTGACCCAAAGAGGTGCTGGGCATCAATGTCTTAGGATGAATTGTGAGCCAAGTATCTGTAGCAAACAGGTGTTGAATTGAGCCAAAAAAAAGCTTCTGCAACACTTAGCTACAATTGAAAAACAAGCTTCTAAAGCAAAAGAAAGAAAGAAAAAGCTAACAAGGATCAATAAAGAATAAGGCATTATAGCAGCAATTCTAGTTAACACTCAAAGAGATATTTCTTGATTGGAAGCTGATAATAATTGAGCTGCATTCTGTCTGCATAAAACCCATGAACCAAATTTAATTACCTGCTAAATAAGGACATATATGCTTCTCTGGTTTCTTTCATTTCTTCTCATATTTTAGTGCTTGCTTGGGGACAAGTAAGATTTAAGTTTGGTGTTGTGATGACAAGTTATCTTATGCTAGTTTCACAAGCATTTTTCATTTGTTTCATTAGGTTTTATGCACTTTCTTGCACAATAAGTAAGTGGTTGGACTGGAATTTCATGGTTATTTTGATTCAATCAAACATCATTTCTTTTATACGAAATCATGAGATTTATGCAAGAATTAAGTGATTATTATGATTGATGCAAATTCTTGTGATTTTGGTGAGACTTTGATTGCTTGTTTGGTTGATTTTAGGTGAGAAAATAAAGAAAAGAAGAAGCACTGCAGTATAACGTTGCATTCAAATCATGAATGCCACACTCACTTGCGATGCGCACGTGTACAGGACGCTTACGCGTCAGGGGGAAATTTTCGAAGAACCACGCGTACGCGTGCAAGACGCGTACGCGTGGTAGTGTTTGGCGCTTCTTTCAAAAGAGAGCGCTACGTTCGGCAAGCCAGCGTTTTTGGGCAAGATTCAAAATTGGAGGCAAAGTTTTGCAATCGACGCGCATGCGTGCTTGACGCGCACGCGTCGATGGGTCACCTGCGACAAAACACGCGCACGCGAGGATGGCGCTGAAACCTGAATTGAGATTTCGCTACACACGTGCACGCGTACATGACGCGCACGCATGGGGCAGCGTTCACTAAGCAAACGTAGCGCTCAATAACAGAACGCTACCAATGATGCGTACGCGAGAAAGGGACGCACGGGCGTGTTTGGACTTGAAGATTGATGGTGACGCGTACGCGTACATGACACGTATGCGTCGATGAACAAAAAGCGCAAAAGAACGCGCACGCGTCAGGAATGCGTATGCGTGGATGAATGAACGCTGCGCTCACTTAGAGAACGCAACGTTCCCCTGGAAGCTGCAATTCTGATCCACTTCAACACAAAGCCAAAAAGCCCACTCCAAGTACGGGAAGCCAGAATTGGAAACTGTATATATAGATAGGAATTTGATTTCATAGGGAGCCCTCTTTTAATTTTTTATTTTAGAATTTTAGAATTGAGATCAGATCTGAATTTTCCTTTCTATTTTGCTTTATCTTTTCTGCAACTGTTACTTGCTGTTTTGGGTCTTTTGACTTCGGATTGAAGAATTCCTCTGAATTTCTTCATCATGGAGTTTTCTTTTATTTTTCCTGTTTCTATTTTTATGAATTGGAGATCGGATCTGAATTTTTCTTCCTATTTTGCTTCCTCTACAATTTCTTCTTTTCTGTTAGATAAGAGAGCAATTGAGATCTAAGTTTTATTCCATTTTAATTCTGCTGCAATTTTTCCATTTCTGTTTTGAAATTAAAATCCTAATTGAGTTATTTTCTAAATTTCTGCATCTGAAGATCTTCTGATTTAATGCAATTTACTTTTTTAGTTCTATTTTGATTCCCAACACCCAAATCCCTTTAATATTCATGCAATTTAAGTTTCTCAGCAGTTTAGATTCATCAATTTAAATTACTTGCACTTTAAGTTTCAGCTCTTTACTTTTCTTGCAATTTAAGTTTCAGCTCTTTTAATTTATTGCACTTTAAGTTTCTGCAATTTACTTCTTCTGCAATTTAAGATTCTGGCAATTTACTTTCTGTATTTTATTTTCCTTGCAATTTCACTTCTGTTAGTCAAATTTCACCAAATTCATTAAATATTCGCTTAACTAAATTCATCACCATACTAAAGTTGCTCAATCCATCAATCCCTACGGGATCGACCTCACTCCTGTGAGTTATTACTACTCGATGCGACCCGGTACACTTGCCGGTGAGTTTGTGTAGAATCGATTTTCCCTCATCATTAGGTCGCCGAAGGGATGGCTGGTTGTAGAGCTTGAGGGAGGTGGTAATGGAGGGAGACGAAGAGAAAGAGACATTGGGAAGAAGAGGTGAACGACGCGACTGGCTAAGGCTTGCGCGTCTGGGGTGTTAGTGATTTTGAATCCACGCGTACGCGTCTCTGACGCATGCGCGT
Source organism: Arachis hypogaea (assembly GCF_003086295.3). Lineage (NCBI taxonomy): Eukaryota > Viridiplantae > Streptophyta > Magnoliopsida > Fabales > Fabaceae > Arachis > Arachis hypogaea. Next base: position 56,438,123 of record NC_092047.1, read on the forward strand.
GGATGGACAGAAAGGGAATCAACGCGTAGGCGTCACTCACACATGAGTGTGGGTGGGTCGTGGGAAGCATCGACGCATATGTGTCGTCGATGCTTACGTGTGAAGGGAGAGAGTGCATGGTGATGCATATGCGCAAGGCACGCGTACGCGTGAGGTGGGATTGTGCTGGGTGCACAATTCCAGTACCACTTTCGCACAAGTCTCTAGAAAATGTATGAGGGTCGTGTTGATACATCGACGCGTACGCGTCGGTCACGCGTACGCGTGACTGCCCATACTTTTTTTTTTTAACAACAAAAATAGGGCTTAAGAATTGAAATTCTCCCTACAGTATCCATAACTCCAAACTAACCAAAATACAAATTAACAAAATTTTTGAGTTATTGAGGACTTTTCACAAAATTTGAGAAAACTTGCAACTCAAGCAAAAACTCAAATTCAAAGAATCATCCTTATTCAAAACATAAAAGCAACAAACAACCTAGCACCCAACACAAAACATATTAAAGAATAAAAGTAACGACTACCTAACAAAAAATTTTTTTCTTTCTTTTGGAATATGAAAACAAATATAACAACTAAAATTCAAGTATAACAACAAATCTTTTGATTTTGGAAAAATTTTCAAATACAAAAAAAAATACAAGCTACACTTCAAGCAAAACATAATTTAACAACAACTAATCTAATCAAAACATGAATTTAACAAACAACCTATCAATCAAAGCAATGTATAAGAGTATAGAAAATAAGAAAAACTACCTACAATGGCATCTCAATTCATTCATTGATTATATATACAAGAGAATGGAAAGAGTTTACCATGGTGTCTCCTACCTAGCAATTTTAGTTTAAGTCCTTAAGTTGGACATTTGGGAGTCTCCTTGTCAAGGTGGTTTATGCTTGTACTCATCCTTGAACTTCCACCAATGCTTGGATTTCAAGTAAACTCCGCATCTTAAAATTGATGGCACCAAGCATCGATGAAGTTCTGCACAAGCTAAGGGCTCCCAAAATTAATCTTCATATATGCCCAGATCCCAAATCTTGTTTCTACACCCATCTTCAAGTTGATCATCATTATTCCATCCGGGTGGTAGGCGACCCAAATTCTCAATTGAGCACCCAAACACTATCCTAGGCCCAAGCAATCTAACTCTACACCAACCATTGCCCCTAAACCTTGAGCTTCCAACCATAATGAATCTAGAGTGACGTTTCTAACCACTAATCATCTCCCTTTTGCTCTTAAAGCCACAAAGAGCTCTAAGTTGCCCATCTATCTCAAGCAAACTATATTAAAGTGGGATAATAAAGCATAGAGATGAGAGATTTACCCACTAGAATGAAAGAATAGATGGTGACTTAGGAAGGGGGACTTCCCAACACTTTGACAATGCAAGGTTTTCTCCCTTGTGCTCTTCTTTAAATTCCTCCACCTCTTGACAAGCATCTTCAATTTCAACTCCTTGTTCACCAACCTCTTTGTCACATTCCTCATTGCTTAAGTCATGTGTTGGAGGTTGTGCATTGGCCTTCTCAACATCAAATTCGCAGCACAATGAGGATGACTCGACAATCTTCAATAACACATCGGTTGGTGCGGAATCATCTTCAATAATAAGACTTGTCATTTCCTCCACTTCTTCCAATCCTTCATTACTTAACAAATACTTTGGAGGTTGCACAACCTCCTTAACATCACTTTCTAGTCCAACGGAAGAAGGCTCAACAAGATCATCAAGGGGATTGATCAATGTGGACAAAAAATCACTAATGATGGAATCCACTTCTTGATCAATTTTCCTCAACTCTTTATCCACTTCCTTAACATCAGTAATCTAAACTCCCTCCTCTTGATGCAAATCTTTCCTTAGCTCCTCCTCTTCACCTTGAAGCTTCAAAGTTACTCCCTCCCTATGCTCCTTGGTCGATCCTCCACATTCGTCAATGGGAGTACTTGGGAGGCATGAGCTTAGGTGGGAGGCTACGCGACTAATGGCTTCCTTCATAGTGGCCAACATGTCCTCCAACCCCTTATGCACTTCTTATTAATTTTGAAGGCGAGAATAGAGATCTTTTTATTCTTGCATTAGGGGGTTGAGAGATTCGTCCAATGAAGGCGGTGGTGGAAGAGAGGGTTTAATGTTTGGAGGGACGGTACCATAGTTGGAAGGTAGTTCATATTGGTAAGGGTATGGAGGTGATGTATATCGAGGTGGTTCTTGGGGGTAATTGTATTGAAATGGTGGTGGCTTTAAATATGGCTCATATGGTTGTTGGTATAGTGGGTAAGAATTATGGTCATATGGAGGTGATTGGTGGTAAGGGGCTTGTGAGTATGGTGGTTAAAAACTATGTTGAGGAGGTGGTTCATAGGCATATGGTGGTGGTTGTTGACAACCACAATAAGGATCACCACATCCATTAGATTGGTATGCATTAGGGATGGAATTATACCTATAAGAAACCGGAGGAGGTTGTTACCACGAAGAGTGATTAATTCCTTGAGGCTCCTCCCACCTTTGGTTGTTCCACCCTTGATGCATGTTGTCATTGTAGTTTCTATTCTCTAGAACATAGTTAGAACCAAACTCATAGCCAAAGGAGTGAGAATTCATGGTGAAAAGAGAAAACAAAAACAAAACTAAAAAGAAACAAAGAAAGACAAAGTCCTACAACTAGAAAACCAAACAAAAACCAAAATATTTACAATATTAACATATAACAATAACCAATAACAAGCACACATTGCAATTCCCCGGCAACAGCGCCAAAAACTTGGCAATAGCAAAACTGTCGGCTAAGAATTTCTTCTCGGTAAAAGAGAAATATCCTCGTTGGTAGTATAGTTCCCAACCGACAAGTAATGCTCAAATCAAAGTTTAATTTGTTTGTCACAAGTACAAAACCCAATAAAAATAACCGAAGTATTTAACCTCGGGTCGTCTTCTAAAGGAATTGCAGTGAGGTATGCATATTATTGGTTATGGTATCAAAAAGGGGTTTGGGTGGTAAAAGTGCAAGAAATGTAAATCAAACAATTTAAGAAACAATTGCTAAAGAGAGACATTCATGGCAAGGGTTGAGAGTTAAGCTTTCCATCCAAGTCATTAATGATCATACAATATTTATCAAGAGTTTATCTCAATTGGTCGTCTCTAACAATGGAAGAGGGTACAAAATTATCATCACATGAGAGAAAGTCAATTAAGACTAGTTAATCTCGATCCAAAAGTCCTAATCAACCTACTAATTGAATTAGCAAGAGATTAGAGTCAATGAAAACAATATTAACTAATAACCCTAGATCACCAATCTAAATTGGGTATAAAAGACTTAAGATTGCCTAATTTCTCTTCCCAAGCCAAGAATGCTCAAGAATCTACTCTAACATCCTCCCAAGAATTTTATCAAACACTTGGAGGGTGCAAAAAGAGAGCATGGTAAATTGACCAAGAACATTAAATCTTCAACTACCCAATTGCAAGGACACAATAACAACAACTCAACTAAACAACATTGAACATGAATTACCTCAAATTGCTTTAAAAGAAATTGAAATAGACAAGAGTATTCACAATATAAAAAGTAACTAAAATGATAAATTAACAAGAAGACATAGGAGAGTCAAGACACTACAACAAGAAATTGTAGAGAAAACAAGATGAAAACAAGGAATTAAACCTAGATCTAAGAGAATTTAACCTAAACCTTACCTAATTCTAGAGAGAAGAGGGAGCTTCTCTCTCTAGAAAACTAACTAAAGGCTCATCATTACTAAACTAAGTGCTCCTCCCTTGTCCAATCTTCAATTCTGCATGAAATAGTCCCTGGAGTCAGTTGGATTTGGGCCTAGGAAGCTCAGAAATCACCCCCAGCGTTTTCACTTAAATGAAGTCACGTGCGAACTGTAACACATACGCATGGGTCATGTGTACGCGTCACTTGGCATTTTTCTTTCCATGCATATGCGTCATGTCACACGTACGCGTCGCCATGAGACTTCATATTCACGCGTGCGCATCGTTCCACGCGTGCACGTCGATCAATGCACTCTAAATTCTTGATTTTCCATGAATTCTCCACTTTGCATGCTTTTCTCTTCACTCCTTTGATTCATTCCTAGCCTTTTCAACCTGAATTCACTAACAAACACATCAAGGCATCTAGTAGAATCAAAGGTGAATTAAAACAAGCAAATTAAAAGCCTAAAAAGCATGTTTTTACACTTAAGCACAAATTAAGGGAGAATTACAAAATCATGCTATTTTATTGAATAAATGTGAGAAAAATTGATAAGATCTCCTAAATTATGCACAAGATAAACCACAAAATTGGATTTTATTAATAGACATCTTGTATGAAGGTCTCTCTGAGATGGCCAAGAGGTCATTGGATCACTCTACAGGTGGTACAAGAGTACGAAGCCAAGAGAAATACAAGGCCCTAGAGTGCACTTGCCGGTGAAGTTGTCCGAGTTTAGTTTTTGCGCACCAGTCGTTAATAACGAGCACTCTCCTTCACCCCCTAGTGCCATCCCAACTGTTCCGGTCTCTAAGTACAACCCGACCCTCTCTGCCTGAGGCAAGGATGTTGTGACCGAGGACGAGCTCAACACTTTATTAGGTCCTTCTTTATAGTTCTTTTTTTAATTTTGTAAGCCCCGGCTTGTGGGTCTTCGGTGAATAATTTATCTCTGTAACAGCTTAGTGGCTTTTTGGACAAACTTACTTTTTCTTTAAGTTGTTTTTTCAAACTACTTTAGAATATGAAGAACCTTTCTTTATTTTAATAATGATGTTAGGTCTTTGTTTTTTCAATTGACTCTTGGCTATTTAGTTGGGGATTGTATCTCGACAACTTTTGATGCTGGTTTCTCAGTAATTTTAACTGTTTTCTTAGTATAAATTCCCTTTTTCCTCAAGTTTTGACTTTGTGTAATCGGACTTCTTCAAGTTACTTTTACACTTTGTTTTTCTTCCACCTTGTTTTTAAGGTCGGTTTTCACAAGTGGTTTATATAACTTCTTACATTAACTTGTACCTCGTCACTTTGTCTTACCGACCATTGATGAGCGGATAATTTTTACGCTTTTTGGCATTGTTTTTAGTATGTTTTTAGTAGGATCTAGTTACTTTTAGGGATGTTTTCATTAGTTTTTATGTTAAATTCACATTTCTTGACTTTACTATGATTTTTTGTGTTTTTCTGTGATTTTAGGTATTTTCTGGCTGAAATTGAGGGACTTGAGCAAAAATCAGATTCAGAGGTTGAAGAAGGACTGCTGATGCTATTGGATTCTGACCTCCCTGCACTCAAAGTGGATTTTCTGGAGCTACAGAACTCAAAATGGCGTGCTTCAAATTACGTTAGAAAGTAGACATCTAAGGCTTTCTAGAAATATATAATAGTCCATACTTTGGCCGAGTTTAGATGACGCAAAAGGGCGTTGAACGCCAGTTCTACGCTGCAGTCTGGAGTTAAACGCCAGAAACACGTCACAAACCAGAGTTGAACGCCAAAAACGCGTTACAACTTGGCGTTCAACTCCAGAAGAAGCCTCTGCACGTGTAACATTCAAGCTCAGCCCAAGCACACACCAAGTGGGCCCCGGAAGTGGATTTATGCATCAATTACTTACTTCTGTAAACCCTAGTAGCTAGTTCAGTATAAATAGGACTTTTTACCATTGTATTTACGTCTTATGATTTTTAGTTCATCTTTAGATCATATTGATCACGTTTGGGGGCTGGCCATTCGGCCATGCCTGAACCTTCATCACTTATGTATTTTCAACGGTAGAGTTTCTACACTCCATAGATTAAGGTGTGGAGCTCTGCTGTTCCTCATGAATTAATGCATAGTACTACTGTTTTTCTATTTAATTCAACTTATTCTGCTTCTAAGATATTCATTCACACTTCAACATGAATGTGATGAACGTGACAATCATCATCATTCCCTATGAACGCGTGCCTGACAACCACTTCCGTTCTACCTTAGATTGAATGAGTATCTCTTGGATCTCTTAATCAGAATCTTCGTGGTATAAGCTAGATTGATGGCGGCATTCATGAGAATCTAGAAAGTCTAAACCTTGTCTGTGGTATTCCAAGTAGGATTCAGGGATTGAATGACTGTGACGAACTTCAAACTCGCGAGTGCTGGGCGTAGTGACAGACGCAAAAGGATAGTAAATCCTATTCCAGTATGATCGAGAACCTCCAGATGATTAGCCATGCAGTGACAGCGCATCAGACCATTTTCACAGAGAGGATGGGATGTAGCCATTGACAACGGTGATGCCTCCAGATGATTAGCCATGCAGTGACAGCGCATCGGACCATTTTCACAGAGAGGATGAGATGTAGCCATTGACAACGGTGATGCCCTTACATAAAGCTAGCCATGGAAAGGAGTAAGACTGATTGGATGAAGACAGCGGGAAAGTAGAAGTTCAGAAGAACGAAGGCATCTCTATTCGCTTATCTGAAATTCTCACCAATGAATTACATAAGTATTTCTATCTTTATTTTCTATTTATTTATTATTTATTTTCGAAAACTCCATAACTATTTGATATCCGCCTGACTGAGATTAACAAGATGACCATAGCTTGCTTCATACCAACAATCTCCATGGGATCGACCCTTACTCACGTAAGGTTTTATTACTTGGACGACCCAGTGCACTTGCTGGTTAGTTGTGCGAAGTTGTGAAGTTATATTTGGACCATGGTATTGTGCACCAGTTATTGGCGCCATTGCCAGGGAGAGAACGAACAACAAATTTTACAACCTCAGAGTAACAATTTCGCATACCAAGTTTTTCGCACCGTTGACGGGGATTGTTCGAGTTTGGACAACTAACGGTTCATCTTGTTGCTCATATTAGGTAACTTTCTTTTCGTTTTCTTTTCAAAAAAAATTGTTTTCAAAAATCTTTCAAAAAAAAATTTTACATTTTTCTTCAGAATTTTTAAGAATGAATTCTAGTGTTTCATGAAGCATGTTGAAGCCTGGCTGGCTGTAAAGCCTTGTCAAAAATCTTTTGGACTAAGGTTTCCAAACCATCAGCATAGAGGCAAGTTAATTTGATAACTAATGAGCAGTATATCTGAGTTACATACTAAAGCTTGACTGGCTATTAAGCCATGTCTAACCCTCAGATTGGAGCTTTAGACTAAGAGTACAAGATTTCTGGAATTCATATTAAAAATTTTGGAATCCTTATTTTTCTTTTTCACATTAATTTTCGAAAAATCCAAAAAAAAATCATAAAATCATAAAAATCAAAAATATTTTGTGTTTCTTGTTTGAGTCTTGAGTCAATTCTTAAGTTTGGTGTCAATTGCATTTTTTCAAAAAAAAAATTTATGCATTTTTCGAAAAAAAATCATGCATTCATGGTGTTCTTCATGATCTTCAAGTTGTTCTTGGTAAATCTTCTTATTTGATCTTGATGTTTTCTTGTTTTGTGCCTTTTCTTGTTTTTCATGTGCATTTTTGCATTCATAGTGTCTGAACATGAAAGATTTCTAAGTTTGGTGTCTTGCATGTTTTCTTTGTATTAAAAATTTTTCAAAAATATGTTCTTGATGTTCATCATAATCTTCAAAGTGTTCTTGGTGTTCATCTTGACATTCATAGCATTCTTGCATGCATTCTTTGTTTTGATTCATAACTTTCATGCATTGAGTCTTTTTCATGTTTTTCTCTTTCATCATTAAAAATTCAAAAATCAAAAAGATATCTTTTCCTTTTTCTTCTCATAAATTCGAAAATTTGAGTTGACTTTTTCAAAAATTTTTAAAAATTCAATTATTTCTAATGAGTCAAATCATATTTTCAATTTAAAAATCTTATCTTTTTCAAAATCTTTTTCAAAAATAAAATCTTTTTCATTTTTCTTATTTATTTTCAAAACTTTTAAAATTATTTTTCAAAAATCTTTTTCTTAACTTTATCTCATAATTTTCGAAAATATCATCAACAATTAATGTTTTGATTCAAAAATTTCAAGTTTGTTACTTACTTGTTAAGAAAGATTCAAACTTTAAGTTCTAGAATCATATCTTGTTATTTCTTGTGAATCAAGTCATTAATTGTGATTTTAAAAATCAAATCTTTTTCAAAACTAATTTCAATCATATCTTTTCAAAAATATATTTTTATCTTATCTTTTTCAAAATCATATCTTTTTAATCATACCTTTTCATATCATATCTTTTTCAAATATCTTGTCTAACTTCTTAACTTCTTATCTTTTCAAAATTGAATTTCAAAATTTGTTTCAACTAACTAATTGACTTTTTGTTTGTTTCTCATCTTTTTCAAAACTAACTAACTAACTCTCTCTCTCTAATTTTCGAAAATCTCTTCCCTCTTTTTCAAAAATTCTTTTTAATTAACTAATTGTTTCAATTTTTAATTTTAATTTGATTTCATTCCTAATTTTCGAAAATCACTAACCCCTTTTCAAAATTTTATTTTCGAAAATCCTTCTTCTCTCTCATCTCCTTCTATTTATTTATTCATCTACTAACACTTCATCTCACCCAAAGTCGAACCCCCTCTTCCATCTGTGTTCGAATTTTCTCTTCTTCCCTTCTTTACATTACATTCTTTTCTTCTTCTACTCACACAGGGAACCTCTATACCTGGGTAAAAAGGATCTCTATTATTATTATTTTTCTGTTCCCTCTTCTTCATATGAGCAAGAGCAAGGACAAGAACATTCTTGTTGAAGCAGACCCTGAACCTGAAAGGACTCTGAAGAGAAAACTAAGAGAAGCTAAAATACAACAATTCAGAGACAAACTTACAAAAATTTTTGAAAAAGAAGAAGACAATATGGCCGAAAATAATAATAATGCAAGGAGGATGCTTGGTGACTTTACTGCACCTAATTCCAATTTACATGGAAGAAGCATCTCAATTCCTACCATTGGAGCAAACAATTTTGAGCTTAAACCTCAATTAGTTTCTCTGATCCAACAAAACTCAAAGTTTCATGGACTTCTATCTGAAGATCCCTTTCAGTTCTTAACTGAATTCTTGCAGATCTGTGATACTGTTAAGACCAATGGAGTAGATCCTGAAGTCTACAGGCTCATGCTTTTCCCTTTTGCTGTAAGAGACAGAGCTAGAGTGTGGTTGGATTCTCAACCCAAAGATAGCCTGAACTCTTGGGATAAGCTGGTCACGGCTTTCTTAGCCAAGTTATTTCCTCCTCAAAAGTTGAGCAAGCTTAGAGTGGATGTTCAAACCTTCAGACAGAAAGAAGGTAAATCCCTCTATGAAGCTTGGGAGAGATACAAGCAACTGACCAAAAAGAGTCCTTCTGACATGCTTTCAGAATGGACCATCCTGGATATATTCTATGATGGTCTGTCTGAATTAGCTAAGATGTTATTGGATACTTCTGTAGGTGGATCCATTCACCTAAAGAAAACGCCTGCAAAAACTCAAGAACTCATTGACATGGTTGCTAACAACCAGTTCATGTACACTTCTGAGAGGAATCCTGTGAGTAATGGGACACCTCAGAAGAAGGGAGTTCTTGAAATTGATACTCTGAATGCCATATTGGCTCAGAATAAAATATTGACTCAGCAAGTCAATATGATCTCTCAGAGTCTAAATGGAATGCAAGCTGCATCCAACAGTACTCAAGAGGCATCTTCTGAAGAAGAGGCTTATGATCCTGAGAACCCTGCAATAGCAGAGGCAAATTATCTGGGTGAACCTTATGGAAACACCTATAACCCCTCATGGGGAAATCACCCAAATTTCTCATGGAAGGATCAACAAAAGCCTCAACAAGGCTTTAATAATGGTGGAAGAAGCAGGTTTAGCAATAGCAAGCCTTTTCCATCATCCACTCAGCAACAGACAGAGAACTCTGAACAAAATACCTCTAATTTAGCAAACTTAGTCTCTGATCTATCTAAGGCCACTGTGAGTTTCATGAATGAAACAAGGTCCTCCATTAGAAATTTGGAAGCACAAGTGGGCCAGTTGAGTAAAAGAATCACTGAAACCCCTCCTAGTACTCTCCCAAGCAATACAGAAGAGAATCCAAAAGGAGAGTGCAAGGCCATTGAATTGACCATCATGGCCGAACCCACAAGAGAGGAGAAGGATGTGAATCCCAAGGAGAAAGACCTCCTGGGACATCCAGTGATCAATAAGGAGTTTCCCTCTGAGGAACCAAAGGACTCTGAGGCTCATCTAGAGATCATAGAGATTCCATTGAACCTCCTTACGCCCTTCATGAGCTCTGATGAGTATTCTTCTTCTGAAGAGAATGAGGAGGTTACTGAAGAGCAAGTTGCCAAGTTCCTTAGTACAATCATGAAGCTGAATGCCAATTTATTTGGTAAAGAGACTTGGGGAGATGAACCTCCCCTATTCACCAATGAACTAAATGCGTTGGATCAACTGAGATTGCCTCAGAAGAAACAGGATCCTGGAAAGTTCCTAATACCTTGTACCATAGGCACCATGACCTTTGAGAAGGCTCTATGTGATCTAGGGTCAGGAATAAACCTCATGCCACTCTCTGTAATGGAGAAATTGGGAATCTTTGAGGTACAAGCTGCTAAAATCTCATTAGAGATGGCAGACAATTCCAGAAAACAGGCTTATGGACAAGTAGAGGACATATTAGTAAAGGTTGAAGGCCTTTACACCCCTACTGATTTCATAATCCTAGATACCGGGAATGATGAGAATGAATCCATCATCCTTGGAAGACCCTTCCTAGCCACAGCAAGAGCTGTGATTGATGTTAACAAAGGTGAACTAGTCCTTCAATTGAATGAGGACTCCCTTGAGTTTAAAACTCAAGGACATCCTTCTATAAACATGGAAAAGAGGCACAGTAAGCTTCTCTCAAAACAGAGTCATCCAAAGCCCCCACAGTCAAACTCTAAGTTTGGTGTTGAACTCCCATATCCAAACTCTAATTTTGGTGTTGGAAAGTCTCAACAATGCTCTGAACATTTGTGAGGCTCCATGAGAGCCCACTATCAAGCTATTGACAATAAAGAAGCGCTTGTTGGGAGGCAACCCAATTTTTATTTATCTAATTTTAATTTAGTTTTATTGTTATTTCATGTTTTATTAGGTTCATGATCATGTGGAGTCACAAAATAAATATAAAAATTGAAAACGGAATCAAAAACAGCAGAAGAAAAATCACACCCTAGAGGAGGATCTTACTAGTGTTTAAACGCCAGTAAGGAGCATCTGGCTGGCGTTCAACGCCAGAACAGAGCATGAATCTGGCGTTGAACGCCAGAAACAAGCAGCATTCTGGCGTTCAGACGCCGGAAATGCACAGTGAGGAAAGCTGGCGCTGAACGCCAGAAATAAGCATCTGGCTGGCGTTCAACGCCAAAAATATGCTGCATCTGGGCGCTGAACACCCAGAACAAGCATCAATTCGGCATTTAAATGCCAGAATTGCATGCAAAGGCATTTTACATGCCTAATTGGTGCAGGGATGCAAATCCTTGACACCTCAAGATCTGTGGACTCCACAGGATCAACTCAACATCTGTGGACCCCACAGGATCTCCACCTACCACCACTCACTCTCTTCCCTCTTCTCAATGTTCATCCTCTCTTCCCAATAAACACTCTTCCCCAAAACTCTTCACCAATCACCTCAATCTCTCTTCCCTATCACCACTTCACCACTCACATCCATCCACTCTTCCCCATAAACCTACCTCATAAACTCCACCTACCTTCAAAATTCAAAATCAATTTCCCACCCAAACCCACCCTATATGGCCGAAACTAAACCCCCCTCCCCTCCCTATATAAAGCCTTCCATTCTTCCTCATTTTCACACAACACAACACTCTCTTCCGCTTCTTGGCCGAATACACCTCTCCCTCCTCTCCTCCATATTTTCTTCTTCTTCTTCATCTATTCTTTCTTCTCTTGCTCGAGGGCGAGCAATATTCTAACTTTGGTATGGTAAAAGCATAAGCTTTTTGTTTTTCCATTACCATTGATGGCACCTAAGACCGGAGAATCCTCTAGAAAAGGGAAAGGGAAGACAAAAGCTTCCACCTCCTAGCCATGGGAGATGGAAAGATTCATCTCCAAAGCTCATCAAGACCACTTCTATGATGTTGTGGCCAAGAAGAAGGTGATCCCCGAGGTCCCTTTCAAGCTCAAGAGAAATGAGTATCCGGAGATCCGACATGAAATCCAAAGAAGATGTTGGGAAGTTCTAACAAACCCCATCCAACAAGTCGGAGTTCTAATGGTTCAAGAGTTCTATGCTAATGCATGGATCACTAGGAACCATGATCAAAGTAAGAACCCGAACCCAAAGAATTATCTCACCATGGTTCGGGGGAAATACTTAGATTTTAGTCCGGAAAATGTGAGGTTGGCGTTCAACTTGCCAATGATGCAAGGAGATGCACGCCCCTACACTAGAAAGGTCAACTTTGATCGAAGGTTGTACCAAGTCCTCATGGACATATGTGTGGAAGGAGCTCAATGGAAGATTGACTCAAAAGGCAAATCGGTTCAACTGAGAAGACTGGACCTTAAGCCTGTAGCTAGAGGATGGTTGGAGTTCATTCAACGCTCAATCATTCCCACTAGCAACCGGTCTGAAGTTACTATAGACCGGGCCATCATGATCCATAGCATCATGATTGGAGAAGAGGTGGAGGTTCATGAGATTATACCTCAAGAACTCTACAAGGTGGCTGACAAGTCCTCCACTATGGCAAGGTTAGCTTTTCCTCACCTCATTTGCCATCTATGCAATTCGGCTGGGATTAACATAGAAGGAGACATCCTCATTGATGAGGAAAAGCCCATCACTAAGAAAAGGATGGAGCAAGCAAGAGAGCTTATTCATGAATCTCAAGAGATGCATGAGGAAGCTCATCACCAAGAAATCCCTGAGATGCCTCAAGGGATGCACTTTCCTCCACAGAACTTTTGGGAGCAAATCAACACCTCCCTAGGAGAATTAAGTTCCAACATGGGACAACTAAGGGTGGAACATCAAGAGCACTCCATCATCCTTCATGAAATAAGAGAAGATCAAAGAGCTATTAGGGAGGAGCAACAAAGACAAGGAAGAGACATAGAAGAGCTCAAGGACATCATTGGTTCCTCAAGGAGAAAACGCCACCATCACTAAGGTGAACTCATTCCTTGTTCTTAAATTTTCTGTTTTTCGTTCTCTTATGTTAAATGTTTATCTATGTTTGTGTCTTTATTACATGATCATTAGTGTCTAAGTGTCTATGCCTTAAAGTAGTAAATATGAATCCATCACCTCTCTTAAATGAAAAATGTTTTAATTTAAAAGAACAAGAAGTACATGAATTTCAAATTTATCCTTGAACTTAGTTTAATTATTTTGATGTGGTGACAATACTTTTTGTTTTCTGAATGAATGCTTGAACAGTGCATATGTCTTTTGAAGTTGTTGTTTAAGAATGTTAAATATGTTGGCTCTTGAAAGAATGATGATAAGGAGACATGTTATTTGATAATCTAAAAAATCATAAAATTCATTCTTGAAGCAAGAAAAAGCAGCAAAGAACAAAGCTTGAAGAAAAAAAATATAGCGAAAAAAAAAGAGAGCAAAAGCTAGCAGAAAAAGCCAAAAGCTCTTAAAACCAAGAGGCAAGAGCAAAAAGCCAATAACCCTTAAAACCAAAAGGCAAGGGCAAATAAAAAGGATCCCAAGGCTTTGAGCATCAGTGGATAGGAGGGCCTAAAGGAATAAAATCCTGGTCTAAGCGGCTAAACCAAGCTGTCCCTAACCATGTGCTTGTGGCGTGAAGGTGTCAAGTGAAAACTTGAGACTGAGCGGTTAAAGTCAAGGTCCAAAGCAAAAAAAGAGTGTGCTTAAGAACCCTGGACACCTCTAATTGGGGACTTTAGCAAAGCTGAGTCACAATCTGAAAAGGTTCACCCAATTATGTGTCTGTGGCATTTATGTATCCGGTGGTAATACTGAAAAACAAAGTGCTTAGGGCCACGGCCAAGACTCATAAAGTAGCTGTGTTCAAGAATCAACATACTGAACTAGGAGAATCAATAACACTATCTGAACTCTGAGTTCCTATAGATGCCAATCATTCTGAACCTCAATGGATAAAGTGAGATGCCAAAACTATTCAAGAGGCAAAAAGCTACAAGTCCCGCTCATCTGATTGGAGCTATGTTTCATTGATAGTTTGGAATTTATAGTATATTCTCTTCTTTTTATCCTATTTGATTTTCAGTTGCTTGGGGACAAGCAACAATTTAAGTTTGGTGTTGTGATGAGCGGATAATTTATACGCTTTTTGGCATTGTTTTTAGTATGTTTTTAGTGGAATCTAGTTACTTTTAGGGATGTTTTTATTAGTTTTTATGTTAAATTCACATTTCTGGACTTTACTATGAGTTTGTGTGTTTTTCTGTGATTTCAGGTATTTTCTGGCTGAAATTGAGGGACTTGAGCAAAAATCAGATTCAGAGGTTGAAGAAGGACTGCTGATGTTGTTGGATTCTGACCTCCCTGCACTCAAAATGGAATTTCTGGAGCTAAATAACTCAAAATGGGGCGCTTCCAATTCCGTTGGAAATTAGACATCCAGGGCTTTTCAGCAATATATAATAGTCCATACCTTGCCCAAGTTTAGACGACGCAAACTGGCGTTCAACGCCAGCTCTCTGCCCAATTCTTGCGTCCAGCGCCAGAAACAAGTTGCAAAGTGGAGTTCAACGCCCAAACTGGCACAAAAGCTGGCGTTCAACTCCAAGAATGACCTCTCCATGTGTAGACTTCAAGCTCATCCCAAGCACACACCAAGTGGGCCCCGGAAGTAGATTTATGCATCAATTACTTACTTCTGTAAACCCTAGTAGCTAGTTTATTATAAATAGGACTTTTTACTATTGTATTAGACATCTTTGAATCTTTGAATCCTGGATTGTATTCTGATCCTGTGATCACGTTTTAGGGGGCTGGCCATTTGGCCATGCCTGGACCTCTCACTTATGTATTTTCAACGGTAGAGTTTCTGCACTCCATAGATTAAGGTGTGGAGCTCTGCTGTTCCTCAAAGATTAATGCAAAGTACTACTGTTTTCTATTCAATTCATCATATTTTGCTTCTAAGATATTCATTCGCACTTCAATATGAATGTGATGAACGTGACAATCATCATCATTCCCTATGAACGCGTGCCTGACAACCACTTCCGTTCTACATTAGATTGAATGAGTATCTCTTAGATCTCTTAATCAGAGTCTTCGTGGTATAAGCTAGATTGATGGCGGCATTCATGAGAGTCCGGAAAGTCTAAACCTTGTCCGTGGTATTCCGAGTAGGATTCTGGGATTGAATGACTGTGACGAACTCCAAACTCGCGAGTGCTGGGCGTAATGACAGACGCAAAAGGATAGTAAATTCTATTCCAGTATGATCGAGAACCTCCAAGATGATTAGCCATGCAGTGACAGCGCATCGGACCATTTTCACAGAGGGGAATAGGATGCAACCAACGACAAGGGTGATGCCTCCAGACGATTAGCTGTGCTGTGATAGAGCATTTGGACCATTTTCCCGAGAGGATTGAAAGTAGCCATTGGCACCGGTGACATCCTTACATAAGGCCAGCCATAGAAAGGAGTAAGACTGATTGGATGAAGACAGCAGGAAAGCAAAGGTTCAGAGGAATGAATGCATCTCCATACGCTTATCTGAAATTCTCACCCATGATTTACATAAGTATTTCTATCCTTATTTTAGTATTAATTTCGAAAACTCCATAACTATTTTATATCCGCCTGACTGAGATTTACAAGGTGACCATAGCTTGCTTCATACCAACAATCTCCATGGGATCGACCCTTACTCACGTAAGGTTTATTACTTGGACGACCCAGTGCACTTGCTGGTTAGTTATGCGAAGTTGTGAAGATATGTTTAGACCATGGTTCTGTGCATCCGTTTTTGGTGCCATCGCCAGGGAATCAATTTCGAATAATAATTCACAACCTGAGTAACAATTTCTCATATCAAGTTTTTGGCGCCGTTGCCGGGGATTGTTCGAGTTTGGACAACTGACGGTTCATCTTGTTGCTCAGATTAGGTAACTTTCTTTTCGTTTTCTTTTCAAAAAAGTTTTCAAAAATTTTTCAAAAAAATCTTTCAAAAATTTCTCATATGTTTTCGAAAAAAATAAAATAAAATAAAATAAATATTTTCAAAAAAATTATTTTTCTTCAGAATTTTTAAGAATGAATTCTAGAGTTTCATGAAGCATGTTGAAGCATGGCTGGCTATAAAACCATGTCTAAATTCTTTTGGACAGAGGTTTTGGATTAAAATTGAATGAATTACTTTCATATTCATGCTAAAGCTTGACTGGCTATTAAGCCATGTCTAACCCTCAGATTGGAGCTTTAGATTAAGATTGTAAGATTCCTGGAATTCATATTAAAAATTTTGGAATCCTTATTTTTCTTTTTCAAAAATAATATACAAAAATCCAAAAAAAATTAGAAAATCATAAAAATCAAAAATATTTTTCATGTTTCTTTTTTGAGTCTTGAGTCAAATTGTAAGATTGGTGTCAATTGCATATTCATCTAGCATATTTCGAAAATTCATGCATTCATAGTGTTCTTCATGATCTTCAAGTTGTTCTTGGTAAGTCTTCTTGTTTGATCTTTGCATTTGCATGTTTTGTGTCTTTTCTTGTTTTTCATATGCATTCTTGAATTCTTAGTGTCTAAGCATTAAAGAATTCTAAGTTTGGTGTCTTGCATGTTTTCCTTGCATAAAAAAAATTTCAAAAAATATGTTCTTGGTGTTCCTCTTGACATTCATAGTGTTCTTGGTGTTCATCTTGACACTCATAGCATTCTTGCATGCATCACATGTTTTGATCTAAAATTCTCATGCATTGCATCATTTTCATGTTTCTCTCTCTCATCATTAGAAATTCAAAAATAAAAAAAAATTATCTTTCCCTTTTTCTCTCATAAATTTCAAAAATTTGAATTGACTTTTTCAAAACTTTTTAAAATATAGTTGTTTTTATGAGTCAAATCAAATTTTCAATTTTAAAAATCCTATCTTTTTCAAAATCTTTTTCAAAAATCAAATCTTTTTCATTTTTCTTAGTTATTTTCGAAAATTATAAAAATATTTTTCAAAAAATCTTTTTCTTAATTTTATATCATAATTTTCAAAAATAACATCATCAATTAATGTTTTGATTCAAAAATTTCAAGTTTGTTACTTACTTGTTAAGAAAGATTCAAACTTTAAGTTCTAAAATCATATTTTGTGATTTCTTGTGAATCAAGTCATTAATTGTGATTTTAAAATCAAATCTTTTTCAAAACTAATTTCAATCATATCTTTTCAAAAATATCTTCTTATCTCATCTTTTTCAAAATTTGATTTCAAAATATCTTTTCTAACTTCTTATCTTCTTATCTTTTCAAAATTGATTTTCAAAATTTGTTTCAACTAACTAACTAACTTTTGTTTGTTTCTTATCTTTTTCAAAACCACCTAACTAACTCTCTCTCTCTCATTTTCGAAAATATCTTCCCTCTTTTTCAAAATTTATTTTTAATTAACTAATTATTTTAATTTTCGAAAATTACTAACCTTTTTCAAAAACTATTTTCAAAAATCACTAACTCTTTTTCAAAAATTATTTTCGAAAATCATCTTTCTCTCTCATCTCCTTCTATTTTATTTATTCATCAACTAACATCTCTCCATCACTCCCCAAAAATCCGAACCCTCTCTCTCTGAGTTCAGATTTTCTCTTCTTCTTTTCTTCTACTCACATAAGGGAACCTCTATGCTGTGGTAAAAAGGATCCCTATTATTGTTATTTTTCCGCGCCCTCTTCTTTGTCATATGAGCAGGAGCAAGGACAAGAATATTCTTGTTGAAGCAGATCCAGAACCTGAAAGGACTCTAAAAAGGAAACTAAGAGAAGCTAAATTACAACAATCCAGAGATAACCTTTCAGAAATTTTCGAACAGGAAGAGGAGATGGCAGCCGAAAATAATAATAATGCAAGGAGAATGCTTGGTGACTTTACTGCACCTAATTCCAATTTACATGGAAGAAGCATCTCCATTCCTGCCAGTGGAGCAAACAATTTTGAGCTGAAACCTCAGCTAGTTTCTCTGATGCAACAGAACTGCAAGTTTCATGGACTTCCATATGAAGATCCTTTTCAGTTCTTAACTGAATTCTTGCAGATCTGTGATACTGTTAAGACTAATGGAGTAGATCCTGAAGTCTACAGTCTCATGCTTTTCCCTTTTGCTGTAAGAGACAGAGCTAGAGTGTGGTTGGACTCTCAACCCAAAGACAGCCTGAACTCTTGGGATAAGCTGGTCACGGCTTTCTTATCCAAGTTTTTTCCTCCTCAAAAGCTGAGCAAGCTTAGAGTGGAGGTTCAAACCTTCAGACAGAAAGAAGGTGAATCCCTCTATAAAGCTTGGGAAAGATACAAGCAGCTGACCAAAAAGTGTCCTTCTGGCATGCTTTCAGAATGGACCATCCTGGATATATTCTATGATGGTTTATCTGAGCTATCAAAGATGTCATTGGATACTTCTGCAGGTGGATCCATTCACCTAAAGAAAACACCTACAGAAGCTCAAGAACTCATTGACATGGTTGCTAATAACCAGTTCATGTACACTTCTGAGAGGAATCCTGTGAGTAATGGGACGCCAATGAAGAAGGGAGTTCTTGAAATTGATACTCTGAATGCCATATTGGCTCAGAACAAAATATTGACTCAGCAAGTCAATATGATTTCTCAGAGTCTGAATGGAATGCAAGCTGCATCCAACAGTACTCAAGAGGCATCTTCTGAAGAAGAAGCTTATGATCCTGAGAATCCTGCAATAGCAGAGGTGAATTACTTAGGTGAACCTTATGGAAACACTTATAATCCATCATGGAGAAATCATCCAAATCTCTCATGGAAGGATCAACAAAAGCCTCAACAAGGCTTTAATAATGGTGGAAGATACAGGTTTAGCAATAGCAAGCCTTTTCCATCATCCACTCAACAACAGACAGAGAACTCTGAACAAAATACCTCTAAATTAGCAAACTTAGTCTCTGATCTATCTAAGGCCACTGTAAATTTCATGAATGAAACAAGGTCCTCCATTAGAAATTTGGAGGCACAAGTGGGCCAGCTGAGTAAAAGGATCAATGAAATCCCTCCTAGTACTCTCCCAAGCAATACAGAAGAGAATCCAAAAGGAGAATGCAAGGCCATTGAATTAATTACCATGGCCGAACCTGTAAGGGTGGGAGAGGACGTGAATCCCAGTGAGGAAGACCTCCTGGGACGCCCAGTGATCAATAAGGAGCTTCCCTCTGAGGAACCAAAAGAATCTGAGACTCATCTAGAGACCATAGAGATTCCATTAAACCTCCTTATGCCATTCATGAGCTCTGATGAGTATCCCTCTTCTGAAGAGAATGAGGATGTTACTGAAGAGCAAGCTGCCAAGTTTCTTGGTGCAATCATGAAGCTGAATGCCAAATTATTTGGTATTGAGACTTGGGAAGATGAACCTCCCTTGTTCACCAATGAACTAAGTGATCTGAATCAACTGACATTGCCTTAGAAGAAACAGGATCCTGAAAAGTTCTTAATACCTTGTACTATAGGCACCATGATCTTTAAGGCTCTGTGTGACCTTGGTTCAGGAATAAACCTCATGCCCCTCTCTGTAATAGAGAAACTGGGAATCTATGGGGTGCAAGCTGCTAAAATCTCATTAGAGATGGCAGACAATTCAAGAAAACAGGCTTATGGACAAGTAGAGGACGTGTTAGTAAAGGTTGAAGGCCTTTACATCCCTGCTGATTTCATAGTCCTAGACACTGGAAAGGAAGACGATGAATCCATCATCCTAGGAAGGCCTTTCCTAGCCATAGCAAGAGTTGTGATTGATGTGGACAGAGGAGAATTGATCCTTCAATTAAATAGGGACAACCTTGTGTTTACAACTCAAGGATCTCTCTCTGCATCCATGGAGAGGAAGCAGAAAAAGCTTCTCTCAAAGCAGAGTCAACCAAAGCCCCCACAGTCAAACTCTAAGTTTGGTGTTGGGAGGCCACAACTAACCTCTAAATTTGGTGTCAAACCCCCATATCCAAACTCTAAGTTTGGTGTTGGGAGGTCTCAACAAAGCTCTGCAACATCCTGTGAGGCTCCATGAAAGCCCACTGTCAAGCTATTGACATTAAAGAAGCGCTTGTTGGGAGGCAACCCAATGTTTATTTATCTAATTTTATTTTTGTTTTTCATGTTTTCTTAGGTTCATGATCATGTGGAGTCACAAAATAAACGAAAAATTTAGAAACAGAATCAAAAACAGTGGAAAAAAAATCACACCCTGGAGGAAGCACCTGTCTGGCATTCAACGCCAGAACAGAGCATGCTTCTGGCGCTGAACACCCAAAATGGGCAGTATCTGGGCGCTGAACGCCCAAAATGGGCAGCATCTGGGCGCTGAACGCCAGAATTACACCCTGGAGATGAGCTGGCGCTGAACGCCCAGAACAAGCATGGTTCTGGCGTTCAACGCCAGAAATGGGCAACAAATGGGTGTTGAACGCCCAAAATGGGCACCAACCTGGCGCTGAACACCCAGAGTTGTGTGCAAGGGCATTTTACATGCCTAATTTGGTGAAAGGTTGTAAATCCTTAAACATCTCAGGATCTGTGGACCCCACAGGATCATCTCAGGATCTGTGGACCCCACAGGATCCCCACCTACCTCCATTCACTCTCTTCTCTCTTCTCAATCATCCTCTATTCCCAATAAACACTCTTCCCCAAAACCCTTCACCTATCACCTCCATCCCTCTTCCCTATTAACCCTTCACCACTCACATCCACCCACTCTTCCCCATAAACCTACCCAATAAACTCCACCTACCTTCAAAATTCAAAATCAATTTCCCACCCAAACCCACCCATATGGCCGAACCTTAACCCCCCCCTCCCTTCCCTATATAAAGCCTTCCATTCTTCTTCATTTTCACACAACACAACCCTCTCTTTCCCTTCTTGGCCGAAACACACCTCCCCCCTCTTCTCCATATTTTCTTCTTCTTCTTCATCTAATTCTTTCTTTTCTTGCTTGAGGGCGAGCAATATTCTAAGTTTGGTGTGGTAAAAGCATAAGCTTTTTGTTTTTCCATTACCATTGATGGCACCTAAGACCGGAGAAACCTCTAGAAAAGGGGAAGGGAAGACAAAAGCTTCCACCTCTGAGTCATGGGAGATGGAAAGATTCATCTCAAGGGTATATAGCTCAGTGGTAGAACATGTGGCTGTAAATCAAGAGATCCCTGAGATACCTCTGGGGATGCACTTCCCTCCACATAAATATTGGGAGCAAATCAACACCTCCCTAGGAGAATTAAGTTCCAACATGGGACAACTAAGGGTGGAACATCAAGAGCACTCCATCATCCTTCATGAAATTAGAGAAGATCAAAAAGCAATGAGGGAGGAGCAACAAAGACAAGGAAGAGACATAGAAGAGCTCAAGGACATCATTGGTTCCTCAAGAAGGAAACGCCACCATCACTAAGGTGGACTCATTCCTTGTTCTTATTTTCTGTTTTTTGTTTTCTCTATGTTAAGTGCTTATCCATGTTTGTGTCTTCATTACATGATCATTAGTAGTTAGTAACTTTGTCTTAAAGTTATGAATGTCCTATGAATCCATCACCTCTCTTAAATGAAAAATATTTTAATTCAAAAGAACAAGAAGTACATGAGTTTCGAATTTATCCTTGAACTTAGTTTAATTATATTGATGTGGTGACAATGCTTCTTGTTTTCTGAATGTATGCTTGAACAGTGCATATGTCTTTTGAAGTTGTTGTTCATGAATGTTAAATATGTTGGCTCTTGAAAGAATGATGACAAGGAGACATGTTATTTGATAATCTGAAAAATCATAAAAATAATTCTTGAAGCAAGAAAAAGCAGCAAAGAGCAAAGCTTGCAGAAAAAAAAATAGGCGAAAAAAAAAAGAAATAGAAAGAAAAAGAAAAAGCAAGCAGAAAAAGCCAAAAGCTCTTAAAACCAAGAGGCAAGAGCAAAAAGCCAATAACCCTTAAAACCAAAAGGCAAGGGCAAATAAAAAAGATCCCAAGGCTTTGAGCATCAGTGGATAGGAGGGCCTAAAGGAATAAAATACTGGTCTAAGCGGCTAAACCAAGCTGTCCCTAACCATGTGCTTGTGGCGTGAAGGTGTCAAGTGAAAACTTGAGACTGAGCGGTTAAAGTCAAGGTCCAAAGAAAAAAAAGAGTGTGCTTAAGAACCCTGGACACCTCTAATTGGGGACTTTAGCAAAGCTGAGTCACAATCTGAAAAGGTTCACCCAATTATGTGTCTGTGGCATTTATGTATCCGGTGGTAATACTGGAAAACAAAGTGCTTAGGGCCACGGCCAAGACTCATAAAATAGCTGTGTTCAAGAATCATCATACTGAACTAGGAGAATCAATAACACTATCTGAACTCTGAGTTCCTATAGATGCCAATCATTTTGAACCTCAATGGATAAAGTGAGATGCCAAAACTATTCAAGAGGCAAAAAGCTACAAGTCCCGCTCATCTGATTGGAGCTATGTTTCATTGATAGTTTGGAATTTATAGTATATTTTCTTCTTTTTATCCTATTTGATTTTCAGTTTCTTGGGGACAAGCAACAATTTAAGTTTGGTGTTGTGATGAGCGGATAATTTATACGCTTTTTGGCATTATTTTTAGTATGTTTTTAGTGGAATCTAGTTACTTTTAGGGATGTTTTTATTAGTTTTTATGTTAAATTCACATTTCTGGACTTTACTATGAGTTTGTGTGTTTTTCTGTGATTTCAGGTATTTTCTGGCTGAAATTGAGGGACTTGAGCAAAAATCAGATTCAGATGTTGAAGAAGGACTGCTGATGCTGTTGGATTCTGACCTCCCTGCACTCAAAATGGAATTTCTGGAGCTACAGAACTCAAAATGGTGCGCTTCTAATTGCGTTGGAAAGTAGGCATCCAGGGCTTTCCAGCAATATATAATAGTCCATACCTTGCCCAAGTTTAGATGATGCAAACTGGCGTTCAACGCCAGCTCTCTGCCCAATTCTTGCGTCTAGCGCCAGAAACAAGTTGCAAAGTGGAGTTCAACGCCCAAACTGGCACAAAAGCTAGCGTTCAACTCCAAGAATGACCTCTCCACGTGTAGACTTCAAGCTCATCCCAAGCACACACCAAGTGGGCCCCGGAAGTGGATTTATGCATCAATTACTTACTTCTGTAAACCCTAGTAGCTAGTTTATTATAAATAGGACTTTTTACTATTGTATTAGACATCTTTGAATCTTTGAATCCTGGATTGTATTCTGATCCTGTGATCACGTTTTAGGGGGCTGGCCATTCGTCCATGCCTGGACCTCTCACTTATGTATTTTCAACGGTAGAGTTTCTGCACTCCATAGATTAAGGTGTGGAGCTCTGCTGTTCCTCAAAGATTAATGCAAAGTACTACTGTTTTCTATTCAACTCATCTTATTTCGCTTCTAAGATATTCATTCGCACTTCAACCTGAATGTGATGAACGTGACAATCATCATCATTCCCTATGAACGCGTGCCTGACAACCACTTCCGTTCTACATTAGATTGAATGAGTATCTCTTAGATCTCTTAATCAGAGTCTTCGTGGTATAAGCTAGATTGATGGCGGCATTCATGAGAGTCTGGAAAGTCTAAACCTTGTCCGTGGTATTCCGAGTAGGATTCTGGGATTGAATGACTGTGACGAACTCCAAACTCGCGAGTGCTGGGCGTAGTGACAGACGCAAAAGGATAGTAAATTCTATTCCAGTATGATCGAGAACCTCCAAGATGATTAGCCATGCAGTGACAGCGCATCGAACCATTTTCACAGAGAGGAATAGGATGCAACCAACGACAAGGGTGATGCCTCCAGACGATTAGCCGTGCTGTGACAGAGCATTTGGACCATTTTCCCGAGAGGATTGAAAGTAGCCATTGGCACTGGTGACATCCTTACATAAGGCCAGCCATAGAAAGGAGTAAGACTGATTGGATGAAGACAGCAGGAAAGCAGAGGTTCAGAGGAATGAATGCATCTCCATACGCTTATCTGAAATTCTCACCCATGATTTACATAAGTATTTCTATCCTTATTTTAGTATTAATTTCGAAAACTCCATAACTATTTTATATCCGCCTGACTGAGATTTACAAGGTGACCATAGCTTGTTTCATACCAACAATCTCCGTGGGATTGACCCTTACTCACGTAAGGTTTATTACTTGGACGACCCAGTGCACTTGCTGGTTAGTTATGCGAAGTTGTGAAGATATGTTTAGACCATGGTTCTGTGCATCCGTTTTTGGTGCCATCGCCAGGGAATCAATTTCGAACAATAACTCACAACCTGAGTAACAATTTCACATATCATGACTCCAGGCTGACCCATTTACTATCTGAAATCGGGTCAATAATACCTGCTTCAAGTAGCCTGGTCACTTCCTTCTTGACAACTTCTAAGATGGTGGGATTCAATCTTCTTTGAGGCTGACGGACAGGCTTTGCTTCCTCTTCTAAGAACATTCTGTGTTCACAAACTTGGGGGATAATGCCTACTATATCCGCAAAGCTCTATCCAATTGCTTTCTTATGTTTTCTCAGCACACTGAGTAGTTGTTCTTCTTGTTGAGAAGTGAGTTCCCTTGCAATGATGACTGGGAACTTCTGCTTGTCCTCAAGGTAAGCATACTTGAGGTGTGGAGGAAGGGGCTTTAACTCTAATTTCTGCTCATAGCTAGGCTCTGGATCATCTGGGGCTGGTAATAATGGTAAAGTCTTCTCATGGTTTTCAGAAAGTGTCCCCACACTTGGACCTTGCTCCATATACTTCTCTTCTAATTCTTCCTGGTAAACTTCAGCTATAGTTTCATCAATAATATCGCATTGGAAGATAGAATGATCTTCTGGATGATGCTTCATAGCTTCATTTAAACTGAAACTCATTGTTCTGCCATCTATCTCAAAGGAGTAAGTTCCCGAGAATGCATCCATCTTGAACTTTGAAGTCTTCAAGAATGGTCTTCCAAGCAGGATTGATGATGGTCTTCCTGAGTCATTAGGGGGCATTTCTAGGATATAGAAATCAATGGGAAATGTGAGCCCCTTAATGCTCACCAGTACATCTTCAGCAATTCCAACTACTGTAATAATGCTTTTATCTGCTAACACAAAACGAGCTGCCGACCTTTTTAAGGGAGGGAGCCTCAAAGTATCATATATGGATAAAGGCATTATACTAACACATGCTCCTAAATCACACATACAGTCAGAAAATATCACACTTCCAATGGTACAGCTAACCATATATGGACCTGGATCACTACATTTTTCAGGTATTCCCCCCCCTCCCCCCCCCCCATTAAAGCAGATATAGAACTACCTAAAGTAATAGTTTCCAATTCATTAATTTTATCTTTATGTATGCACAAATCCTTAGAAACTTTGCATATTTAGGTACCTATTGAATAACATCAAAAAGGGGAACAGTTACCTCGACCTTTTTGAATATTTCTACGATTTTGGGATCAAGTTCCATCTGCTTTTTGGGCTTCCTTGCAAGTTGTGGAAATGGGATAGGAGGGGCACGATTTGTAGCTTCAGCATCCTTTGGGGCTTCATTCTGTGGTTGAACTTCTTCTTCTTCAACTATGTCTTGTACGTCCTCTTCCTCTTCAGCATCTTCCACTTCCACCACATCCTTTGCTGGCACGTTTTCTGGTGGGTTTGGCTCCTCATGGTTCCTCTCCTGTAGTGTGGTTCTAGACCTTAGAGTGATAGCGTTGATGCCACCTTTGGGATTAGGCAGTGGTTGAGAAGGAATTCCACTGGAACTTGAAGGTTAATGTGTGGAATTAAGTGAGGAATCCATCCGGGAGATGAGAGCTTGTAAAGTGGCAGTCAAGCCATTCAGACCAGAGTTCAGCTGTGCCTGCATGTCTTGTTTTCCTTGCGTAAGAGAACGGAGCATCTCGTCATTTGATGAGGAATTAGAATAAGCAGTCTTAGAAACTTGTTGTTGGGGTTGCTGGGGTCCTTGTGATTGTCTTAGGTGGGGTGCTCTATAAGGTTGGTTCTGATTCTGCTGTCTGTTGTTGTTGTTGTTATTCCACCTCTGGTTCCATTATTGTCTCTGCCTCCTCTATTAAATTTATCCCTCTAGCCATGGTTAGAATTATCTCTCCAGCCTTGGTTGGAGTTGTCTTGCCATCCATGGTTATTGTTGCCACCTTGGTTGTAGTTGCTGCCTTGTTGATTGTATCCTTGATTCGGGCGGTCATAGAAGTTGTGAGTGGCTGCCACAGTGTTGTCTTCTTGGAGTTGCGGGCATTCATCAGTATAATGACTATAATCAGCACAGATCTTGCATACTCTTTGTGGGACTAACTGTTGGCTTTGCTGGGGTGGGAGAGGCTGAGCATGTTGTGCTTGTTGTTAGTTCAACTACATTTATTTAAGTAAGTTGGTCATTTCACATATACTCTGTGTCAGAGCAGTAGTTTCCTTGCTAGAGGAAACCTCTGCAACAGCTTTGGGGTTGCGCCTCTGTCTGTGATTCCTAGTGGACTCAGCTAAGTCGCTGATCAGTTGTCATGCTTCATCTACGGTTTTGTACTTTTTTAGAGAACCATTACTGGCACCTTCAAGTGTGGTCTTATCCTGGGGGTTCATGCCTTGGGTGAAGTAGCTGATCAATACTAGTCTATCAATCATGTGATGGGGACATGCATCCAGAAGATTGTTGAAGCGCTCCCAATATTCATAGAGAGTCTCTAATTCACCTTGAACAATGCAGGAGATCTCTTTTCTCAGTCTATCTGTGACTTCATCTGGGAAGTATTTTTCCAAAAATTCTCTTCTAAGTGTGTCCCAGTTGGTAACAGTCGCTTGAGGTTGGGAGTAGTACCATTCCCTTGCCTTTCTCTCAAGAGAAAACGGGAAGGCGATTAACAGAACAGAGGTTTCATCTGCACCATAAAGCCTAACAGTAGAACAGGCTGTCTGGAAATCTCTAAGGTGCTTGATAGGCTCTTGAGCAGGTAAGCCATGAAACTTGGGCATCAAGTTGATCAGTGCAGTTTTTAGTTCAAAATCTGCAGCTGCAGTCGGGTGATGCACTTCATACGGCTGCAGTGTAAAATCTGGGGCTCCTGCCTCCTGGAGAGTAATCCTCCTAGGTGCTGCCATGTTCCCTACACGTAAATCAACTGGATCAGTAGTAAATGAGCTTGTCTCGCTCTCAGATGGCGGTTCAGATTCGCCCTCAGATGAGACTGGTGAATTGATAATAACCACTTCACCACCCTCGGAGGCTAACCAACGTCGAGTTCATCTAATATGTGAAAGAGTTCTTTCAATTTCAGGGTCGAATGGGACTAAACTCAGATCAGGAAATGAACGCGTCATTCAATGAGAAAAACAAATAGCTCATGGTAACAGAAATAAAAATATAATATGAAAATAAAATTAAATATACACTAATTAATAATTTATCACACTATTGCAACTCCCCGGCAACAGCGCCAAAAATTGATGCATGGCAGAAGTTAACCAATTAAGAGATTTCAATTAAGAGAACAGCGTTGCACGTATAGCTCTTAATCGGCTAAGATCAGTCTCACCAATTTAAAAAGGGTTGTCACAAATTTAGAAATAAAGATACTGGGAGTATGAGTCCCAGGTCGTCTCCCAACGAGTTGCAGGAAAGAGTGCTAATTTATTAATCAGAAAATTCCCAGAAAGTTGAGTTTGATAATGAGTAATTAAAATAGTTGTGAATTAAGGCAATAAAAATAAACTAAGAATAATTATTGATACTCTGAATAAAAGGCCTTGACTGGGGGAATGATTAAATGGAACTTCTATCCTTGTTGGGATCTTCTTAAATGTGGTGTAAAAAGGTTGTTGTTCTCACTCGATTTTCCCTTACTAAATAAGGAAAGGTATGGTGACTGAACTAACTCTTACCCTCAGATCCTAGCCCTCTCCCTTGGGGAGGTCTAGTGTTAGTAAGTATGAAGTTAGCTAACATTGTCCAGTTTAACCAAGCACTTGAGCATTCCAACTCAAGTATCACCTCTTAATCAACCCCCATGTCAAGTAGAAATTCTACTCCATTGACATGAAAGTAATAATCATAAAAATATGAGAAGACATAATTAATTAAAATAAAATAGAGAATTAAAATTAATTAAAATAAAAATAACTCTATATATTAATAAATTCAAAACGCAACATAATTATCTGAACAGAGTCAATGAGTAATTAATTAAAAATAAGGGAGTAAAGAAACAAACTAAAGTAATGTCTTCAACAGAGGTAATGGCTCTTCAACATCCACAATCCAAAAACAAAAGCATAAACTATCAATGTAACACTAATCTAGATTCAGATCTAAAACTGAGAGTAATCCTAATGTGATGAATCTGAATGTCTGTGGATGCGTGTTGAGTCTCTGCATGTTCCCTAGGTTTAGTCCATGTTTTTGGGCCAAAAACTAGGTCAAAAAGCAGCCCAAAATCGCTCCCAGCATATTTTGTTATTTTTGCAGATCGCACAGGTCACGCGTACGCGTCGTCCACACGTTCGCGTCAGTCAGCGATTTTCCTTGTCATGCGTTTGCGTGGTTCATGCGTTCGCATCATTCGTGCAGACTCCAATCCACGCATTTACGTCAGGCATGCGTCCGCGTCATTGCGAATTCTTCACTTCGCGCGTTTGCGTGGGCCATGCGCTCGCGTCATTGCTCGCTGGTCATCTCCTTAGTTTCTTGTGTTCCTTCCATTTTTGCAAGCCTCCTCTCCACTTTCCAATTCATTCGTGCCCTATGAAGCCTGAAACACTTAACACGCGGATCACGGTATCGAATGGGATAAAGGAGAATTAAAATACATAATTAAAAGTCTCTGGAAGCAAGTTTTTAATCATGGAGTGATTTTGGGGAGAAATTGTAAATACATACTTATCATATGAATAAGTGGGTAAAGAATTGATAAAACCACACAATTAAACACAATATAAATCATAAAATACTGGTTTATCAATCGACCTCACTCATAGTGAGTTTTATTACTTGATACGACCCGGTGCACTTGCCGGTAGTTATGAGGATTAATTTTTCTGTATCAGTTATACACGTGCCAAGACTTTGGGAACTCTCTTTCTTGGAAGTCGGACACTTGTTAGTAACATTTTCCTAAGACTCGGACAATCTTGTAAGGTCCTTTCCAATTTGCTGCTAGCTTCCCTTCGCTCGACTTCTGAACTCTGATGTCATTTCGGATTAGTATGAGGTCGTTTGTGACTAAACTTCTTTTGATCACCTTTTGATTATACATTAGGGCCATCCTTTACTTTAGTGCTTCCACCTTGATCCGAGCTTGCTCTCAAAAACTTTTTGGAGGAGGTCGAGCTCCTCTTTTTGTTCTTGGATATTGGCTCCTTCATTGTAGAATATAACCCTAAGTGACTCTTCAGCAATTTTAATAGGGATCATGGTATCTATTTCTTAAGCAAGTCAGAAAGGCGACTCCCCTGTTGTGGAATGAGGGGATTGTCCGATATGTCCATAAGACTTAAGGGATCTCGTCAGCCCATGCTCCCTTTGCGTCATGTAATTGGCACTTCAGCCCAACCAGTATGACTTTGTTTGCAACTTCAGCTTGTCCATTAGCCTGAGGATATTCTACCAACATGAATTGGTGTTTTATTTTGAGATTGGCTACCAAATTCTTGAAGGTTAAGTTTGTGAATTGAGTCCCACTATTTTGTGGTGATGGTGTAAAACCCAGTTAATTAGTGGATAATTAATCCATAAATTAAAATATATTCTAAAAAGTGAGAAATAAGATTTTTATGGCTTAATGTGATAGAAAAATTTAAAACGAGAATTTTGCCACCAATTTTAAAGAAATCGGCCCAAGATTGGGCCAAATGGGCCAAACCGGGCCAATTGGACCCAAGTTGGGCCCAAGGGAGCCCATCCAAGCCTCATTAAATAAATGAAGCTGAGCTCCCTCTCTCCTCCATGAACAAACACACGCTGAAGACACAAGGGGAAGGGGGAAAAATAAAACCCTTGCTCCTATTCACTTCCAATCTTCCATTGATCATATCTTTTGATCAGGAGCTCTGATTGACGCACCATTTGTGGCCACACGACCACGACGTCGAGCTCTACAAAACTCACATAATCAGTCTTGAGGTAAGCCAGGTTTTCTCCTTCGATTCCCAGCCCTTAATTTTGAGTTTATTGGGCAAAAAATGTTGAAAATTGTGAGCTCCTTGTGTTATAGGATCAAATTAGCTTGAAGAGAAGGCTTGTTCTAGCTCCCTTGGTCCTTAGGTAAGGTGAGATTCTCAATCCTAAGCTAAAAAATTGAGATTTTGTGATTTAGTGATTAAGTTATTGTGTTTGGGTGTGATATTATGATTTAAGCATTATATATGTGTGTTTTGGAGCTTGATTGGTGATTTTGGAAAGCTTTGGTGTGGAACCCCAAGCTTGGAAATCTGTTGGTGAGGCATTGAGGCATTGGAAGTTGAGAAAAAGTGAATTTGGAGAGTGTTCCGGGTGAAACGGAAATCGGCCAAGGTATCGTTTCGGTTTTCTATATCTAAAATGTAATTTGGTTGTGAAAACGTTGGCTAGTGACCCTAGGATAGGGCTTTGGAATGTTGATGTAGTTGTTGGATAATTTAGATTGAATTAAATATGTATGAATGATGGTTGTAAATGATTGTGTGTGGTTGTATTGGATGGTGAAGTATGAAATATGGTATGCGATGTGGATTAATAATGTTGGATTAATGATAGAGTTAAGGACCTTGTTGGTGAGCATGATTAAAAGAATGAATTTGTTATGTGTGTATGTGTGTGTATATATATATATATATATATATATATATATATATATATATATATATATATATATATATATATATGGGGATTGATCCCTTCAATGTTTAATTGGAGTTTGGAATGTGATATGTTGATTTATGATGTGAGATTTGGTTATATATGGTGTAAATGATGGATTGATGATTGAATGAGGTGAGGAAATGGTAAATGTTGGAAAGGGTTAATTTTGATTGGATTTGGTAAGTATATATTTTGAAATTTGGGAGTTTATGAGTTTTCGTAAAAATGGAATTTTGATGAACTTCAACGGATCATATCTTAAGCTATTGTTTTCGGAATTTGATGATTTTTATACCAATTGAAAGAGGATCTCATAAGCTTTAAAATGATTTAACATTGGTAGAAATCTGAATTTTGTGGAAGGAGATATGATCGTTGGAAGTTCGGGCCAAAAATCTGAATTCTGCAACTTCTGCAGAATTTGTGATTTCAGGTTTGTGTGCGCACGCACACCCCACGAGAATTTGGACCTGTGCGCACACACAGCCTTGTGCGTACGCATGCGCGGGGCAGGGCTGCTGATGGGAGCGCTAGCACGCCCTGTGCGCACACACAACCAACGAAGGATGCGAGCTGTGTGTACGCACAGGCCTGTGCACACGCACACGTTGAAAATGGCGCACTGGTGGTGGCGCTAGCACATGTTGTGCACGCGCTTCACCATGAAGATTTTGCTTTCTGTGCGTACGCACAGACCTGTGCGTACGCACATGTTTAAAAATACTTCTGGGCGTATGCACGCACACCCCTGTGCGTACGCACGCGACCCAGTTCATTTCTAAAACTCTTGTTTTCAAGCTCTTCACATTCCGAACAAGCTCGTAACCTTCCGAGATATTATTTCATGCTTATAAACCCCCAAATTCATCCCTTAAATCTTAAATTGATATAGAATGCCTAGTGAATGAGAGTAAGCTAGGGAAGAGGGTAGCTTGTGGAGAAAGAAAGGGCATGTTATGCTAAGTATGATGAATTATGATGATATGAGTTGTTGGTGAGGATGGTGGAGTGTTGTATATGACATGGGCCGAACGGCTGAGTATGATATGAGCTGAAAGGCTGAGTATGATGTGAGCCAAATGGTTGTGTGATGATAGTTTATTGGTGCACAAAATTGTGATTCACACTTTTCACAACTCCACACAACTAACCAGCAAGTGCACTGGGTCGTCTAAGTAATACCTTATGTGAGTAAGGGTCGATCCCACAGAGATTGTCGGCTTGAAGCAAGCTATGGTCATCTTGTAAATCTCAGTCAGGCAGATTCAAATGGTTATGAGGTTTTGATAATTAAAAGATAAATAAAACATAAAATAAAATAAAGATACTTATGTAATTCATTGGTGGGAATTTCAGATAAGCGTTTGGAGATGCTTTGTTGCTTCTGAACCTCTGCTTTCCTATTGTCTTCCTCCAACCATGCATGCTCCCTTCCATGGCAAGCTGTATGATCCTCTCGGATGAAAAATACTAGGTACGATCTCTGAACGGCTAATCAACTGTCAAATTTCTCGTCTCGGATGAAAAATACCATGTACAGCTACCGTACGGCTAATCATCTGTCGGTTCTCACTAGCGTTGGAATAGGACCCTTGTCCTTTTGCACAATGTCACTGCGCCCAACATTCGCAAGTTTGAAGCTTGTCACAGTCATCTCTTCCCAGATCCTACTCGGAATACCACAGACAAGGTTTAGACTTTCCGGATCTCAGGAATGGCTGCCAATTGGTTCTAGCCTATACCACAAAGATACTAATCTCACGGACTCATTCCGTGTATTAGATACCCAAGAGAATATACTCTGGCTGTCGTCCAATGACTACGTTGAACATCATGTAGACCGCTTGTGGTTTTCAGGCACGCGGATCTTGGCTAAGCGAGTAACGAAGATAGTGGGTGATTGTCACGGGTCACCCCTTCATTCTGACTTAACTGAATTAAGTACAAGAGTATATCTTGGAGAAGAAGTGGGCGTGAATTGAAGGAAAAACAATAGTACTTGCATTAATTCATGAAGAAAAGCAGAGCTCCACACCTTAATCTATGGGGTGTAAAAACTCCACCGAAGAAAATACATAAGTGAAAAAGGTCTAGGCATGGCCATGAGGCCAGCCTCCAAATGTAACATAAACGTGTTCCAGTCTATGGTAGACCAAAAGTCTCCCTAAATACAATAGTAAAAAGTGCTATTTATATTAAACTAGTTACTAGGGTTTACAGAAAGTAAGTAACTAAGTGCAGATAGTGAAGAAATCCACTTCCGAGACCCACTTGGTGTGTGCATGGGCTGAGCATTAAAGCTTTCACGTGCATAGGCTGTTCTTGGAGTTAAACGCCAGCTTGGGTGCGAGTTTGGGCGTTTAACTCCAGTTTTGGTGCCAGTTCTGGCGATTTACGCCAGAAAGTTTTTGGCTGGCTTTTAGTGCCAGTTTGGGCCATCAAATTTCGGACAAAGTATGGACTATTATATATTTCTGGAAATCCCAAAATGTCTAATTTCCAACGCAATTGAGAGCGCGCCAATTGGGCTTTTGTAACTCCAGAAAATACACTTCGAGTGCAGGAGGGTCAGAATCCAACAGCATCTGTAGTCCTTTTTCAGCTTCTGAATCATATTTTTGCTCAGGTCCCTCAATTTCAGCTAGAAAATACCTGAAATCACAGAAAAACACACAAACTAATAGTAAAGTCTAGAATTGTGATTTTTGAATAAAAACTAATAAAAATATAATAAAAAGTAACTAAAACATACTAAAAACTATGTAAAAATAATGCCAAAAAGGGTATAAATTATCCGCTCATCATTTATGAATGTGAATGAATTATGAATTTAAGCAGGATGGCTGAGATGAATGTTGATTTATGGCTGAGGATAAATGTATATGTAAATTCGTGATGGGATATAATAAATGAATAATGAATGGAAAGGTTGGGTGTGAGTACGTTTGTACTTCTCTCTGGTTGTAAGGGTGACAGGGCACCGATACCATCTAATGGTAAATGGGCGACAGGGCGCAGATACCCTCTAATTCCAACAGGAAGCAGATACCCTCTAATGGTAAATTAGTGACAGGGCATAGATACCCTCTAACGGTGACAGGGCACGTAATCCCTCTAATGGTATTAACGCGCAACAGAGAGACGGCGTCCGGGTTAGCTACCAGACGCGTCGGATTAGCTTGATAACCGACGGTTGAGACTCATCAGCCACTAGGGCAGGCATGCATCATAAGCATTATATGTGATTTGTCTGGATTGCCTAATTGATTGCATCATTATTTAATAATTGCCTAATTATCTTATCTGCTTCTTACTTGTGCATTTCTTTGCTTAATATACTTGTGCTTGCATTTACATTACTGTTGGCAGTTGGAAGGTTTGCAGGATTTGGAAAGGGGATATTTTGTTAGAAATGAAGATCCTTAAGTTTGTTGCCTACTTTTACATTTCTCATGGTTTAGTTACATTTATATGCTTTGATTATAGCTTGGGAGTTCTAGGATTGCCTTCGGCTTTCCTAGGATATTACATGTTAGATATTTGGGCATTGTTACCATGCTGAGAACCTTCGATTCTCACCCATACAAATTTTGTGATTTTCATATGCAGGACGTGAGACTCCTTGCTGAGGCATGCTGGTGACTTTCTTTTGGCAGAGATCCTTAGCCTTTGGGAATTTTATGTTGGTCGTTATATACCTGTTTAGATACTATATTCTCCACTGTATATGTATTTTATACTTACCCCTCTCAGAGGTTATTTTGGAGAAACAGGTTCTGTATTTTATCATTTGGGTTGTCTTTTGGGAAGTTCTTTATTATATATGTATGTATACTGTTATGCCCGGACCGGTTATCTTCGCAAACCGAGTCCCAGGCCTTTATATATGTATTTTGGCACTCTTTGTATATTTCTTCGCTTTAACTTACTCCTTGTCTGTTAGTTTACGATATCGATCGAAGTGTTGTGCTGTTTGATTTAACGGTTTTAATTTACCCACTTTTCTTCAAAAGCTCCTAGTTACAGATATTTTTGCAATACTATACGTACTAAATTTTATTTTTAGAGATCGTAATACCTCGCCACCTCTGTTTTATGACTTAAGCATAAGACTCTGTGTGGTAGGGTGTTATAGATGGCGTGGGGAACTCTAATCCTTGTGACAATGTTTTTATAGAGGAATTTCTGACTTCTCTCGGCAGTAATGGTTGCTAGTAATTCCGCCTTAATCCACTTAGTGAAATAGTCAATTCCTACTATGAGGTATTTGACTTGTCCTAGAGTTTGAGAAAATGGTCCGAGGAGATCGAGACCCCATTTTGCAAACAGCCATGATGAGGTAACACTAATAAGCTCCTCAAGAGGCACAACATGGAAGTTGGCATGCTTCTGACAAGGCGGGCACCTTTTAACAAACTCGACCGCTTCTCTTCATAAGGTCGGCCAAAAGAAGCCGACCCGTATCACCTTCTTGGCTAGTGATCGGGCCCCCAAGTGGTTCTCACATATGCCATTGTGTACTTCTCTAGGACCTCCTTTGTGTTAGAGGTCGGGATGCACTTCAAGAGAGGCATTGATATCCCACTTTTATATAGGACATTATGGACTAACGTGTAATTTTGTGCCTCTCTTATGAGTCTTTGAGCCTCCTTTTTATTCTCAGAGAGAACATCAAATTTAAGATAGTTGATTATGAAGGTCATCCATCCTAGATTTTGGTTGGATATAATCATTATATCTGAGTTATAGGGGTCATCTCCTTATATTGATAGTGCACGGAGCGTTTCCTAGATGAGGCTTCTGTTGTTGCCCCATGGCTTGGTGCTGGCTAGCTTGGAGAGGACATCTGCTCAGGCATTTGATTCCTGAGTTATATACCTAATTTCTCCTTTCGAGAACATTGATAGTTCCTCCCATGCTTCATCTAAGTATTTCTTCATGCTGAGGTCTTTTGGCTTGATAAGTGCCATTAATATGTGATTTTATTACATGAGAGTCACTGAACACTATTAGCCCCTACTTCCTTAGCCAGTTTTAAGTCAGCAAGTAAAGCCTCATACTCTCCTTGGTTATTAGAAGTCGGAAATTCAAACCTTAGCAAAAGTTCTATCCCAGTTCATTCCTCACTTTCTAGGATGACGCTGGCTCTACTGCCAGCTTTATTGGATGAATATAGGCTCCATGTTGTTGGGCTTCCCCGACTTTCAGTGTATTCAACTATGAAGTCGACGAGATACTGAGATTTAATTGTTGTCTGAGCTTCATACCTTAAATTGAACTCGGATAATTCTACAACCTGTTGCAACATCCTTCTTGCTAGGTCCGTCTTTTGCAAAATGTGTTTCATTGGTTGGTTGGTACGGACTTTATAGTGTGAGCTTGAAAATAAGGTCAAAGCCTTCAAGAGGTGAGGATAAGAGCATACGCAAACTTTTTTATCTTTTGATAGTTTAATTCTACTCCTTGTAAAGCTTTGCTGACGAAGTAGATGGGTTATTGTCCATTCTTATCTTCTCTGATCAAGGACAAAGTTATAGCTTGGGTCATCCCTACCAGGTAGAGAACGAGCTCTTCTCCTGCTATAGGTCAGGTAAGTATGGGGGTTGACCCAAAAAGGTCTTGAAGTCTTGAAAGGCTTGCTTGCATTCTGCAATCCACTTAAGCTGCTTCTCCTTTCTGAGAATTGAGTATAGGGGTAGTGATTTCAATGATGATCCTGCAAGGAATCTGCATAGAGCTGCCAACCTTTTATTTAATTATTAAACTTCTTTGAGACAGGTCAGGCTCTTCATGTCTAGTATAGCTCTAAACTTGTCTGGGTTTGCTTCTATGCCACTTTGAGTTAGCATAAAGCCTAAGAATTTTTCCGCCTCTACTGCGAAAGTACATTTTGAGGGGTTTAGCCTCATCTCATGCTTTCTTATTGTAAAGAACACCTCAGAGATGTTAGACAAGAGTCTTGAGTCGATCTTTGTTTTAACAAGCATGTCGTCCACATATACCTCCATAAGTTTCCCTAAATGAGAAGAAAAAATACCTTGTTCATCAGTTACTGGTATGTGGCTCCGGCATTCTTTAACCCAAAAGGTATTACTACTAATAGTAATTAGCCTTAAGAGTTATGAATGAGGTCTTTTTTTGGAGTTTGTACATCGGGATTTGATTATGTCCCGAGTAAGCGTCCATAAAGTACAAGTACTGATAATTTGAGGCTGAATCGATAAGAGCATCGATACTTGGAAGAGAGTGGGAATCCTTAGGACAAGCTTTGTTGAGGTCAGTATAATCTACACAGATCTTCCATTTTTCATTTTTCTTCTTCACTAAAACCACATTCGCCAGCCACAGTGGATACTTTACCTCTCTTATGAATTCAGCTTCCAACAATGCTTGCACCAGTTCCTCCACGACCTGTGTCCTTTCTGGCCCAAGTTTCCGATGCTTTTGCTGGATAAGTCAGGAGCCTGGCATACGGCGAACTTATGATACATTAGGTCGGGATCTATGTCAAGCATGTTAGAATCTTTCCAAATGAAAAGGTCGGAATTTCTTCTTAAAAGGTCAATGAGGTGCTTTTTTAGTACTCCTTCCAGGTTGGCCCTATATTTGTTGTTTTCTCAGGGTTATCTCCAATTTTCACTTCTTCTGCCATTCCTCCAGGTTGGGGGCATAGTTCTTCTCGAGTTCGAACACCACAAAGTTCAAGAGTATTGACTTCTTTTCCCCCTAGACTGCCTTTTAAATTAAGGCTTTCATTGTAATATTTGCATGCTAGCATTTGATCTCCTTTTATGGTAGCGATTCCTTCCGTAGTAGGAAACTTCATGAGTAACTGAGGCATAGAGACAACTACTGTAAGTCGGTTCAAGGTTGTCTGACTTATTAGGGCATTATATGTTCAAGTGGCGTCGACCACGATGTAATCGATGTTTAACGTCTTTGACCTCGCTTCGTTTCCAAGAGTAGTGTATAAAGAGATATACCCCAAAGGTCGGATCGGCATATCCCTCAGTTCAAAGAGGTTATCTGGGTATGCCTTCGTATCCTTTTCTTCCAGCCCGAGTTTTTCAAAAGCAGGTTAAACAATATATCTGCCAAGCTACCTGATCTATAAGGGTTCTATGGAGGTTTGCGTTGGCGAAGATCATTATTATCACCACGTGATCGTCATGACCAGGGGTTACCACTTGAGCATCTTCTTTAGTCAACGAGATGGTGGGTCAGTTGGGAGATCGGCCATCCTCCCCGACTTGGTACACCTCTTTAAGATGTCTTTTTCGTGATGATTTCAATATTCCTTCTCTAGCAAATCCCTCATTAATCATGTGTCTGTGTCGTTCGGGAGTTTGAGGTGGACGTTCTTGTTGTAACACCCTAATTATCCTAAGCCTTACCTCGCATCGTAAAGCAAAGGTTAATCAAAGGTTACGACAAGTCTAAAGCTTATACATATAATATATAGAAGAAGTAATATATTCTAGAAACCCGATTAAAGATACAGCTCAAAAATTGGATGTGAAAAGCGCAAAACATACTCACGAAGCTACAAACTTAACACTAATAGAAATAGATATAATATAACCAAATATAAGAGTATAATAGTATGAAGATCTAACCACGGCTCGCGGAGTTTAAGCCGGACAGCTATATACAGACCATACAAACATCTGAAAGTTAAAACAGCTTATACAAGTTTTTCTCTCAAAGTAAGCCTCTAAGCAAAAGTAAATACAAAAGTGAGAGATAATACAAAATAAGCAAAAAGACTCCAAAACAGATAGAGATCCTCCGCTCTGTCACCACCAAATAACTCACTGAGGTGGTTGCGACCTGCATCTGAAAAACAACAACAGAATATGATATGAGAACCGGGAGTTCTTAGTATGGTAACAGTGCCCAATAATGTAAGATGTAAGGCTCTGGGACGCTAAAGGCAATCCTAGAACTTCACATTAAATACGGATATTCAAGCTTAGAATAAATAAATAAATAAGGAACTTAAACCGTAAACAGGGTTATCTAAACTTAAGAGAATTCTAACTAATACTAATCACCGCTGTCCCACAGCCTTCACCAACCTACCCTCCGTGTGATCCCATCGCCACCGCCTACCTAACCTCCTCAACACCAGTCAATCACAAGTAATACAAGCAAGTAAATCACAAGTAATATACAGGTACAGCAAGTAAAACAACTAGCAAATAAGTATATTATTCATTTAGCCAAGATATACAAATAGGCAAAACAAAACAAATCACATAGTAGATTCACATGATGAATGCCTGTCCTATTGGCTCGTGATATCACTTGTCAGTCAATAAATGCCAACCTGACACATCCTTTTAGATGTCGCCTTTCTGCCACATCCGAGGATATAGCGCCTGGCACGCTGGCAATCTGGCACACTATCATTCTGAGGATATAGTGCCCGACCCACTTGCATGCTCATTCCGAGGATATAGTGCTTGGCACACTCTTGCGGCAGAGGAGGAAAACAACAACAACATCTATTTCATCATAAAATGTTCCAAGGATATAGTGCCTAGCACACTATCATTCCAAGGATATAGTGCCTGGCACACTTTGCACATGCAACAAGTCCATCAACCTCAAATCATCACCAGTCATCACCATTTTCATCTCAACTCACTTTCAATTATCAATTCTCAACATTCCAAGGATATAGTGACTGGCACACTTTCCTTCAATATCCATCAAACTCATAAAAACCATCATCGGTTCTCAATTTTATTCCAAACTCATTAGTTCATCAGTTTCTCAATTCGCTATCAGTAATCACCAAGTTCACTACTCTTCCTTCTCTCTTAACCAAACTCATCCCTAATACACCAGAAACCTAAACCTTTGTTCTCTAACTTTCCCAAGTAATACCCAAATCAACTCTGCCCAAGACCTTATCTATGTTTTAATATCCAAAAACAAGCCAAAAGTCTTAAATAGGTGTCTCAGAAGTTTACAAGTTTGTTAGGAAGGTGAAACAGTTAAAAAAAAAAAGAGTTTAGCTGATAAATAGGGCATGTGCGTGCGCATAGGGGTGTGCATGCGCACGCCCAGGATTTTTAAAAATGTTTGCATATGCATAGAGGTGTGCGTACGCACAAGTGTGAAATTTTACAATTCTATTCGCTCGCACAAGACGTGCGAACGCCCTCAACAGAATGCACCTTCCAACGTGTGCGTGTGCACAGGTTGTAAAACATCATTGGTTATGTGTACGCACAGGTCATGCTAGCACTGCCAACAGCAAGCCTTCCCCTGTGTGTGCGTACGCACAAGGCTGTGCGTATGCACAGGTTCAAAAAATCACAGGGGTGTGCGTGTGCACACAAAATAGAAATCACAAAATTCTGCAACATTGCAGAATTTCAGATTTTGACATCAAACTTTGAATGATCATAACTTTCTTTACAAAATTCAGATTTCCACAAAATTTAAACCATTTTAAAGCTTATTCAATTATCTTTCATTTGATATAAAATACATCAAATTTCAAAAACTGTAGTTTAAGATATAATCCATCAAAGTTAGCCCAAAACTCATTTTTACCAAAAGTCTCAAAACCTCAATTTTACCAAAACTCCTAAGTCAAAACCAAACCAATCACAACCCAAACAATACCAAAACAACATAAAAGTCTATACCCTTCCTTTTCCAACTCAACCATCCACAATACCCCAATTCCCCCACTCAACACCATCAAAGTCCTTAATCATCAACATCCAAAATCATCATAAACGCTCATAATCATCTTCAACCAACAACAAACATCAACAACCACTACAAATCCTCATCAAATAACCTCAATATTATCAATCATTATCCATATTCATTTACCAAAATTAACATACACACTCACCAACATCAACCAATATCATAATTTATCATTAACACCAATAACCCTCATCAACAACAATAAATCTCACATTCATCATCAACCTCCAAAATCATTAAAATACCCACAATCATCATCAATATCATATAATCATCATCGTTATTGTTCCAATTCCTTGCACACAACACCACTACAACACCAATCAATCCCAATGAACAACACCAATCATCAATTTTCTCATCAACATCGTAATCAAACTCTAACATACACAACTCATAAAATCTCCATCACAATTCACATGCCACATACATAATCCAATCCACCATTTATTTAATTCAATCCTATCTTAAGGTCGACTAGCCTAAGTGTCCAGAAATATTACATATTACATAAAGGAAACCGAAACCATACCTTGGCCGATTATCCTCCATGCACGAAACCACCAAAAAGCCAAGACAACTCCAAAAAGCACCAAAGCTCAACTAACAACACATATATCACCAAAATCAAAATCTAGAAACCACAATATACAACACTACAAGGGTTTATGAGCAACTTTACCTTGTTCAAAGATGATTGGGGTAATTTCCAACAATTATCTGCTACTAGAGATCACCTAAACAACCAAAATCACAAAATCTACTCAAAAACCATAACCAAAAACGCACAGAAAATAGGGCAAGAAACTGGAGTGTGAGCTTTGAGTTCTTATCAGATTTTCTTAGATAGGAACTAAGAGCTCGACAAGAGCTTCGCGTGGCCGCAAACAGCTCGTCAATCGGAATTTCGTAGCTCAAGTTATGGCTCCCGGAAGGTGGATGTGAATAGTAACATCACCTCTTCTCCTCTCTTCTCTCAAACCGCGCCTCTCTCTCTCTCTCTCTTTGGGCTGGAAAATGAGCTCAAAGCTCTTTAAATGAGCATATATATGTTGGGCCTTGGGCCCAGTTTGGGTTCGGTCTAATCCGTTAGCATTTTTGGTCTGTTTGGCCCACTTTGGGCCAAAACCTTTAAGATTAGTGCCCGATTTTCAATTTTAAATTATTTTTGCCTTTTCAAAACAACAAATCAATTTTCCAAAATATGCGGTACTGGATAGACTAGAGCTAGTACTGCCGGCTTAAGCGCCAGTACGCATTTTTACAGAAACTTTTCGAAGAAGATACATTTTCCAACTCAATAAAATCCATTGAAACAAAATTTCATCTTTATATTTTAAAATTTAAACTTCTAAATTTTGAATCTATTTCGGGCACTAAAATTATTTTATTAAAACGGTTTTACGTGAAAAACTCCGATTTTTACACTTGTCATTCTCCTTCTTTGTCCTTAATTGTTTTTCTTTGATCGGCCGACCTATCTGCCAAGTACCTATCTAGTTTACCTTCTCTGATC
The DNA here is from genome assembly GCF_003086295.3 of Arachis hypogaea. Lineage (NCBI taxonomy): Eukaryota > Viridiplantae > Streptophyta > Magnoliopsida > Fabales > Fabaceae > Arachis > Arachis hypogaea. The sequence continues at coordinate 56,480,472 of NC_092047.1, forward strand.
AACTTTTCAATGACATTCTTTAAATCATAGCAATAGTTGGTAGAATGCATATAGAGTTTGTGATACTCGCAGCATTCTGTCCGACTTCTTGCTTTTTTGTGTTTAATTGGACTAGGAGGTGAAACCTTTTCGGTATGACAAATCTCTCTGTAAACATCTACAAGAGAGACCCGGAGGGGAGTATAATTATGATACCTTCGAGGTTTCTCCGAGTTGTACTCTTCTTTCTTCTTAGCTTCTTTCTCTTTTTTCCGAGGTGGATAGGGCAAGATGGGTCTTAAGAGTGGCTCTTTTAGTCGAGAATTTTTCTCCATATTGATGTACTTCTTTGTCCGCTCTTTTACTTCGTACAAGGAAGCCGAGTGTCGCTTGGATTTAGATTGAGAAAACGGCCTTTCTTTAAGGCCATTAACTAATCCTATTAGGACTGCTTCAGTAGGTAAGTTATGTATTTCCAAGCACACCTTATTGAATCTTTCCATATAGTCTTAGAGCATCTCTCTGACCTCTTATTTGACTTCTAGCAAGCTTGGTGCATGTTTCACCTTATTCTTCTGAATTGAGAATCTTGTAAGAAACTTCCTTACCAGGTTGTCAAAAAAAGTTACCGACCTGGGCGGTAAGTTATCGAACTATTTCATCGCCGATTTGGTCAAAGCCATTGGGAATGATTTGTAATGAGTAGCATCAGAGGTGTCGACTAGGTACATCCGACTTTTGAAGTTGTTGAGATTATGCCTCGGGTCAGTCGTTCCGTTGTAGTGATCTATGTCGGGGGTTTTGAAATTCCTTGAAACTTTGGCCCACATGATCTCTTCTACGAACAGGTCTTCTCCTCCTAGAGGGCTTTCTTCCCGATCTGCTCGATTACTCCTTCTTCGGAGGTCAGCTTCCAATCTTAGGAGCTTTTCATCTATCTCCTTTCGTCGACGTACCTGCCTTCGTAATTCTGATTCTGCTTTCTGTTGTCATTCAGCTTCTTGTTCAAGCTGCTCTAGTCATCCACGATGGCCATGGACTAAACGTAGTATCTCCGTTGGATGTGGAGGTTCATCATCTTCAAGTGTATGCACCTCTAACTAAATCCATCTCGGCTGGGGGTTTCCCAACATCCCTTCTCCGTGAGGAACATGCATTCTTTCCCGTGGTGGAGGTATTGCGTGTACGAGGGCATCTCGGTGGGGTTCAAGTTCTGATTTAGATGTCGTGTGGCCATCTTCATACTAATTGTCCACCATTATCAAGGGTCAAATTCTAGGTTCCTCGGCAACAGCGCCAATGTTCTAAGGATTACTTGAAACATTGATTTGGGCTTGAACGTGAGCTCTAGAATCCTTCTGAGGCAGGGTTTGACTTGTTTGTTGTCGAGGTGCCACCGTTTGAGTTCCTCGTGAGGAGGTAGGGGTGGTTTCAAGAGACTCCGATGCTTAAATTAGCAAGGACTTTAGGCAGGTTTTTAGTAGATTAGAACATGTGCGTACATGAGGAGTGTCAGTGTATTTATAGTAGAGCTGATAACCACCTTTGTCGAAGTAGTTCCACCTTTGTTGATGGATAATCATTCCCTTTATCTTGGAAGTTTGCTAGGATCTATCTTTCAGGGAAGATAGAGATAGTTGGACAGATTCAAAGAGGCAGTTACTTGTTTGGACAAGTAGAGCTAAGCTCCCTGCGTAGTGTCTGACTTCCTTAAAAAGGTCGGGTACATGGTGGAGGCCACCCCTTTGGGTCAGGCCTTTTATCCTTATTGGGCCTGGCTTTTATTATTTGGGCCAGGGTATGAACATGGTGGTAGCAAAATTATGAGTAGAAAACAGACGTTAACTAAGATCTATCTTGTTCATTAAAATATTTTTCTTTTTAGGTAAGTGATCTTTTAATGTCACTAGCTTGACTCATACCGCTTTTTAGGATAGCGGATGTATTGATTTTTGTTGACCTTCTTCTTCTCCAAGATAGTATTTTTTGCTTGTTGACTACGATCTTTTTTTCAATGAATTCCTCTATTGACCGCACCTATTCTAACTTTTCTTCTTTTTCAGAACTTGGGTGATGTAGAGTTATTGACTACCTTGCATTCTCCCATAGGATTTGACATGGTCTCATTTAGGGAGGAGTCATTTTCCTTCTCTGCTAATTATTTAGCAATTTGTCCACTTGCACCTCTAAATTCCTTATTGAAGCTTCTTGATTATTGAAATTTGCTCTTATTTCTTCCATGAAGCTTTAAGTTTGTTGCACAAATTTAGCTGTGGCTTGAGATAATCTTGCTATCTTATTCTCAAAAGAAAACTCAGCCACTGTATGTTTTAGTTCTTCTACAGCATGCTCAAGAGGGTTTTGGAATTGCATCTAGCTCTCTTGCAGATGATATGCAACATTAGAAAAGGCTTGTTCTTGATTCCACCAACCATCATTAGGATACTCTCTCCATTCAGGAAAGTAAGGATTATTCTCTGGCCTTGAGAATTGTTCCATATATGCTCCTCCATAGAAATCATAGCCAGGGGCTTGTGAAGCATGCAATTGTTCTACTTGTGTTGTGAATAAGCAAACTTGTTTAAACATGCACTTGTTGATTGTGACGATTGTGTTCATGGGATCCATTGCTTCCTTATACACAAACACCAAACTTGATTAAAAGCACCATGTGAAAAAATATGAAAAGAAGTAATATGGAGTAGTGAAAAGAAAGCAAAGAAAAATAGAGTGAAAAAATAAAAGTTTAGCAATTTAATCCAACGTATGATGTCAATCTCAGCTAATCCCCAGAAACGGCGCCAAAAATTTAATGAGCAAAAAGTGAAGCTTACAGATACCGCCGGTAAGTGCACCAGATCGTTCAAGTAATACCAGAGTGAGTGGATATCGTTCCCACAAGGATTAAAGAACTGAGAATGCAAATATCAAGTTAAATAACTAATTATATCAATAAACCCTTGAATTGGTGAATGTTAAAGCTTGCTAGAAACTTAAAAGACATCAATGTTGGATTGCTTGAGGGCAGTGAATATGTAATTGATTGAAAGAGAATATATGATGGAGAAGTCAAGGGTCACAAAGATGCTTAAGTCCTTAGAAGAATCAAACTTTGTTTTCCTATTCTAAAGCAAGAAAAGATCTTTTTAGACGAATCTTAATGAACTGATTTCCAATGTCTTGGCACCTCAGTTTCTCTTTAATTAACTAACCTCGGTTTCTCCTCGATTTCCAATGTCTTGGTCAATCGATTAATCAAAGAGGTTAAGTATAAAATCTGACTCAATTTCTCATAAGATTCAAAAGTAGTCCTTAGGTCGAATTATATGTCACGTATCTAAGCTAGTCCTGTTCGATTGAATCTTATGAGAAAACACAATTTTCAAGAATTGTCCTAATTCAAATTATATGTCACGTATTCAAAACTAGGGTAATTAACAAATCATGTATTGTGTCGCACACTTTAAAAACCCCTATGTCTAGTCAATTCAAAAAGTTATGTGAAAAAGTTTTGAAGCATAATTCGGATATTAATTCTGTCAAAGCAATAAACAAATTCAAGATGGGATTAGCATGCCTGTCAACACTACTAATCCTTTAGGGATGAAGAACGAAACACTCAATCATAAAACAAATCAATGCAAGACTTTAAGATAGAAGAAAACTTAGATTAATAATTCATAGAAATATAAACAGAGCTCTTAATCCTTTTATAGAAGGATAAATTACTCATGGTGAATTGAAAAACAAAGCAAAAGAAAAGAAGAAGAGAGACACGTGAGGGATCCAAAGATCCTCCCCTGGATGTCTTTCCTTGTGAACAATGTTCACTTATTTATATCCTAGGGTTTCTTCCAATTCAAATTCAAAAACTAAATCTAATCTTAATCAAAATAATTAAGATAGCTCCTAATTCAAATTCTAAAAACAAAATCAAAACAGAATTAAATCAAATTTAAATCTAATTATTACATAATCTTCTTTAATCTTCAATTCAGAATCACATCTTTGAGGTTGGGCTTTGAAGAGAACATCACTAGAGTTGCACTAGGCTTGTTTTCTTTGGGATAGACGTGGCACGTCTACCAGCAGCGTGACACGCGCTCCTTGGGCTGAGCCTAAGGCGTGGCATGCCCTCTTCTAGGCATGTAACGCCTCTGCTTTGGTTGCTCCTAGAGCTTGGACTTCTCCTCAAGTGTGGCATGCTTCCCTGCTTCGTTGCACGCTGGGCCTGGTCTTTTGCATCGAGCGTGGCATGCCCTTACCTATGCGTGGCACACCACCTTCACTTGTCTCTAGGCGTGTTACGCCCTACTCCATGTGTGGCATGCCTGGCCTTCACTCTTCTCCAGGGTGTGGCATGCCTTCCTCTGCACGTTACACGCCCTCTTTGTGAATTGCTCCTAGGTTTTGGCTTTCTTCTAAGGCGTAGCACACCTCTTCAAGGCACTCCAGGGCATGGCGTGCCTCCTTGCTTCTTCTCTCTAGGGTGTGGCACGCCCAGCTCTCTACGTTGCATGCCCTACTCCATGCTTTTATGAGCGTAGCACATCCATACAATATCATGGCACGCCCTGCTCCAGGCGTGGCATGCTAGCTATGCTGCATGGTTTGCATGACTTGATTCCTATGTTCCTTACTTGCAATGCTTGCCTTTTGATCATCCTCTCTTGGCTACTTTGATGTGTATCTCTTTAATCCTGCAATTCCTTGAAAACACTTTAAAAATACTAAGTAGCAATTGATAGTAAAGAGTCATGAGATTAAAGGAAGATTATGTAATTAAACCTACGAAAACAAGAGAAAAATGTAAGAAAAATAAAATACAAACTACTAAAAATGTGAACGTATCACAAGCGCCAATTCAAGCCTCAACAAAAGCTCCACAACCACAGCAAGCACCAAATCCGCATAAAATCAACCAAGAAACTCTAACAACTCTAATTTCACCAAATTTCACACATAGTTCAAACTAGGGTTCGCACATATAGGAAAAAATTAAAGAGGAAGAGTTCTCTCACCTTATTTCACGTAACCTTGGGTCAAAATTTCGCTATAACTTGAGATGAAGCTTTCCCTAAACATCAAAATCACAATTCTCTCAACATCTCAAACCCAAAATGCAAATTTAGAAGAGAAAAGAAAAATGGGACAAGAATTTCAAAATTTCTTATCATAATAGTTAGATAAAAATGAAGAGGAAGTCGAGACGAACGCGTAGTCACAAACGGGTCGTTGATTGGAACTACAATTTGAAAGTTATGTTGATTTGAAGTAACTTAAGACATGGCTCTCACTCCTCCCTCTCTTCTCTCGAGCTTCTCTCTCTAAATCGCGGAAGTGGTTGAATTGTTGGCTAAGTGAGGGGGTTTATATATCTTGGGTTTGGGCCTAGTGAGAGTCGCTGTGATTTTTGCCCGTTTGGCTCAAACTAGGGTCAAAATCTTTAAGATAAGTGTTTTAATTCATATCCTAAATAATTTTTATTTCTCGCAATTATAAATTTTATATTCTTAACCCTTTTGCTTATACTTAATTTGTTAATTAATTAGTTATCATTTATTTGTGTTTTACAACACACATTTTTTATCTTACTAGAGTAGAACTACATTTAAAAAAAGCGATACTTTTGAATTTGACTAGATTAAAGATTTGTAGTACAAATTGTTACTGTTTTTTTAGTAAAGATATGTCGTCTAAAACATAGTTATCAATTCCGGTGAATGATCGGTCAAGTTATTAGTCCGGTTTATCAATTGGATGGGATATAAAATCAGCTTGACTAAATTTAATCGGCTTCAATTAAACCGTCTTTGTATTTGAATATGAACTATTGTTAGAACCGCACGCGAGCCTCTTTCCAAATTGCAAAAGGAGAGTGAGGTGCACCTCTATACCACTAGACCAAGCTTCTTCTTGTGTTAATCTATTAGAATTTAGATTTTTTAGTGTCCGAAAGTTGTTAAAGTGATAAAATGAGATATTAATTATTATTAAATTTGTAATTTCAATATATAAAATATATGTTTTATTGTCTTAATTTAAGAATAATTAATTTTTTATTTACTACTTTATCAACTTACTCATTTTTTGATAATCCTGATCCAATCTAACTCGGTAATTATATTTGTTAAAACATATTAACTTTAATTAATATGTAATTTGTATATTTATTTTATTGAATTTGAAACATGCAATTTGATCAATATATAATTCTGTTGAACCACTCATAAGGTAATTTAGTATCTCAATCGGATCAAATTTAATGAATATGTTTTAAAATATTAAAAAAAATTATATTACTGTTATATGGTACTTCGATATAACAACAACAATAATTAATTTGGATTAGTCAAGTAATTTGTCCAATTATTTACTTAAACTAATTTTAAGAATTTGAATTTTATTGTATGCAACAATCCATTAATTAATGATAATTTTTTTAATAAAACATTAATTCACAATAAGTTAATTCTTAGTTTGTCGAGTCATAAACTTTTGAATAGAACATTAATTCGTAACAAATTAATTCTTGAATTATCGAACCAAAATTTACAGTAAACAACAACAACCTAGAAGATAATTAAGTACAACTTCCATAGCTGAGGACCATGTATTATTACCATAGAAATCATCATTGAGAATGTGCGTTTTCTCAATGGTGGAATCGATATAGTTGTAAAATAACATTAATTTATTAAAAAGTTTTCATCTGATGATGGGGAACATTGAATTTCATTTGATGTTTTAGGCTAATAACCTAATGCCAAGACTATGCAGAGTATCTTGAGTGGACGGTCTATAAAATAGTGACATGGACTTCACCACTAGGCCAAAACAAAACAAATAAAGTAACAAATACACCATATCAATTGCAGTGATAAATACTAATTTTCTTTCTTTTGAAAATTATTAGGTTTAAGTTGAGCCTTGAGTATAAAAGTTTAAAAAAAAATACTGAAAGAGTCATACTTCTTATGAAATCTTTAGCATTCAAACATTATTATCTATAAAAGAATATTTGTGAATTAAAAAAAATAGAAAATTAAAAAAAAAGGTAAAATTTTTTTTTTTAAATTCGTCAAAAATTTTAAAAATATTTTCAAATTTTATTTTGTTTCAATTTTGTCTCAAAAGTTTTCGATTTGCATCTAATATACTCTCCGATAGCTAAATTTTTAAAAAATTTGACTAATCTAACAATTATGCATGAAAATTATGTTTGATTTGTTTGTGTCGAGAGTTGTTTTTATAAAATTGTTGTTAAACTAGTTTTAAAGTTTTTGAAAAATTAACCGTAAAAGATATATTTGATGCAAATTAATCAAAAACGTTTAGAACAAAATTGAAACAAAATAAAATTTAAAAATAAAAAAATATATTTTATCCTTTAAAAAAAAAAGTGAAATGTGCTATTCTTATTTATTCAAATCATTATATTATTCTAACATTGTTTGGACCTAACTCCAACTTTCCCATACATGCTCCCTCTAGGCATTAACCAGAAAAAATATAAACTATTTCTTAGTATTATAATATGTGATCTGAAACTTACAGATTTGGGATGTTCCTCCAATAATTTGACGTGAAACTAGGTGATGTCATATGATTAATTCCTTATAATTATTATATTTAACAATGATGTAAAAGCATATAGGTATGTACACACTTAACCCCCACTATGTAGTTTACAGTGTGAGCACTGAAATTTGTGGCATCACATAAAGCTAGAATAATTAATTTGATCCAATAATCATGAACCAATTAAATCTTTATTGAAAGGTCAACGAGTTCCATATATAATGGGACACTATTATCACATTATTATGCAAGGGTTTGAAAGAATATAAACGTTATTGAGCAGTGCTTCTTCCTTTACTCATTAGGTTAACAAAACTATAAGGTATGGTTCTCATTATTGATATAGTGGCCTCATAATGTATGGATCTCCTTCGTCCGTATGCTAGGAATTAAGATAGCATACCATTGTCACGAATAATGACTGACATTATATTGACGTCATCATAACGTTGCTGTCATCACAATTACGACCTTCATAAATATAATTTGAATAAAATATAATTTTTATCTTTGATACTCTGTAATTTTTTATAAAAATATCTTTAACTTTTAATTTAATTTAAATTTTTCTAATACTTTCTATTTGTATAAGTTATTTTTAAACACTAAATCAATATAAAATATTAAGAATAGAATTAAAAGAGTTAATAGTTGTTCGGTATGTCGGTTACCGGACGGTTCGGGTCAGGATTCGTTGTGATGGGGGGCTCCTCTGGTCACGGTCTTCTGGTCCAAGGGGTGCGAGATCCCGAGTACTTCGGGCGGAGAGGGGGGTGCCACCTGCAAAGACACTCCGACGCTCTTGTCAGACAATGTGCAGGCGGAAAGGAGGGTGATGTGGAAAAATGTGACGTACCTCGGGGGAAGAGCCAGTCTTCCCCTTATTTACATGTCAGTAGTGGGCCCGTGTGGAAGGCAGGCCCATATTCTTGAGGACGCTGTCCTACAGCCGCGGGTGAGCCGTACGGGACGCGTGTCCGAGTCGGTTGAATGGCACGCAGCCGGGCCGGGTGGAGCTCGGGTCGGATTGACCCGCGGGAATCCTGGGTCGGGCCGTAACAGTTCCCCCGACGCGCCAGTGGTGGTCGTGAGGGCAATCGATGGCGCGTGATGCCCTTGTTCGTGCGTTGTCGTCAAGTCGGCTGACCGTGGGAGAGGCGCGTCTCTTGTGCGCGTGTCTCTTGGTCTGCTGAGGCGTTCGTTCGTCGCTTCCTTCTTCGCGCTGAGCATTAAATGCTCATAATGGTTTTTGAAAAATTCCCGTGCGTAAAGATCGTTTTGCCCCTGCCTTCTTTCGCGCTTCTCGTGGTGGTTTTTAAATAGTTTCCTTTTTCTTTTTCTCCCACTCTTGCTATTTTCATCTTCTTTCCTCCCTGACATCCAAAATTTCTTGCTCGAGCCACCTCGTGCTTCTCTTTCACGCTCCAGTTCCTACAGCCATTTCAGGTAATTTCTTGATTCTTATTCTCTTGTGTTTATACTATGCCTTATTGTTGCGCAGTTGCCGTTTGTGTTTACTTTTGCCTGATGGCTTTCCAATGCTGGGGTAGATGAATTATGGGAGGGGTACCATTCCGGGGTAGGTTTTTAGGTGACTTGTGTGATAGGCTTAGACTTTAGCCGTATTTAATCATGATAAAGTTGAAAGGGTGTAGTTTCTGGGTTTTTATGGACTCCCGACCTCATAGACTAACGGAGTGGTACCCCGCTGTAGGTATGCCTCGCATCGTTTCCCGGTCTTCCGGATCTGGCGCGGCCTACGACCCGTACGCCTGGGTGACTGACGATATAAAGGCATCGCCCAACCAAATGGATTTAGAGGAGTTGACCGAGTTCCGGCGAGCCGGTCACTTGTGTGGGGGGACGGACGAGGAAGCCAACTATGAGACCGTTGTTCCTGCCCCCCACGAGCGTATTTATGAGCTCAACTTCCATTCTCCTCGTGTCCCCGATTGGATTTGGTTTTACAAGTCCATGTTCACACAAGTTGGCGTTCGGATACCGTTCTCCGATTTTCAAATGGCACTCCTAAACCGGATATCCGTCTCCCCCTCTCAGCTCCATCCGAACAGTTGGGCCTCGATCCGCTGTTTCGAAATGGTTTGCGAATACCTAGAGCTGCCGGTGTCAGTGGACGTCTTCCTCTTTTACTTCAACCTTACCAACCCTTCCAAGCAGGGGAAGGCGAGGAAAGGATTTCTCTCTTTCCGTTCTGGCCAGGGTAGGAGAATATTTGGCCTCTTCGAGGACTCCTACCATAGTTTCAAAGATAAGTATTTCAAAGTTCGTCCCGTCAAAGGTCGTCACCCCTTTTGGTTGTCGTTAGAAGGGGAGCGCCTTATCCCGACATACTGGAGTTTTGGGGCGGGGTCGAATCCCTTCATCAAGGTGACGTACAAGAGGTTGTCGCCTGTAGATAAGCAAATAGCTGATGTACTTTTTGCCATTTTTGAAAAGAACCCCGTGAACCCTCATCTTCTTATGGGTGAGCGAGAGGCCGGCAGGAGCTATATCCGTGAGTTGTTTTATTTGATTGTTTTTGCGTTTATTGTCGTTTTCTTTACCCGATTTAATGACTAATGCGTCTGTTGTTTGTTGTAGTGGAAATGTCTGCCACTGTGGTCGGGCTTGAAAATTTGATGAAGACCTTTTTTGAGGATAGTGACAACGAGAAAACGGAGAGGGATGCTGGGGAGGCGGAGGATCAGGCCGGGAAGTCGGAGGGTCCAGCCGTGGAGGTTGGAGGTCAGGGGGAGGCTTCTTCACGGGAGGCCGTTGCGGCGGGAAAAAAACCTATCGTGGATCAGGGTTCCCCTATTCCCGAGGAGGTAACTGGTGGGCACTCAACCACTTCCCATCAAGAAGACGATGATGTGGAGCTTATTCATACTCCCAAAAGGCGGAGGTCGTCAGCCAGCCCGGAGGGGGCCCTTAGTATCATGGAGAGGAATTTTGACGCTACAAGGTTTATAGACTCCCAATTGATCCCCGGGACGGAGGAACATTTCCTTGATACCGAACTGGCTGGACAGGCTAGATGGATGTATCGGACTTTGCTCCGGGGGGCCGTCATAGCTCGAAAGGCCGAGTTCGAGTTGTCGGGGATGCAGGCCCTCCAGAGGAAGCTCGAGTCCTCTGTCAAAGCCAATAATGATTTCAAAGTCCAAGTTGAGCAGCTCCAGGGCCAGTTGTCTGAGACGGTGGAGAAGCTCAAAGTTTCGGAGGAGAAGGTGGCATCTACTGCCGAGAAGCTGAAGGTTTCGGATGAGTCGGTGGCTCGCCTAGTCGAGCAGGAGATGACCTTGGAGGGCCAGCTGAACTCTGCTCAGGGTCGGGTGGCGGCCTTGGAGAAAGAGCGTGATGAAGCCGTCTCGTTGGCCGAGGCCGCTAGGTCGGAAGTCGAGGGGCTCAAAAAGAAGCTAAAGGCGACCAAGGATCAGGGAAAGAATGCCATTACTATGACTGAGGATGCCCTGAAGGCTCAAGTGAAGATTGTGGCTCCCGACTTCGACACCTCTGCTATCGGGGTCTTCAAAATGATTCAAGATGGCAAGATTGTAGATATGCCGAGGAAGTGATATCTTGTAACTTTGCGTATTTGTCGTTTGTTTGTTTTGAACAATTCGCTTGTCCATCCCATGTTTTGACATTATAAGTTATGCTTATTTGGTTGCTTTATGATTTACGCTCGTTTCGTCGTCTGGTCGTGTTACCGTTATTGTCTTTCGCCTTGCTTGTTGAATTATTTTTGTTACCGTGTTTCCGTGGCGGGCTTATTGCTTGTGCCCGTCTTGCCGTTTTTGCGTTAGTAACAGTTCGGACCAGTTTGGTCGTGTTGTCGACGAGTTAATTATGGCTGTGATCCGTCTGGCTCCCGGGGTGATCAGTCCCGGGATGCCGTTATCGAGATCAATCGTGTGAAACACATATTGGGGAGCAATAGGTAGGTAAAAAATTTAACAAGTGAAAATTAATCGTCAGTTGGACAAGTATTTGACAAAGTGAATAGACAAGGTTAATTAACATGTGGACAGGGCAAGTATCGACTATCTAGTTAGGCTCCCTGGTCGGCGAGCCGTTAGGTCATGAGTAGAACCTCTTTAGGTTACCTGCGTTCCATGTTCTGGGTACTTCCTTGCCATCGAGTCTTTCGAGCTTGTAAACGCCTTTGCCGAGCACCTCCTTTACCCTGTAGGGACCTTCCCAGTTTACCGCCAGCTTTCCTTCCCCTGGGGTCGGTGCACCAACGTCGTTGCGTCGCAGGACGAGGTCACTTTCCTCGAAATCCCGTTTGAGGATTTTAGCATTGTAACGCAGGGCTATTCTTTGTTTCAACGCCGTTTCTGACAAGTGAGCCATCTCCCTCGTCTCCTCGATCAAGTCCTTTTCGACCGCTTCGCTCATGCCCGCGAGTAGTAGTTGGGGGCTCGGTTCGCCGATTTCGACGGGTATCACAGCGTCGACCCCGTATGTTAGGCGAAAGGGAGTCTCCCCTGTGGCGCTTTGCACGGTTGTCCGGTAGGACCATAGGACGGAAGCGAGTTCGTCAGCCCATGTTCCTTTCTTATTGTCTAGGCGCTTCTTTAGACCAAGAAGGATGACTTTGTTTGCAGCCTCTACCTGCCCGTTTGTTTGGGGATGTTCTACCGAGGAGAACTTCTGCTTTATCCCTAGGCCAGAGAGGAACTCCATGAACTTCTTGTCCGTAAACTGAGTCCCATTATCTGAGATAACGACCTCTGGGATACCGAAACGGGTTATCACCTGCCTCCACATGAACTTCCGGCAGTTGGAGGACGATATCGTAGCCAGCGGTTCTGCTTCTACCCATTTGGTGTAGTAGTCAATGGCGACAATGAGGTATTTGACTTGTCCTGGGCCGACTGGGAAGGGCCCCAGGAGGTCGACTCCCCATTGTGCGAAAGGTCGAGTAGTCGTCAGAGAGCTTAACTCGGAGGCCGGTGCCTTGTGGAAGTTGGCGTTTTGTTGACACTTTATACACCTTTTGACAAATTCCTTTGAGTCTTTCATCATTGTTGGCAAATAATACCCGGCTCGGATGAACTTCCTTGCTAGGGCTTTGCCCCCGATGTGGTGCCCGCAACACCCCTCATGGACTTCTCTAAGCATGTAGTCCGTCTGGTCGGGGTGCAAATACTTCAATAGGGGCTGGCTGAGCCCCTTTTTGAATAGTTGTCCCTGTATGATTGCGTATCTGACCGCCTCCCTTCTTAAAGCTTTGGCTGCTTTTTCATCTTCAGGCAATTTGCCGAGTTCCAGGAAGTTGGTGATGGGATCTAGCCATGAGGGGCTTGACTTCGTCAAATGGAGGGCGACCGTTGGTTCCTTCACCATGCCTTGGATAAGAGACCGGTTACCGGATCCTGGCTTTGTGCTCGCCAGCTTGGACAGGAGGTCCGCCCGTGTGTTCTTTTCTCTTGGGACGTGATGGACGATGATCTCCTGGAACTGACTTGTTATTTCTTTAACCTTTTCCAAGTATTTTTGCAGGAGGGGGTCCCGGGCCTGGTAGCTTCCGTTTACCTGCGAGGTGACAACTTGTGAGTCGCTGCATACTTCGACCTTTGTTGCCCCGACTTCCCGAGCTAGTATTAGTCCGCCCAAGAGAGCCTCATATTCTGCTTGGTTGTTCGACACTGGGAATTCGGACTTAGTCGACTGCTCATAGATGACCCCTGCTGGGCTTTCTAAGATGACCCCTGCTCCCCCGGACGTTTGGTTGGAGGCCCCGTCAACGTGGAGCCTCCACCGTGTGCTCGTTTCCTCGGGGGGGTCCCCCGTCACCTCTACCAGAAAATCTGCCATTGCCTGGGCTTTGATTGCATGTCGGGATTCATACTGTAGGTCGTATTGGGAGAGCTCGATGGCCCAGGTCATCATTCTACCGGCCAAGTCAGGTTTTTGCAGTACTCGGCGAATCGCCTGATCCGTCCTCACGACTATACGATGGCTCTGGAAGTATTGTCTTAACCTTCGGGAGGAGACCAGGACCGCCAGCGCCAGTTTTTCCAGCTTGCTGTATTTCAGTTCAGGTCCTTGGAGGACCCTGCTCACGAAGTAAACGGGTTGTTGGGTTTTCCCCTCTTCTCTAACGAGCACTGCGGCGAGTGCTTCCTCGGTTACTAATAAGTAGAGATAGAGCGGTTCTCCGGCCCTGGGTTTTCCGAGAACTGGTGGTGCCGCTAAGATCTGCTTGAAGTGGTTGAATGCCTCTTCGCACGCTGGGGTCCATTCGAACGTCATTCCTTTTTTCATTAGATTGAAGAAAGGCAGGGCTCTTGCTGCTGACGCGCCGAGGAATCGGGATAAAGCTGTTAACCTCCCGGCAAGTCGTTGGACATCTTTGATACAACCCGGGCTCTTCATCTGGAGGACTGCTTGACACTTCTCGGGGTTGGCTTCCACTCCTCTTTGAGTAATCATGAATCCCAGGAATTTTCCGGCCTCTATGGCAAACGCGCACTTGAGCGGATTAAGCCTCATGCCGTGTTGCCGGAGGGATGAAAAAACGCCATCAAGGTCGCTCAGGAGGTCGTCGGGTCGTGTGGTCTTCGCGAGTATGTCATCCACGTAGACTTCTACTGTTTTGCCTATAAGTTCACTGAATATCTTATTCATCAGCCTTTGGTATGTGGCCCCAGCGTTTTTCAGGCCAAAAGGCATTACCCTGTAACAATAGATTCCCCCTGGCGTTATGAACGCCATTTTTTCCTCGTCGGGTCGGTGCATCGGTATCTGATTGTATCCTGAGTATGCATCCATGAAGCTCAGATACCGGTACCCCGCCGCTGCGTCGACGAGTGCGTCGATGTTAGGTAGGGGTAACAATCCTTAGGACACGCCTTGTTGAGGTCAGAGTAGTCCACGCACATTCTCCATCTCCCATTGTGCTTTTTAACCAGGACCACATTCGACAACCAGGTCGAGTAGTCCAGTTCTCGGATGAATCCTGCTTCTAGGAGGCTGGCCGTCTGCCTGGCTACCTCTTCTGCCCTTTCTTGTGACATTTTTCTCCTCCTCTGGGCCACTGGCTTGGTTCCCGCCTTGACGGCCAGATGATGCGATATGAGCTGGGGATCTATCCCGGGCATATCGGTAGGCGTCTAGGCAAAGAGGTCGGCATTAGCCCTGATCATTTCCATCAAAGGCTCCTTCATCTCGTGGGGGAGGTTCCTGTTTATGAATGTGAATTTATCGTCCTCCTCGCCGACCCTGAACTTTTCCAAGTCTCCTTCTGGCTCTGGTCTAGGTTTGTCGTCTATCCTGGCTTCCAGGTCAGCTAGGAAGACTCCAGATGCTTCTTTGGATTTTTTCCTAAGAGAAAGGCTGGCGTGGTCGCAAGCGACTGCCGTTTCCAAGTCGCCTTTGATGGATCCTACAGATCCGTCATCGGTGACAAACTTCATCACTAGCAGCTTTGTGCTAATGGCCGCCCCTAGGTCGTTGATGGTTTTTCTCCTCAGGATGATGTTATAAGCCGTGGAGTCTCGTAATATTACAAAGTCCGCCATGACTGTTCGTCGCTTTTGCCCCTGTCCCACAGAGGTCGGGAGTGAGATGATTCCATCCGGCTTGATGAAGTGATCCCCCAACCCTACCACACCGTGCTGGTGGGTCGTCAGGTCGGCGTCCCTTAGTCCCAGGGTATCGAAAACATTTCGAAACATGATGTTTGAGTCTGCCCCCGTATCTATCAGGATTCGTTTGACGAGGCCCGTTCCGACCCTGGCCGTGATGACCATGGGCGGACTTTCCGGTGCCTCGTCAAACCATTGGTCCTCTGGACCGAAGGAGATGGGTGGGATACCTCGGAAACTTCTAACAGTCGAGGTGGAGACCGCTAGGACCTTGGCGTCTTTTTTCTGCGCTGACTTTGACCTTGGGGCGGTATTCCTGGCCGTTACTACGTTTACCACCGTAAGGCCGTGGTCGTCACCCTCTGGTTCCTGCCGTCGCCTTGTTGACCGGGATCTGTCTTCGCTATCGTGGTCCCGGTTGCGTCTCCTTGGTTCCCGTATAAGGTGGGAGAAGTCGGCAAGTTTTCCATCCCTGATAGCTTGTTCCAGGGCGTCTTTTAGGTCGAAGCAGTCTTGGGTCTTGTGCCCGTAACCCTTGTGGTACTCACAGTAAAGGTTCTTGTTTCCTCCCGTCCTGTCCTTCAGAGGTCGGGGCTTTGACAGTATCCCCTTTTCCGCTATCTGTTGGTAAACTTCGGTGATTGATGTCGTGAGGGGGGTATAATTGGTGAACTTCCCAAATCGGGGGAACGGTTTGGGTGTTTTACTTGGGCCGCCGTCCCTGGCGTGTTCCTTTGGTCTTTCTCTGCCTTCGTAGTTCCGGGCTTGGTTGTAGGCGGGCTGCCGTTTATTGGCAGCCACGACCCGGCTGACTTCTTCGTCGTTGATGTACTCTTTGGCCACGCACTGGATCTCTTGCATCGTCCAAACGGGCTTTGTGGTAAGGTGTTTCCTGAAGTCCTCATTCGAGAGCCCGTTCGTCAAGCACAGACTTGCCACCGAGTCTGTTAGACCGTCAATTTCCAGGCACTCGTCATTGAAACGGTCCAGGTATTTCCTGGTCGGCTCTCCGGGTCTCTGTGTCACCCCAAGCAAATTGATTGGGTGTTTGGCTTTGACAATCCTGGTCGTGAATTGAGCCAAAAAGGCGTGGCTGATGTCGGAGAATTGGGTCACCGAGCCCTACGGGAGGTTGTTGAACCACCGTATCGCTGGGCCCGCCAAGGTGACCGGGAAGGCGCGACATCTGACCTCGTCTCCCACCCCTTCCAGGTTCATTCTGGCCTTAAAAGCCGTTAAGTGTTCCAGGGGATCTTGTGTTCCATCATACTTCATGTCCGTTGGCTTGTCGAAGTGTTTCGGCAGCCGGACCTCGAGTACGGAACGGTGGAAAGGGGTCGCTCCTATTATCACTGCTCCCCGAGTAGTTCTCCTCGGCTCGTCATTCTCCCAACGGGCGTCCTCTTCGCCCCTGTTGGACGCACGCCGCCTCTCGTGTCGGGCGTAAATGATGGGGTCCCGGCTTCTTCTTCTGGCTTGCCCCCGTCCCCCTGTGCTCTCTGACTCGTATTGGGGGCTGGGTGAGCGCCTCGAGCGGCTCCTTGAACGGGAGCGGGTGGGGCTCTGCTCCGGGGTGCGTTGGTCGCGTTCTCTTTCGGCTAGCCGGCATTCTAAGTCTTGCATCCTATGGCGCAACTCTTGCATTATCCTGGCGTGGTTGTCGCCTGTCCCCCCGAAGGGGCGTCTCTCGTGAGTTTGCGTCGCGTCCCTTGGGGGCGACCTCTGTTGTTGCCGAGTTTCTGCCGCAGTGGCGCCTCCTCCAGGCACGGGAGGTGCTGCCTCGCAGCCTGTCCCAGTTTGGACCAGCACGAAGTCCATGGACGAGTGGTCCCCATAGACAGCGCCAATGTTCGGTATGTCGGTTACCGGACGGTTCGGGTCAGGATTCGTTGTGATGGGGGGCTCGTCTGGTCACGGTCTTCCGGTCCAAGGGGTGCGAGATCCCGAGTACTTCGGGCGGAGAGGGGGGTGCCACCTGCAAAGACACTCCGACGCTCTTGTCAGACAATGTGCAGGCGGAAAGGAGGGTGATGTGGAAAAATGTGACGTACCTCGGGGGAAGAGCCAGTCTTCCCCTTATATACATGTCAGTAATGGGCCCCTGTGGAAGGCAGGCCCATATTCTTGAGGACGCTGTCCTACAGCCGCGGGTGAGCCGTACGGGACGCGTGTCCGGGTCGGTTAAATGGCGCGCAGCCGGGCCGGGTGGAGCTCGGGTTGGATTGACCCGCGGGAATCCTGGGCCGGGCCGTAACAATAGTCAAATTCGTTTCTAAAAGATCACATATTCTTCAAATTAGTTCTCAAAAGATTTTTTTATTCATATTAGTTCTTAAAAGATAAAACACAAGTCAAATTGGTCCTTCCGTTAGTTAGATGATAACGGCATGACGACGTATCACATTAAGTGCCACATGGCGTGATGACATGGTAAATTAATGCCACGTGTCACAATATGATTGGTTGACGTGTCAGGTCAGTGACACCTAGCATGCCACGTATCACTTGACGTGAAAAAAATTATTTATAATTAAAATAGTCTCTGAAAGTTTAGACATAAGTTATTTTCCTTCTTAAAATTTTAAAAATTAATCAAATTAGTCCTTATATAAATTTCTTTTATTTTTTCTTCATAATATTAAATTTGAAGTATTTTTTATAGTACTAATTTTAATATGATTTTTTAGACCTTAATAAATAAAATTTTCTTTACATAAAATAATAAAAATAATTAAATTATTATAAAATTATTTTTTTATTTGTATTTTAAATTTTATATTTTCAAATTGTAATTTTTTATAGTGACATTTTTTTATTTAAACAAGTTTATCATATTATTGTTGATTATATATTTAAAAATTTAATATTTTAAGTTTATAATTTTTTTTAAAATAACTACTATATTTATTTAGTGAAATTTAAAATATTAAAATTCTCGTTTTTTAATATTTTAAAATAACTACTATATTTATAGAGTGAGATATAAAAGATTAAAACATTAAAATAACTACTATATTTATTTAGTGAAATCCAAAATATTAAAATTATATTTTGAATTTCACTAAATAAATATAGTAGTTATTTTAAATATTTTAATCTTTTATATCTTACTCTATAAATATATTATTTATTTTAAAAAAATATATTAAAATATTAAGATTTAACAAGTGATCCCACAAATCGGTTTTTCAATTATTGAATTCTACCATATATATTAAATAATAATAAAAATTATAATTTTAAAAAATTTAAAAGATTTAAATTTTAAAATAAATATTATATTATATAGTAAGATTTAAAATATTAAAATTTTAAATATATAATCAACAATAATTTGATAAATTCGTTTAAATAAAAAATTTTGCTATAAAAATTATAATTTAAAAATATAAAATTTAAAATACAAATGATAAAATAATTTTATAATAATTTAAATTATTTTTATTATTTTATGTAAAGAAAATTTTATTTATTAAGAAATAATTTTAAAATTAGTACTATCAAAAAACTTTAAATTTAATATTATAAAAAAATAAAAAAATTATATAAAAACTAATTTAATTAATTTTTAAAAAAAATTACAATCTTTACTCGTATAATTCTCATTGCCATAAGTTCACACACACATACAGTTTATGTGACTTCACTCCTAGCATATATAATCGTTAAAACTAAGCTAGAGTTAAATTGAAACATAATAAAAAAAATTATTACGATTATTAAGGTCTAATGTAAAAAAGAACCATTAACCGTGACTAGAGCGACTTCCTAGCATTTTCGTTTAGGTTGGAATTCCGAATTCGAAATCTCATCATTAAAATTATTTTGTGCACCTTCACTTTGCCGCTTTTTAATTTTCATATTCCAGAAAGAGTAGTGTTTTTTAATATTATTGAGGCTTTGTGTGTTATCTACGAGAGTAAAGGTGACTGACACTATAAATTAGAAAGTCGGTATTGAATTAAAACGGACCTTCAGATTTGCGTATGACAAGAAATAATATAACAGATATACTCGAAACCATGGAAATTGGACGAACAAGATTGAATGTTAAAAATCAACTCTTAGATTTTTTACCAAGAAAAAAATTTGCGCTCATACAAATTTGAGGTTTAGATTTCTTCATGACCCTTAGATCGTAAGTTTTGTTTCCAAAACAAAACTGAGCTTTCTGGTTTGTAAATTTTAATTTTAAAAAAATTATCTTATATCTATAAAAACTACACCACTTCTCCATAACTAACAATAATACATTTGGAGTTTTTATAACTAAAGAAATTAGCCACACTTTGCTATCCAAGCAAATTTCATTGGCAAGTAAGTGTATGACTAATGTAATGATCATATTGGAATGCATAATAAAATTACATCCATATCAAATCAAGTTGAGTAGATCTAATATTTAGTTCATTAATTCGTTTAAATAAATGTTGGAAATTCGAATTTTGCCTTATGCATATAGTAATTTATTTCGATATGCGACAGATTAATTTTAATTTACCGGATTAAGAAATATGGTAGAAAACAAAAAAAACAAATTTACATCCATATCAAAAAGCATTCCTTGGAATCTTGAGAATGTACTTTTTTGAAATAATAAACAATTCCTCCAATGCACTTATTTTGTAATTTCTAGTTGCAATATTTAATTGATCTGAAAAATCTCCCCCATAATGTTTTGCACGCATCATCCCTAGATTTATCTGTTCGTAATCTCAATGAAGATATTCTGTATTGTCTCGTAATTACAGAATGATGCTACTTGCATTAAAGAATGTTCATCATCCCTTTACATCTTTTATCTCACTAATTTTGAATTAATAATTTCCAACCGTTTTTTCTTCTTTTAGGGCCTATGGCTTAAATTTTTCAGATTTTATATGAAACATTGTTCCTTCAAATATAAAATTTCTAGGTAAAGAACATCTGCTCAATAGCAAGTTATATGGTGGTCAGAGCTGAATTATACAGAAACACCATTTAAGGTGAGCGTTCAATGGGTAGGGGTCTTAGTGCATTGGGTAATTTGGGTTCGGGTGACCGGTAGGCGGTTCAATTTTTTGTCCAGGTTAATTTGGGCCTGGTTTCAGAAAGGCAATGACAAAACAAAAACAACCCAATTGCACACAACGGTAGTCTTGTAGGCTGCATTGGATTTTGAGAATAGGACAAGACATTAAAAACAAAATACAAAGAACAATGATACAAAAATTAGTGTTCTTGTATTTTATCTAGTGATAAATTAGAACAAATTATGAAAGTTTATTTTATACTTATTTTTTCCATATAAAAAATTTGAAAAAATAATAATAATAAAAAATATTATTATGAGTAAAAGACAAATTGGTCCTTGACTTTTTTTTTTGCAGACATTTTCGTCTCTGACCATTGAAAAATACTTTTAAGTCCCTGACGTCCTTAAAAGTTGGACGGATCAGTCCCTCCGTCCAAATGCCTCAGTTAGACCCAACGAAAAATGCTTGTCACGCCCACGCGTACGCGTCGCCTGACAGACTTCCCTTTCACGCGTACACGTGACACATACGTATGTGTCGCCATGAATTCTCCACTTCACCATGAATTCTCCACTTTGCATGCTTTTTTCAATTTCTTTCAAGTCATTCTTGCCTTCAAAACTTTAAATCACTCAAACAAACATATCAAGGCATCGAATGGGAAAAAAGTAAATTAAATTTAGCAATTTAGGGTGTGTTTGGGATTCACGTTGGGAAAAAGAGAAGTCCGTTTAAAGGTCTTGAACGTCCCATTTTTATGTTTGGCAACTTTGTCTGAACCCAGAATTGCTTTCACCTCTGAACGTACGTTCATGTGAAGCAAAAAGTTCTAACTTCTGCGTTTACGTTGGGAAGGTTGATTACAGTTGAGAAATTAGATGAGAAATTCATTCATTTTCTACTAACTCTACCCTTCATTTTTTTCTATAAGAAGGATGCAAGTAATCATATAACTTTTAAAGTAATTTTTTATGTATGTTTTTCGTTCCAAAATTTTTTCCATCAAAATCTTTTATATTTATTTCAATCACGCTAAGATAAATATTTTAATTTTTTTATTATTTTTACTACTCTCTTTCATATTTTGATTTTTATGTTTTTTATTGTATTTTTTTATTTATATGATAAATATTTTAATATTATTTTTTTAGTGTTCTAATGTTATATTTTTATTGTATTTTTTTATTTATATGACAAATATTATTAATATACATTTTTATTTTTATTAATTTTTAATACTATATTTATGTTGTGTATAAATTTTTTTATTTGGTTTTATTCATATAAATTTTATTTACTTATTATAATTTTTTTGTTCATATGATATATGTTGTTGGTTGTAATTATTATATATTATGTCTATATGAAATTTTTTTCGTATTTTTTTTGTTGTTTTTATTGTACTTCTCACTGTACTTTATTTTTGTTTTTATTATATACTAATGATAAGTAACAAAAGAGTCATAAATAAATAAAAAAAATGGGACGTGGAAAGTTTTGAAGGTAAGAATGGTTTGAAAGAAATAGAAAAAAGCATGTAAAGTGGAGAATTCATGGCGACGCGTACGCGTGACAAGCATTTTCCGTTGGGTCTAACGGAGGCATTTGGAAAGAGGGACTGATTCGTCCAACTTTTAAGGACGTCAGGGACTTAAAAGTATTTTTCAATAGTCAGGACAAAAATGTCCGCGAAAAAAAAGGTCAGGAACCGATTTGTCTTTTACTCTAATATTATTATAAAAAATTAACAAGAATAATGATAAAAAATAAAAAATAAATTGTCACTTTTCTATTTTTTTTCCTGTCAGAATGGATATAAAATACACTAATTATCTTTGAACATAATGTCTCAATTCATGAGTTACCTACCAAATATAACTGTATCTCTATTCTATTCCTGCGCCTGTAAACAAACGCAGCCAAAATGATGATCTTTCCCATATAATAGGTGCAGACAAGTTTGAAATTTGACTAAAGCGAATAGTGGATGAAATCATTGCGTATCTTGTGATATTATAATGCTAAAATTGAGAATTATCAAATCCATCCTTAATCCAAATAAAAAAAGCAACCCACTTAAATAATTGGGTAAAATACTAAATTGGTAGGGCTGAACATGGATCGAATAATATCCGCATATCCGCGGTAATTATCCACATCCGATCCGAATTTTGCGGATATTATTCGATCGCACTATGGTAGGATCGGATTGCAGATTTAGTAGTGATATCCGCGGATCCGATCTGCAAATCCGCATATCCGCGGATCCGATCCGCATATCCGCAAGTCTCATATAAATAGCATAGTTTAAAAAAGTAAACCCTCATGTGATAAAAGTAAACCCTCATGTGATATGAATTTTAGTGTGTTGTTTTATGAGTTTTATGATATCTTGTTTTAATTTTTTATGTTGTACTTCAACTTAGAATAATTAAATTTAAATCTTGTGTTATTATTTTTTTTGTTATTCAAGAGAACTTTTATTGATAATATTTTAGGAGTAAATAGGTTCAAACAGGTGAAAAATGAATTTTATGGATATCTTTTTGTAAAAATAGCCAAATAGAATCTTAAAATAGTTTTTTTTTTTTTTTAATTATGCGGATATACCCGATCCGATCCGATCCGATACGTAAATATGCGGATCGGATTGGATATGGCCTGAAAAATGCTCGATCCGATCCGATGAATACAGTGCGGATCGGATAGAATTTTTTAGGCTATATCCGATCCGATCCAATCCGTGTGCAGCCCTATAAATTGGTCCTATATTTGGACGTAATTCTATTTTGATCCTTAAAGTTTAAAGTGTCCTATTTAAATCCAAAAAAATTTCATTTAAATTCAATGTAGTCTTACCGTGAAGTCAAAGTTAAATAATTAACGGAATATCCTACGTGACAACGGTGTAAGAACAAAGTCAATAATCTAAAATACAAGTACAAACTCCAGAGGTACAAAATCAACAATGGATACATCAATACATTTATTTATCATTCTCCTTAGTTCCTGGAACTTGTACTTGTTCTTCAGATTATCGACTTTTTTCTTGTACTAACTTTTTTCTTGTACTACTGTTACGTAAAACATTCTATTAATTATTTAACTTTGACCTCACGGTAGAACTATACTGAAACTAATTGAAACTTTTTTTTGATTCAAACAAGACACTTTAAATCTTAAGGATCAAAACAGAATTACACCCAAACGTAACATAACAGGATCTTGGCGTGAATGACATAACCTTGTGGAAATTTCACACGCCGGAAGGTGGTTGCACAGGACCAAGCGAATACACCCAAAATGGGCTACCGGAGTTGCTTGACTGGGTTGCTTAAATAGCTAAAGCGTAAAGTATACGTAGGCCGTGATAAAAAAAAGTAACACGGTAAAGCAAAAGAAGGGCAACCTAATATATATGTAACAAAAATTATGAAAGAACATGACCATATCCTAATAATTAGGGTAACTCACATTTCAATCTGACTACGATACAACAGACAGTTAGTAACGAAACATATACAAAGAATGTTATCAAATTGATTCAACAGCTTTGGTTGGAAACTTCATGCATGCTACTGCTCTGTTATCAAATTGGCACTGTTAAATAAAGCCTCTTCCAACTCCCAATGGGAAAAAAATACCAGATGTCATCAGAGTTAATTTGAATACGAAAACCCTGTTCCAATAGATTTCATGATAATAGCAAACTCCCTCAGTCAATCAGATTCATTAACTACCATTTACCTGGGAAGCTCATTTGTTAAACCTTGCCCTATATTGATTGAGAGAAACATACTCGACTGTAACTGTTCGGCCGTCGAAGAGACGTCCATGTAAACAATGTGCCACTGAGCAACATGCTTCAGTCCTTCCGAACTCAACAAGAACAGAACCTTGTTCAAATACACTGTCGTGAATATCATCTTCCTCATCATGTTTGGGAGAGCTTTCCTGAACCACACATACACTGTTGTTTGGATCAACAATGCTAGCCACAGTCTTCGTTTCGGCCTCTGAACCAGTATTGTTAGCAACCATATTATCAAGTGATTTTGGTCCATCTTCCGGTGTGTCCAGGTAACCGGCACATTCTTGAGTATTACTACTGGGTATGCTCTTATTCCCTGTATCCTTAGCTGTTACATCACTTTCACACTGTTCTAGACATGATTTATCATCAAAAGCATCATCATTTAAACCAACACTGCAATTGTCATCAACTTTATCTTCCAGCTCTTTCTCATAATAGGAGTCCATTCCACTTGATCCTTTGGACTCGAGTAAAGTCGCCCTTTCAGAAAAGCTAGGTTCTTCGTCATTAGTATTACACATTCTGTCTTCCAAAGCTTCTTCAAAGTCCACTTTGTTTTTAACTTCAGATTCTGATTTAGGTTCGGAGTTCATCTCACCGGTGTGCTTGACAACATTAAGGGATTTAATAGTCCCAAATCTGCAAAATAATTACTTGATACGGTAAATGTTTATAACCCCTTTAACATTATGAGCAATTCCAGAGTACAAAAAAACAATGTGAAGTTCTTAAAAGACCTTGCACATTCCAATCGCACATCCTCCAAAATTTCTTCAACTGCCATGCCCGGAAGAGATGAAATGGACTCCATTGCAAACTAATCATAATGCATAAGCAGTATAAGAACGCAATCATCAAAATATCCAATATAACTTGAGGTATATTCTTATACACAACACTGAAAGTTTCTAATTTAATTTTTACACCAATGAAATATCATGAGTACAGTGTACAGTTACTACAGGCACGGAATAAATTGAAAATAATTATCCCCCATATGCATACTTTCTGACCCCATATGTACAGAAACAAAATTACAATTGAATCAGTTAAGGACCGACTATGCATACTTCTTGTCCCCCATATGTAACACTCATTTTCAATTTGGCTCCAATACTCATAATTGTTAATAACTACTGTAAGTGTTATAAAAGCAACGAATAGTAGGGACTATTAAGAACATACTTGGACAGAAGCATTCTTTTTATACATGAAACATATAAAAAATGAGTGTCAGACCAAAAAATAAAATTTAACAGAGTAAACTACCAATTTAGCCTGTGAAAGATTATGACGCTGAAATACATGTGTAGCCTCCAAAAATGAACAATGACAAAATGCCCCAAAATCTAGGCAGATACAAGAACATTTTGGGGCTTTTTGTCAATGTATCTACATCATTGGGGGACTATGAGCATATATTTTAAATTATCAATTCCGTAATCTTTGAGGGAGCTAAATGATGGTTTACACTTTTAACCTAATAGGTTAAAAATATAGAATTTATTCACAAGGCTCCACCTAATAAAGTAAGCTTCATGCAGTAGTTTATGGCATAGTATCAATGCCTCTATGTCCAAATGATCTAGAATTTGATCTATATTGCACCCCATTCTTCTGATCAAAAGTCAAATTTAACCACTAGAAAATTGGGACTCGGGCTTTACTACACATCAAGAAGTAAGGATTGAAGTCATAGCATGCAAATCAATCCCATCTACCCACAAAAAATTGTAATACAGCCTAAGAGATTGTGGATGTGTGGTGTGTCCATGTCCCACACTTATAAGACATTGGCACTGAAGATACTCATATCACATGCACCAGACATGCATGATGCATCCATATTTGATCAGAATTTTTAAATTTGGAAAACTTCAAATGGCTTGGGCGTCATGAACAATGCATGAAAATGGCAATAAAGTGATATCCCATTTGTCAACATATGAATATTTCAGGTGCATTTTTTATAGTTTACTCTATTTTAAGCTATTATACCACCTTGAAGTTATATATATATATATATATATATATATATATATATATATATATATATATATATATATAGGGTCATTCTAGTATGCCTATGCGATAGTGGCTATGATATTTAAAATGTTGCTAAAATTTAAGTAATATTTTTTTATTCTTTAGCAGCGCATTTTAAAAAGTATAGCTAAAAAAAGGATTACCAAAATGTAAAAAAAAAAAATATGACTTTAATTTTAATAACACTTGCATAGCCACCATAAACATAAGCATACTAGAATTTACCTATATATATAAGTAGTATGATTTGCATTGAAGCTAACAAAGACACTTAAATTTAAGGAATTGGGAAATTGAGTACTCAAATTATATAAAAATAAAATAACTTCAGGAAAACTAAATAAAAAATTTCATACCACATTTTTAATCTTTAAAACTTGTGTTGGCTTTCTAAGCAGTGGCTTTGCATGCTCTGGAATGATATAAGATGGTAGCTTCCCGCCATTTTCCTATATTATTTTCATCTTAGTGAGCATTCATCTCAGTCATTTCAAAGAGCAAGGATATAATTCAAAGGCAATTTCTGAATCACATCAAAGAATTTGAAATAGGCAATAGGATGAGTGAGGAAATTACCATGGCCAACGCATCAGGCATAGCCTGAACAACTGTTAGCACTCCACCTCCTAGTTTCATACCATTCAGACCCGCACATGCTTTGATGGTAACAGAGTGATCCACGTACTAACGGTTTGTACAAACAAATTATCAATTCATGAAAAAAGACGTTACAGAATGGGCGGGTGGGGGGAGTGCCTCATCAAAACAAATCTAAACAACAAAATGAGGTTGGCTCCAGATGAGATGTTATATATATGGGGAGAAAGAACAATTGGCTTTGGATGAACTCAAACTGATAAGTCAATTAATGAAAAAGAGCACCATATGATACCAAAAATCAAAACTTATGCGAACTGCCAAGTTTGTGTATATACAGCTAAAACTTCAACCAAACGGCTTTGTGATTGGCTTTATGGATGTAACGCAAAAGCAAATAAGTATAAAAAAAACATTTACATGAATAGTTTCTCAAAAGGACAGTTTTATTGACTAGGGGAACAAAAGAAGCTTCAAAGAGGCAAAGAGCCAACCACATCAGAAGTAGAATAAGAACTCTGTCTATAGGACAACCACCATTGCACAAAAATAAGACAACTAGTAAATAAAAAAGAAAATTAATGCACCCTTACCTCGAGAAAGGCATGTGATCCAATGTTGTCCCCGGTCTCAAAGTGGTAAGCCTTCAAAGATCCAAATGCACCAGCAATCTCCATAAGCTGACAATAATAGATAATAGAGTTTGAGAATTCAGAGAGAGAGAGAGAGAGAGAGAAATCAGAATTTGTTCTTATTGAAGTACTCAAGCAGTACTTATATACGTAAGTGAAGAGAGTGTTCAGCACACTAGTTGAAGGGGGTAGAAGGGTCTTAACACTAGTTCGAGCCGTTAGGGAATCTATCCTGGCTGGCAATTCCTATAACTACTCTAATAGCTTCTAGACTCTAACAGCTTCTAGACTCTTCCAGATTCTTTACTCAGCTCACTCTATTACGTCCCCTGAAACGGGGTTTTTGTAACTTCAAAATTCTATTACAAGTAGCTTTTCTCTCAAACTCAGGAATTTAGCTTTAGAGACTTCCTTGGTCAACAAGTTGCTCAGTTCTGAGAATATGAGCAACCAATAATTTTCCTTCCATAACCCTTTCTCTTCCCAAGAAGAGATTCAACTCCGTATGTTTCATTCTATTATATATAACTGGGTTGTGAGCTAGCATTATGGCGCTCAAGTTGTCACAGTTCACCACTGATCTTGAAGTAGGAACCCTCACAATTCAGTGAGCAAAGTTTGGACCCGATGAGGTCTACCATACTTCTATGTTCTGTCTCCATACTTGACCGATCAACAGTAGGCTGTTTTCTGGACCACCGGAAAATGAGGTTAGGTATTAGGTAGACACAGGCTCCTGATACGGACCACCAGTCATCCAAATCTGCAGTCCAGCAAACATCACAGTACCCTCACATATTCAAGTTCCATGGTTTAGGGGCTGGTATGAGCAGAACTCCAAGCTCTCCTGGGTGGCAGCAAGGTACCGCAGAATTCTTTTCACTATAGGGGAAAAGGTTTCCGAGTAATCTAGGGCAACTCTTTGTAGAAAACCCTTGGAAACAAGGCGTGCCTTAAGTTTGTTGACGCCATCTGGGATTCTGTGTTCTATTTCACTTGAAATACCCACTTGCAGCCAATAGCAGTGCAGTTTGGAGGAAGAGCTAGGAGTTGAGGACAGTCTCAATGAGATGCCTAGATTCCTTTCCACTATGCCATTAAGATGATGCATGTGTGGGTAGATCAACCTGTGATTGATGCCCTCTTTTCTAAAATAGGTAGACAACAATCTAAATTCCCATCCCCAAACTGATTGGATAGCTTTGATTTTCTTCCCAAACTGCAACTCAGCAGCCTCCTTAAACTGCATGAAGGCAGGGAAAGCTACAGATTTGGTTTTCAAAAAAGAAGTCCATGTGAATCTAGAGTGAGCATTTATAAAGGCTATGTAGTATTTGTAGCCATTATTTGAGATAACAGGGGAAGGACCTCAAAGATCAGTGCAGATGAGTTCTAAGGGAGTATTGTAATCTGTAAAGGACAAGGAAGACGGAACACGATGTGCTTTGCAAAGACAGAAAGCAGAGCAAGTATCAGAAACATTTGTATAAACAAATGGAATTTTATAATTTTTCAATATATGGCAAACTACATTTTGAGAAGCATGCACCAGCCTATGCTGCCAAAGACAAATTATTTGAATATGCAACAGATTATAATACATTAAATCATGCTGCTTTTGGTAATCTAAAATTATTGAATCATGAAATTGTTGCTGGTGTTGCAGCTTAAAGTTTGCAAATCTATATAGGTCGTCCTTTCCAATCTTGCCATGGAGCATTACATCCCTAGTGGCCTGTGATTTAACCAAGCAGTTATAAGGCCAGAATTTGAAGAAACGATGATTGTACAAAGCGAATTTACTAACACTAATTAGATTTTTAGTGATTTGTGGTACATGTAACATTCAATTTAAGTGGATATTTAGGTGTGCAAACACTAGAATTTCCAATCTGGGAGATAGACAGACCTTGTCCATTACCAGCATGGAGGAGGTCAGGTCCAGGGTATGGGGATGCATGCATCAGATTGGGGGTATTCAGAAATAACATGAGATGTGACTCTAGAATCAGCATATCAGGCCGAATCAGCAACTGACTCAAGTGAGTTATGGCAGCAGAGAAATGAGTAGGCCTAAGGAGAATTTATGTAGGAATGACTTGGAGAGAAGAAATGATTATGCAAATGCATGATTTAGATATGATGCATGGTTATGATGTGGCAAGTAATTAGTGTAATGCGATGTGTAGTTCCGTGTATAAGGAGAGGTGAACATAAAATTTGCATAGGGTGGAGGTGGAAGGAGAGAAGGTTAGAAATCTTGATCTAACCCATGCCAGAAGTTAAAGCTAGAGTGACGCAGCTAGTGGAATTTCCACTAGCTTGTCCTCCACCGCATCCCTTGCCACCTCTACTAGTACTACGACTACCACATCCTCCTCTGGTGAGATTGAGTTGCAACATGTGCTTGAAGGTCTGGAGTGGAGAACATTTTTTCATTTGCTTCAGTCCAAGCTTCATGAGTCATGAGGTATAGAGGTGTGAGGTGTGCTTCCACCTAAGGAACAAAGTAAGGCTCAAATCTAGTGTTGATGGATGTAACAAACACATCATACTCAGATCCGAGTCCAGCAAGAATCACAGCTATGTGTTCTTTTTTATAAACACGACTTCCAACAGAGGTTAAAGCATTTACGAGAGCTCGAACTCGAAGAAGAAAACTCAACAATTTAGATGTTTTTACAATAGTGCTCAACTCAGTTTTGAGTTGCTGGACGTGCGCTCTTGTTTGCGACGCTAAATAGAGATCTAGTTTCTCCCAAATTGCCACGAAAATTCGCAATCAACCACCAGTGTGAGAAGACTCCGTTGTCGACATCATCCACATGAGAAGTGTTTGATCCATCTCTTCCAGAGTTCGTAGGAACTTGAGATGGAATTGTTGAGAGAATCTTCTGGCAAAGCAAATTTTGAAGACTAAATAGCACACTGATTGATGAAGCTGGAGTGACAATTGCTCTTAATCGCAGAGAGAACTTGGCACCGATTATAAAGTCAGAGAGACAGATTGGGAAGAGGAGGCAGAGGCGGAGGAGGAGGATCAACCAACGCTAGCAGGTTCATGGGCGGAGGTGATGGAGGAGGATCCATGCTTTTGCAATCAGCTCCTCTTGATTCCATAATAGTTTGAGAATTCAGAGAATCTATTCTTATGAGAGAACCGAACCAGTACATATATTCATAAGTGAGAGGAGTGTTCAGCACACTTGTTGAAGGGGGTAGAAGGGTCTTTACATACCTAAGTTAGGGGCTGTTTGGGAATCTATCCTAGCTGGCAATTCCTATAACTGCTCTAACAGCTTCTAAACTCTTCTGGATTCTTCACTCAGCTCACTCTATTAATAGATATAAATAAAACAAGTCTTAGTCACAACTGACAAGAACCAAAAAGTAAGCAGATTGGGTTACTACAAGGTGTGCAAACCATAACCTTTACCTCTAAGGGTTAAAATATGAAAAAGAAACAAGATTTTCCTTTCCAACTACTTACCATCTCTGAAGAAACTTGACTTGAAATTCCACCTACGAAGATCTGCAAGAATTCCAAGGGAAAAAAAAGAGATCACAGTCACGAGACGGACTATTGACTGACAAAATGCAGCAGAGCACACATAGGTAATAAAAATTAATTCAAAAAAGGTACAAGGATTAAAAAATATGAATGGATGCATGTCCAAATTTAAAGTCAAAAGCCGGAATTAACTTGTGATGGCTAAGTCAATCAAGTCAGATTTGAACCTAGGCTAAAATGTAATGATATTTGTGGTGAAACCAAGAAATTTTCCGGAACATAAAATCAGTTCTATATTAGATTGTTTTGTATGTGCACCTTGTTGGGTGAATCAATCACTACATCACTTGTTGCGAAAGCAGTATCATCTGATCTCTCTGGTTCACCAGTCTGCATGAAAATAGCAATTGTCTGAAAACCTGCTACACGGATGATAACCACAATATACCTTAGAATTGCAAAGCACTGCCACAGCATTAGAAGTAACAAAGACTAATAGAATTAAAATCCCTAAACAAAAGTAACTTAACAAACAAAGAATTATACACAGAAAAGATTTGCCATCAAATACAAGATCCCATCAACATCCTCTAACTAGATTAGAACCAACAAAAAGCCAAGAACTTTCATTTCATATTTATGTCATTTATATTAAGCCTTTCTCAAGTTGCTTCATGTACACGTACAATCATTTTCCTATAAAACATAAAAACCAATACAAAAAATGACTTCTGAGAGGCTAGAATACTATGCAGAAGTTCCCTGAGATTCACTGAGATCAGATGCTACTGGAAAAAGAACATGATAATTCCTTTGTTGTTTCTCGGCAATAAAGGACAGTGTTACCATGAACCAAACATTTAACACCATATATAGTTAAATTAGATACTATCAAACAATAGCACTTAGTGGAAACTAAAAATGCTCCCAACATTTCAATATCCCAATCTATAAGGACAAGATGCACTGCACAACTGAGACACAGAACTGTGACCTTCTGAAGTCTGAACCATCCAAACCAAAAGGATCTCATTCTTTTGGCATAAGCATACACTACAACTCCTGTTGTAGAACATACTTTCTCTGCCATCATACCAAATCATCTTGTGAGCATAAGAAAAATGAATAGAATAACTATCAGACAAAATCACCCTTCAGAGAAGTTACAAAGCAATATATTGCATCACAACGGATGCCATGCAAGGAAGAAATACTAGAGGAATTTTTAGGAAGCTATCATTTTCTTAAGAGCATATCATAAATTTGTGGGGACAACTTACAAATTAACCATGCTTGAGTGGAGTCCTTACATAATGTCAAGTTAAAAGTTCCCATGCAGATAAAATAATAGATAAAGGGGAAGCAGAAATTGAGCCTAATGCATCTCATCAATTTTCTTTCCTCAGGAAAGCTGATCCTCATTAACTTAATTAAGGATGACATGTCAGCATACAACACGGAAGAAATGTAGAAACTCGGGTAAAGCAGACACCGGAACAAAAGTGGCATATGAAACACAAATAACTTGCAGCCCATAGCACTTACATGCTGAACTCGATATAACAAACAAAGCATCAGAACATAA
This sequence comes from Arachis hypogaea, assembly GCF_003086295.3. Classification (NCBI taxonomy): domain Eukaryota; kingdom Viridiplantae; phylum Streptophyta; class Magnoliopsida; order Fabales; family Fabaceae; genus Arachis; species Arachis hypogaea. Next base: position 56,512,830 of record NC_092047.1, read on the forward strand.
ATAGCATTCTCAGAGCAGCCTAGAATAATAACCCTGAAACATTGGCCAGCTAAATCCTGGTAATGAATTAAACTTGTCAATACACCAGGAAGTCTTCTTAACTAGGAGTCTGCTTCGTCACCATCCAGAATGTGTATTACGGTATACCCCATATAAACATCCTATTTAAAAGATTCCAATACTAACGTCAGAAAATATCTCATAAAATGTAACAAGATCACACTCTTGAAGCTACAGACAGTTTCTAGCATTTGGTTATGCATTATGAACTCATTTTCAAACTTAAAAGTCCACAAAACCTATGGCCAAATATATAAGAAATCAAAATTATACATTCATAAAGACATCCTTACAAGTATACCCCTGGGGACTAAATTTGAGCCCTCAAAGCTAAATAAGGTTGAGAGTTGAGACTTAAATTGTCAAGGGTGAACACAAGACAAATTCAAAAGGTTAAGCCTTGGAAGATGGACTAGTATCTTCTGACTGTGATTCTTTCAAGCGTTTGATGTATGACTGTTAGGTTAAATACATTGTTCTTAGGTTCTACAAACATAATTATTTAGAATTCTGATACCAAATTGCTTCATTCACAACCAAAGTAGTAGTATCGCACATCTCGATTCATTTTTATTAGTATCTCAGTGAGCAAAAACAGTCTGATAGGAAGATTGGGGTTTCTTACTTAAAATGATTCCTAACAGCAAAAATAATAACATATTGTCCAGTAAACCATCATCAGTAAAACTGACAAACAGACTTTTGAACTTTGTCATCTAGAACTTCTTTGTGTACCTCTGCCTCTAGTTAGTGGGTTATTATCTGTCTAATCAACTTTCCTGATTAGGGCTCAATCAGACAGGCCTCCGACCCTATCTGATCTGCCTCTAACAAAGGCTGAAGGGCCTCTCCCATTGAATACCAACTCATAACCAAGCATTGTTAATGATCCAAGTATCACAGTGTCTCCTTCATGATTAGCCACCGAGCAGTATTTATTCACCAGATCTGCAGACTGCCCACTATAAATCCTTTACGTCTTGATCACCAAGGCGCATCGAATCTAAGCATCCCATTTACAAGTACCAGTCAGAAAAGTTGCAGCTGAGCCTCCTTGTCAGTATCACGACTTTATATCAATTACCAATGAAACTTACGTTCAGCTTGAGAGGTGCCTTTTAATCACAAATAACTCTTCAAGCTTTCCTTCTTTTCATCCACTTGCTCAAATGCTATGAATCACAACTCCTATAATTTTTATCAATTTGCATAACACAATTAAAATACCTACATCTACCTATAATTCTACATCCTTTTCCAATTTTCACCTCTAAGTCATTGCAAGCATGTCTTGAACCTTCCAACCACATATTACATTTACTTCTACTTCATTTTATACTGTCAAATCAAAACCATATAGCATGAAATTCTTGTCAAGGGGCTTCTAGTCATAACTAGTTTATAATACATATCATCCCTTGAATCTCCAACTATGACTATTATTTGCAATATGTATTCATAAAGGCACTGACAGCTAATTCAATTTGTAATGGCTCATGGTGAAACCATTTAGTTATAGCGATGTAATTGTCATTCACGGCCCAACACAATTTCCTATCTTAGCTTTTTGACTGCATTATCCATATCCTGTATGACCCAAATATACACAACATGCCCTCCTTCCTTCACACCCGACCAGAGGCACGGACCTCTTTTAGGTCAATGAAAATTGTAAACTTTGTTTAGATCTTTTCATTTCATCTAAAATACTCTATATGGACAAGAAAATATATAATACCAAACCCAAACTTAATTCTCACAGTAAACTTGCAGCCTAGATCAAGTATACGCAAAAATCAAGATGAGCAATTTTTACATGCCCAGTAGGCAAGTAACCTATTTCTTATTGACAGAAAATAGGCTCAGAAATCGAGTAATAGGACAATAAAGATTGAAGAAGAAACTTGCAAATTCATCAAACTGCATATTTTTAAAACCCATAGGGATTTGCTGCTTGTATAAGGAATGTATAAAGGGAAAAAAGATAAACCCTAAGCACTTTGAGGTGCTCAGACCTTCAATGCTACCCCAATATTCTGTCTACCCATCCTATTCTGTCTATCCTATTTGTGTATATGCAATAACCAATACAATTTCTACATCTCTTCAAATTTTTTTAGTAAAAGTGTCTCCATTGCCATTATTATGATTGCTGCCTAACAGAATAATTATTCTTCCACAAATTCACTCTCCTATCCTATCTCTTGCCACCTTGCCTAGCTAGTATGCTCACTAAGGATCCTATTTCCTTCAGCAGTCCTTTTCCTCACCTCACTAGTCCCATTCTTCACCCATTTCGCCAAGCCAAATTTAACCCTCGGAGTTTCGTCAGTCTCATAGACACAACACCAACGAAAGGATACTTTAAAAAAGAAGTTCCTGACTAGTCAGATAATGGGTGATTAACTGACTATACAAGATTAACATGAATATATTTGTGTATATGCAATAACCAATACAATTTCTACATCTCTTCAAATTTTTTTAGTAAAAGTGTCTCCATTGCCATTATTATGATTGCAAGGCCTTCAAGTCCACAATAGGATTAAGGGTTAGTTTAGATTGGCTTTTTAAAAAAGTACTTATCTTTTTTTTTTCTTTTTTAAACAAATCTTTTTTTAATAGAGAAAAGCTAGTTCACATTTGGATAGACCTTTTAGAAAGAGTTTTCAAATATTAAAAACGTCCTTTACTTCTGCTTTTTTTAATAAAAGTACTTTTCTTAAAAGATGTATTCAAACGAGTTTAAAACTTAACAAAAATACATTATTTTTTATTAAAAGTACTTTTTTCACTCAAATAAGTCACTCCAAACTAACACTAACATTGTGATTTTTCTAATCTAATATATCTAAGACACACTAACTTGAAATCAAAATAGGTGGCACCAATTATATAATCTGAGATAGCTCATAACCTTCAAACAAATTAAATCATGAAATTTACAAAACCAGAAAATTTTGGACTATATCTCATAAGAATAGTAGAGCAGCATTCTGAAAGAAATTAACACAATGAATCTATGCTTCTTTAAATACACCCTAACTGATTAAAGTATATTTTGGTAACAAACAATGAAAAACTCATTAATTTTAAATAAAAGATACATTCAAGCAAAATGAAAAGTTACAATGTACTATCCAAGGAATCAAGGATTCTTAAATATCATGTATGAGAAGTCACAAACTCACAATGCATGAAATATGTCAAGTTTCTTCTGTAGATCTTCAAGTTTGAGAAAAAGGAAAAGAAATAATGAGTTCCCAACTCTAGAACAAATTTGTTAATCTTACATATCATAAAAGGCAATGATTAAATAGCTAAGAAGCTGGAACCTTTGGATACGAAATTCAGTTGTTATAACACACTTTTCAATGAACTTCTAAAACATGTTTTTTAGTGTTCAATCTGGTCAACATCCAAATGTCAATGTTAACCATAAAAATTTCAATGACTTTGAAACAGAAACACAAAGCTTTCTCAAAGAAATTCATGCTATGAATTTGAATCCTCCAAAATCCATTATCCATCATAGGTGTACACTGTACAATGCAGTTCCAACGAAATTAGCATCCATGATTACCATACAATTTACATTCCTATAGAAAACTTCAGCAAATACATGAAAAAATAAATTAAGACAAATTATTGTGCAAATGTTCTACTTCCCTTATACATTGGATGAGATTTTTTTTTTTTTACATTAAGTCACCAAGATTAAACAAGTCATGTCCTAGTCACAAATTTCAAAAATTGGTCAACTCATAAGATTAACAAATCCTACTGATATAATGTAATTCAGCAATGTAATGTTGAAGTTTCATTATTATCACAGCAAGATTAAGCAAACCAATTTTCAATAACGACCAGAAATTTGCCAACTTCAAACAGGTATACACAAACAAGTGAGCAACATAGGTGGTAATACAACTTTGAACTATACGAGTTTGCAGTTCTTTAAGAAAAATATACTAGACTTTGGTTGATAACATACTAGAACGTAAATATCAATTAAAAAATTCAAATTCAAGAAGATTAAAACACCATACATTTACCAAAACTAGCTAGTATATGAATATGAATAGGTATGTAGATTGAAGAATAAGGTAAGGAAAAGATTTTCATTCTTACTGTAACTTCAACATAATCTTTGGGCCGTCTAATTTTCATGCTGCAGCCGAAAAGTGTACTACCATCAAAAGAAAGAGCACTTGAGGCATCCTCAGCCGTCAGGAACTCTACAACTGCTTGGCCTTTATCTTTATGCAACTGCAAGGAACAAATGCAAGAACAAACTCAAAACAACTGCTTCATTATGGGGGAGGGAGGGCATTAGTTTTCACGTTTTGCACTGTAAACTCACAATGCAGCTGATACATGGTTGGGCCTGCACGATATGATTAACACCTGAAGAGAGCAAGAGGTTATTGAAACTATCCATCACAGCTTTCTCGGTGACTGAAGTTGGTACATTCTCAAGATAAAGCCTTCTCATAGGTCGGGTAGCTTGTGTCAATTGGACAGGATCAATGTGGGCATTCTTCCCTATTGATACATCATTCAGAATCATTGCCAAAGGCTTGACAACAGTCGGATCAACAGAAGTAGCCATGCTCTGTATGTTTGATAACATGGCATGGTTCGATAACTGAAAACTAGAAGAAACAAAAGCTTGAGGAGAATTATCTGCCCCACCAGGGGTAAGATCCCATCCTGCCCGTTTCTTCTCTGTTGAATGCTTAGATGGTGACGGAGTCTTAGCAGCAGCTTCACTTTTCCTCTTCCTTGGTGAATAGCCACCAAGTCCACTTGTTGACGCACCATGCCGATGGTTATGACTACTTGAGCCGTTAGTTGATGCTCTATCTCTATAAACATCAGAATGCTTTTTCCTAGAGCTATCTTTCAGAGAAAGCATTGGCAACTCTTTCCGTTCTTCATCATGATAGGTATGTTTTGCTGACCTTGGTGAAAAGGATGGGGATCTTCTTCTTCTTCTTTTGTTATCATGTTCTTGACTTCTTGATCGTCTCCTCTTTACGGTTGATTCTTCATGATGTGACACATTTTCCCATCTTTGTTTCCTCTCTTGAATCCATTGGTTATGATGTTTGCCAAGATCTTGTTTCACCATTGCATCCCTGTCAAGGGATTTATCATCTAGATTTTGGTATTTTCTCTTGGCTTCTCTATCATGTTTTCCTTTACCCTCTCCATGCCTACCCTTATCCAAATCTCTTTGATGCTTCTTTTCAGCTAATTTGTCAGAATCATTAATCAAATGTTTTCTTGATTTCTCCCTACCATTTCTACTTTTGTCATGCTTTCTTTCAAAATGATACTCATTAATATTCTCAAAATCTCCAGTGTGATCATTTTTCTTTGTTTTCCTTTCAGATCTTGATTTAATTGTTTCTGCATGTCTATCCTTATTAACCGGGTCTCTTTGATGCTTAATCCCATCTTCATAGCCATTTTTACTCAATCCTGCCATCTCTTTACCAGACTTTTCTTTAGTTATCTTGCCAATGTCACGAGATCCAACACTTGATTTGACTTTTGGAATATACTTTTCGCTATCTTTCCCTCCAGTTAAATCGTCTTCCTTTGCAATAGTGCTCTTAATGTTCTTTCTAGAAGTTGCATTTACTATTTCCTCAGAAACATGTTTTTGCCTGCTATAGGGTGGACTTCTATCATGTTTATAACTCATAGATTCAATATGATCAGGTATTTTGTTTGTAGAACTTCTTGGTGATTTATTCCATGCTTCCTTGAATGGGACTTTCACATTTTCAAGCAATTCTTTGTTTCTTCTTCTATGCATGATCTCCTCAAAACTAAACGGCCTTGTACGGGCTGCACTCTCATCATCACAATTATTCATAGAAAATGTATTATTTTCTCCATTCTTCTCCTTTAAACGAACAGATCTGCTCATCATGTATGATGCAAATAAATTATAGAAGTAATGATCACGTTCCCTAAGTGAGTAATGAGAATAAGGGAAATGCCAACAGGCTAAAATCTTGAACCAAATTATACAATATCCTGAAAAACAAAAGGAAGTCATGATTATAATAAGAAATATTTTTATTTTTTATTTTTTATTTTTTATTTTTTATTTTTTATTAAAACAGCCACCTCATATATGCATCTGTTTGCAAATTTTGTTCAACCAAATGCCAGGCAGAAAATTCCATATGAAGCCATTAATAATTCATTGATCTCTTCCATGATTGTCACATGAAAAACATGACTTAAAAGATGAATGCAAAATATAAAGTTGCTGCTTATATGGCTCTCATGTCTATGTTGTATTTAGTCAATTAAATTGACTGCTAAACCGACAACCAGGTAGCATAATGCTAATTTTATAAAATCAGAGAATCATCCAACGTTATAGATGATTAACATGACAAAGACTTCGAGGGAAAGGGAGGAAAATCATATAAGATGCATGCTGAACCTGAGGGAAATCTTTTAACTAAAAAGAAAATTATTTTCACTACAACCTCGCACTTTGCATAAAGAAGGATTTATTAACAAAATTCTCAAAAAGAAGGTCCTCCTTCAAATTTTAAAATAGAGGGGAAAAAGTTCACTCTACTGCTATCCAAGTAAGGTCCCCAAAGTTAAGAACGATCTCACCTCAAGTTTGAGCCATGTAAACAAAAACAAAATAACAAAAAAAACTATAATTATGGGTCTCGATGTCTAACTAACAATTCCAGAGTTCTAGTTTCTTTGTTAACGCATTTTTTCAAATCAAACTCTTACAAGGATATGTATAGTGATATGATACCAAAACAACTATGGGTACGAGTTACCAAATTCTTTAAAAGGAAGTGTATATAATTTCACACAAAGAAGAACACCAATTTTAACCTAAATCAAGTCTAAAGTGTTCATCATTTCATCATCTGAAAATAAAATAACACAAATATTCCAGTCCAAGAAACAAGAAGAAGAAGATTGATATTGCCAAGTAGAAATGGGACTTTCAACAACAAGAAAATTGATATAACCAAAAAATGAATTATGGTTTGCAGCAACAAAATTGAACAAACAACAACAGAAACTGAATCATCCAAGACATGGTAGCAACAGCAGCAATATCAAATTGCAGCAGAAAGAAAAAAAAATTAAATAAATAAATACCTTAGGCGCAGAAGCAGAAGGACAAAAGGTAAAGGCAGAGCAGAAGAGCAGGAAGAAAGTGTCGTCACCGCCGATAGCCGCCGGCGGTAGAGAAGTTGGATGTGGCGGAAGACGTGATGGGCAGTCGGTTGCGAGACGAGAGAAGAGTGAGGGAGTGAAGACCGAATGAATAAAAAAATGACGGAGGAGGGATTCTGGGAACAGGGATAGGGTTTGGGGTGTGTAAAAAAGGAAAGAAAAAAAACCTCCCCCTCATAATCAACTTGTTTAAAAATAGAAAAAATGATAAATATGTCGTGACCTTTTTTTCTAGATATTTTTGTCTTTAATGATTGAAAAATATATTTATGTTTTTGATCGCTCTAAAATGTGGACAAAGTTATCCTTTCGTTGAAATGATTCTGTTAGATCTGACGAAAAAGTCTGACGTGACTCCCGTGGCGCTAACCTGTCCTTTATGGGAACCTACGTGGCATGTAGCTTTTAAAAATAGGACATATTAATCCTCCGACACCAAAACGACACCGCTTCACCAAGAATCCTCCAGACATACTTTAATCCCCTTATGCAAAACCCATAACACTCATATCTAAGTTAGAAAATTGATTAGGTTATGGTAAAAAAACCCTGCTTCCGTTGTTTCAAGTCTCAACTAGTTTCACCCTCCGCCATTGATGGCTAAGCTCTGTACCGTTACACTCGGCGGCAATGGGTCCTCCTTCTCCTCCACCATCTCTGCCGTTGCCGCCAGCCTCGCCCATGTTCGCATCGACACATCCGCCCTCGACAGGCTCTCCTTCTCATTGTCCTCCGCAACGCCGTTGTTGAAGCACACCATCGCAATCCCTAGCTTCCTTTCCCTCTCAGGAACCAGAACCTTCCTCCTCGTACTTCTCAACAAGCTCCTCCTCTCTCCGCCCCCTGTCGTAATCCTCGAGAAATGGCTCGGTCTTCGAGAAACCCTGGGATTCCTTGCAATGCTGCTGGCTCTGATTCCCGTTACGTCATCGTTTTGTTCTGCATTTCAAGCACTGCACCCATTTCGCCAGACGAGAAAGAAAAGGAAAATTCGAGGGTTTTTGTTTTGTTTGCTTGAGGGTTTGGAAGTGCTGAGTTGAATTGAATTGGAGTTTTTCATGGGGATAGACTCGAGGTTAGTTTACGGTGTTGTTTGTTTTGTTTTGAGGTGTTGCTCAAATGGGTATTGGATTCATTCCTTGGAAGCACATGTTATTGCAACTTGAATGGCTGATCCTCAGAAAGCTGGTCCTGTTGAGAGGGATATAGAGCAGGTTTGGAATCACTTGCTCTTCATTTTTTGGGCTTTGATTTTTCTGGGAGCTATAATGAATGTAGTTGCTGTTAGATTCTAGTATTACATTTTATTGAAATACATGATTCATTAGTGTGCCATTGTTATTTTGTTGCTTAAATAACTTGTAATTGATCTTCTTTACTGACTGAGGAGATAATGAAGCTTGAAGATGTGGTCTTCCCTCATGCTTCACAGTTTTGTAGTTGCAGATTCATGGGACTTTGAGGGAGCATGTTAAATGGGTGTTATGAGTATTGCATAAAGGATTAAAGTGTGTCTGGAGGGTCCTTGGTGAAGCGGCGACGTTTTGGTGTCAGAGGACTAATATGTTCTTGGTGAAACGGCATCGTTTTGGTGTCGGAGGACTGATATGTCTTGTTTTCAAAAGTTACATGTCACGTAAGCTCCCATAACGGCCAGGTTAGCGCCACGGGAGCCACATCAGGCTTTTTCGTCGGGTCCAATGGAATCACTTCAACGGAGGGATAAATTTATCCACATTTTGGAGGGGTCAGGGACATGAATATATTTTTCAATCCTTGAGGACGAAAATGTCCGCGGGAAAAAAAGGCCAGGGACCTATTTGTCCTTTTCTCTTAAAAATATCACACCTCCTACACATATAACTTTTTTTGACAAATAAATCTAAACAAGTTAGCATAAATCCAACAAAAACAACATTCAAATTAGGGTGTGTGTAAACACGCACTTCCAAGACTATCAAATAGCGCGAATGTCATTGATAAACCACTATTTTATGGTTTATCTTGTGCTCAATTAAGTGGTTTTTATCAATTCTTTGCTCACTTATTCATACAATTTGCATGGTTTTACAAATCCTTCATACTTCTGTGATATAGTTGAAAACATGTTTCATAGGCCTTTAAACTGTCAATTTTAATTATCCTTTATTACCATTCAATGCCGTGATCTGTGTGTTAAATGTTTTCAGGATTTATAGGGCAGGAATGGCTTAAAGGATGGAAAGGAAACATGCAAAAGTGGAAGGAACGCGAGAAAATGAAGTTTTGAGAAGCTGGAAGCGACGCGCACGCATGCCTAGCGCAGAAGACAAGCGACGCGTACGCGTGACAAGGAATTTTGCCAAATGACATGCACGCATGACCTACGCGTACGCGTGACATGCGCCACGTGCAGAAACTTGTAGAAAGCGCTGGGAGCGATTTCTGGGCTCCTTTTTGGCCCAGTTCCAAACTTGAGAACACATAATAGAGGCTGCAGAGTAGAGGAATCATGAGAAACTTCTCATTCACATAATTTTAGGTTTTAGATGTAGTTTCTAGAGAGAGAGGCTCTCTCCTCTCTCTAGGTTTTAGAATTTCTCTTAGTTTTAGGTTTATTTCTTCTCAATTCCAGGTTCAATGTTCCTTTAATTTAGTTTCTCTTCTACTTTTATTTGTTCTAGCATTCTAGTTTATTTATTTACATTATTGATTACTTTATGTTGCCAATTTAGTTTATGGATTCTCATGTTTGATTTGATTTTCCATTTAATGCAATTTGAGGTATTTCATGTTTATTGTTTCTTACTTTATTTGTTATCATTGATCCTTGTAATTGGTTGCTTAGGTTTTTTTATCTCTTATTAATTTCTATGTTTTTATGTTATGCCTTCCAAGTGTTTGACAAAATGCTTAGTTGGATTTTAAGTTAGATTTTTATATTCTTGGCTTTGGTTGAGTAATTGGAGACGCTTGAGTTATCAAACTCCTTTGTTGATTGATAATTGAAATTTGCTAGTTGATTTGGATCCCTCTAAAGCTAATCTTTCCTTAGGAATTGACTAGGACTTGAGGAATCAAATTGATTTATCCACTTGACTTTTCTCCATAGTTAGGGGTTAACTAAGTGGGAGCAATGAACAATTCTCATCACAATTGATAAGGATAACTAGGATAGGACATCTAGTTCTCATACCTTGCCAAGAGTTTTCTTAATTGTTAGTTTATTTTCTTGTCATTTACATTCCTTGTTCAACCTTTCAAAAATCCAAAAAGAAACTTTTTCATAACCAATAATAACTACACCTCCCTGCAATTCCTTGAGAGACGACTCGAGGTTTGAATACTTCGGTTTATTTTTATTGGGTTTGCTTTAGTGACAAACAAATTTTGGTATGAAAGGATTCTTTGTTGGTTTAGAAACTATACTAGCAAAGAGAATTTATTGTGAAATTCTTTATTGGCAAAAGATCCGTTCATCAAAATGGCGCCGTTACCGGGGAAATTACAAACGTGTGCCTTATTATTGGTTAATTGTGAATATTGTGAATAATTTTGCTTTTTCGTCTCTTTGTTAGTGTCTCTAGTTTTCGGAGTTTATTTTCATTAATTTTTATTAGTTTTTATTTCTCTTGCTACTATGAATTATCACCCCTTTGGCTATGAGTTTGGTTACGATCATGTTGCAGGAAGAAGAGATTATAATGAGAGCTTGGATCAAGGATGGGACAATCAAAGATGGGAGGAGCCACAAGGATTTGATCACCCCTCTTGGCAACAACCACCTCCAAGGTATTATCAACAACCATTCTATGATGCTTGCCAAGACAATGGTTATGATGGACCTCTTTGTGACAATCGACACCCACCACAATATACCTATGAACCCCCTCCTCAACATAGCTTTAACCCACCATACTCACAAGCCCATTTCCACCATTCACCTCCGTATGACCCTAACCCTTATCCATCATTCCAACCACTATACGAACCATACATAGAACCACCCTAACTCCAAAATAATTACTCTCACGAACCACCACCTCCATATTCACCATCTCCATGCCCTTACCAAGGTAAACCACCTTCCTATTATGAAACCTTTCTCTAAAATAATGAACTCTCCTATCCACCCCAACCTCTACTGGATGACAACACCCTTAGTGTTATTCGCCAAAGGCAAATAGAGCTTCAAACCACAATTACCTCTGCTTTCACTGGTCTAACCTCTACTATCCAAGCTTTCATATCCCGTGTGGATGCATCAATCCAAGAGCAACTTGATCCTCGGCAACGGCGCCAAAAATTGACGTGGCAAAAATTAGCTGATTAAGAAATTAATATAGAAATAACGTTGCGAGTACAGTTTCTAATCGACAAAAATTCACTTATCAATTTAAAAAGGGTTGTCACAAATTTTTGAATAAAAATACTGGGAGTAGAAATCCCAGGTCGTCTCCCAACGAGTTGACAAAAGAGTGCTATTTTATTAGTCAGGAATTTTCTGAGAATTTTTTAGAGTTGGAGAACGGGAAATTAAAATAATAATTGATTAAAGCAATGAAAATTAACGAGAGAATTTATATAATTAAAATAAAAGCCTGGACCGGGAGAAGATTAATTGGAAGTTCTATCCTTGTCGGATTCTCCCAAGTATAATAATGAGAGGTTGTTGTTTTCACTTAGTTAACCCTTACTAAATAAAGGAAAGTCAAGTGATTGAGCTAACTCTTATTCACAAGTCCTAACCCTCTCCTTATGGAAGGATTAGTGTTAGCAAATAGAGAATTAGCCAACAATTTCCAATTAAAATTAACACTTGAGTATTCCAACTCAAGGGTCTCCTTTTAATCAACCCCCAAGTCAAGTTGGGAGTCTACTCCATTGATGTGAAAACTACTTGCACGAATTTAAAAAGGGAATAAAAGGAAGACATGATAAACTAAATAAAATAATAACAAAAAATTAATTAAAGGTAAAAATAGTTCTTTGCATTAATAAATCCCAAAATCATAAACATACGTATCTGAACAGGGTTAATGGGCAATTAAAAGAGTAAAGGAATAAGGAAACAAACTAGAATAATGGAAACTTCAACGGAGGTAGTGACTCTTCTCAATATCCAAAGCAAAAGCATAAAAAGCATAAAAACTATCAATGTGAAGAAAACCTAGAGGAAGTGTGCTTTCTCTCTGAGATTCTATTCTAAAATCTAAAACTATGCTAATGAGAATGTCTCTCGAGTCTCTGCTTGTCCCCTGGCTCTAGTCCGTGTTTTTGGGCCGAAAACTGAGTCCAAACTCGGCCCAAAATTGCCCCCAGCGTTTTCTGTGATTTCTGCATGTAGCGCATGTCACGCGTACACGTCAGTCACACGTACGCGTCGCTGGTCATTTTTGCGTGTCACGCGTACGCGTCAAGCACGCGCACATGTCATCGTGCGAACTCCAATTCACGCGCACGCGTGAGCCATGCGTGCGCGTCGCTTCTCGCTGGTCATCTCCTTTATTTCTTGTGCTCCTTCTATTTTTGCAAGCTTCTTCTCCATCCTCTAAGCCATTCCTGCCCTATAAAGCCTGAAAACACTTAACACACAGATCACGGCATCAAATGGTATAAATGAGAATTAAAAATACACAATTTAAAGGCTTAGGAAGCAAGCTTTCAACCATAGAGTAAAATTGGGAAGGAATTGTAAAATCATGCAATTGTATGAATAAGTGTGCAAAGACTTGATAAAAACCACTCAATTGAGCACAAGATAAACCATAAAATAATAGTTTATCAATCGGTCGCCATCTCTGGCAGATTCTATTTTGGTGAACTATTTCATACTTTTTATCCTATTTTGCTTTATTTTGTATTTTGTTTTATTTTATTTTATTTTTTCTTTTAGTACTTGCACATTTCTATTTTATTGTACTCTTGTTTATACTTACTTAGTTGCATTCTTCACTTTGGGCTTGTATATATCTTAGATATTTAGCTTGAATTGCATTTTTAGTCTATTAGTTGTGATATGGAAAAATGTGGATTATTGAACTTAGTTTACCCTTTTAGCATATGAGAAATTGATTTGATTGAAAATAGGGATAAATTAAAATATTTTAGCTTTTCATAATCACAACATCTCATTTATTTTATATATATATATATAATAAATGTTGGTCAATTTGTGAAATTTTCAACGAATGTATATTTTTAGATGAAAAGGCAATTATGATTCACATTGATTTGAGTTAAAACCTCTTGGTAACTTGCATGATATATATAATTGGAATATGGCTTTTGAGCTAAGAACACACAACCCGTGAGTTTTGAGCCTAATTGCATGGTTACACTATTTAACCATAATATGTTATTCTTGTGTGTTTTCTTCTCTATGATTGCAATCTATATTTTGTTCCATTCTATATGTCCATTGTTTACTGTATTTACATGCTTGCATATGATTGAGGCCATCATTTGTTATTAGCTCACTTATCCTATATAGCCTACCCTTTCAATCATCTTTGTTTGCCACCTTGAGCCTTTTTATCTCCTCTGTTCTATATTTTACCACATCACTAGCCTTAAGTGGAAAAACAATTAATTACCCCAATGAATCTTTGGTTAGCTTAAGATAGAGATTGTGTGTCAATTAAGTGTGGGGAATTGTGGAGACTTGGGTTGATGAAAGTGTGCAGTGTTTCATTGACAAAATATTGGGAATTTGGGTACCTACTCATGTGAGACCAGAAAAATTAAAAAATCCATGTGCATTGATATGTTATGTTTACTTTTATATTTTTGATTAAAAAAAATCAAACCGAAACTATTCAAATAAATAAAAAATAGATAAGGGGACAAAATTACTCCAATGTTAAGTTTAATAAAAAGATCAATGCATATGTGATAAAATTAAAGAAAAGTTGATACATGAGTATGTGATGCAAAAGTGAGATTATGGGTAGCTAGGCATAATTTTAGAATTATGTAACACCCTAATATTCAAATCCTTATGCTCGAGTCATAAGTCAATGATATTACGGTGGTACGACTCTCAGGTGGATTTTTAATATATAAATATAGGTAATTTTGAAAAGAGTATTAATCGAGAAGCCTGAAAAGAGTAGAAATAAAATCACGAAGACGTATCACTCACGTTTCGACAACAAAAGATAAACCGTGAAGCCGAAAACGATATACGGACAAGGCGTAGAGGAGATTAAGAGATAGATAACAGATAGATATATATAACATAAGTAAATAGCCACTAGTCGCGACCCGCGAAGTTTAGGCCGGCTAGAGTACAGTATGAAAGTAGATGACAATAGTATATCCTAATCTCTCCCAAAGGAAACATAAGAGCCTCTATAGGCAAGTTCTAAAAGAGTTCAATACATAATATAATCTTTTCAAAACATAGGTGGAGAGATTCTAATCAAACACAAAGTAGAGGAAATAAAGATCTTCGCCGTCTCTCAGACGACCCACAACTCACTTCTGAGCACCTGGACCTGTATCTGAAAAACAAGAGATATATACGGAATGAGAACCCCGGGCCCATGGGTTCCCAGTACGGTAAAAGTGCCAAATAAATACAATGCACTGCAATAAAAACTCACCAAGCATCCTAAACTCCTTTTCACCAAGTATCTAGCCTAGATTCTCACTAATCTATAAATAGGCATCTGTCGTAAGGGAATACTAAATCTAGATCACATCTCATATGACTCTAAACTCGCTGACTCTCCCACGAATCAGATTTCAGAATCATAAACAAAGCCATCATCAGTCGTGCTGTCTCAGCAATTCTATATCAATATATCATGCCCTCCCTGGAACTAGTGAAACCACATCACTGCGTCTACTACCCAGGGAGCTCAAATCATCTCAACTAATGATCACCATCATCATGCAATCGCATCATCAATTCATCTCATCAAGAACAGCCCTCAACCTCCACCGACACCAACATGAGGGGCCTCTCAGTTGTACAAACACAAGCAATACAGGCAAGTAATACACAATTAGGGTACAAGTAGAACAAGTAGCACATAATCAGGTAACTTAGCATATATAATGTAGAAATCCAAAACAAATAGGCAAACCCAAACAATTCAAACATATGCAAATGATGAATGCCTGCCCTATGGCTGATGATATCATCTGTCGGTTATCAAGCCAACCCGACATGTCCGGTAGCTAACCCGGGCACATTCTCTCTGTTGCGTATTAATATCATTAGAGGGAATATGTGCCCTGTCACCATTAGAGGGTATCTGCGCCCTGTCGCCATTAGAGGGTATCTGCGCCCTGTCGCCATTAGAGGGTATCGGTGCCCTGTCACCCTTACAACCAGAGAGAAAACACAAGCATGCTTACATTCAACATTTTTCATCATTATTCATTTATCATATTCGTTAATTTATCATATATGCCTTTATACTCAGCCATAATCCATAATGGCTTTGCCGTAACTCGGCAATAACTCAGCCACCCGGCTCACAGTTCAATCCAGAACTAGCCAATTTATCAACATGGCTCCGCCGTATCTGATGACAAGTCATATTGACCCAGTTTTACTAGCCTTTTTCTTTATTTTTATTTAGTTTTATACACTTTCTTGCATCCTAAGAAATCAATTTGGAATGAAAATGCATAACTTCTCTTAATCAATCAACCACTATATAATTGATGCTAAATCATGAGGTTTAGGCCAAATTTAATTGCAGTTTTATGATTTGTAAACCTTGTGAATTTGGTGATACTTTGATTGGTTGTTTTGATTAATTGTAGGTGAAGAAAAGAAGAAAAGAAGAAAGCGTGGCCTAAGAAGTGTTGCTCAAAGAAGAAAAAGCGTGGCCAAGAAAAGAGGAAGTGTGGTGCAACAAAACCATGAAGCTCCCTCCAAAGCTCACTAAGTGAGCGCTACACTCACTACCAGGAGACCAAAGCATAAAGCTCAGCTCACTTTGTGAGCTGAGCACAACATGGGGTCAAGAGACAAGAAGAGAAGAACCAAGCTCTGCTCACTTTGTGAGCTGAGCACAACACAAGGCCAAGAAATAAGGAAATGAGGAACCAAGCTCAGCTCACTAAGTGAGCATTATCGAGAGCGCTAGAGGAAAAATTCAAAGGAAATGATTTGCAAATGCATGCTCCAAGGCTTGAACTCATGACCAAGGGGGATGGGGGAGGCGCTACTCACAAAGGAAAATAAGCAAAAAATGGCCAAATGCACTCCTCAAGGTTCGAACTCACCACCATGAGGAAGCAAGGAAGCAAGGCATCACAAGAAAACCAAGGAAAAGCTCCAGCGCATGCTTCCCATGGGTTTCGAACCAAGGACCTTTCCTTGGATGCCCCAAAGCTCAGCTCACTTTGTGAGCTGAGCGCTATCCATGGGCACATGAAGCACACCTTGACACGGTCCTGGGCAGCACAAGGCGCAACAAATTGGCACCAAGGCACTAGCGCTCAGCTCACAAAGTGAGCTGAGCTCTCCCCTGATGCATCCCAAGCAACAAAGGCCTCCCCACACTAAGTCTCCAAGCTCAGCTCACTTTGTGAGCTGAGCATCCCCCTGGAAGCAAATTTCTTCATGGGCTGAAATTCAAATTAAAAATCCAACTTAATTCATTTCTTCACCAAATCAAAAGCCCATCCAAATTCCAATATCCAAGAATAGAAAGTGTATAAATAGGACTTAGTTTGATGTAATGAAAAACTTTTCTCTGGGACATTTTTTTGAGAATTCCCTTTTGAGCTTTAATTTTTGAATTGATTTCCTTAGAGAATTGGGAAGGAGAATTGATCTCTCTTCTTCCTTGTTCTTGCTTGAGCACTCGTTAATTTTCTTGCTTTGGATCTTGGGTGAAGAATTGAAGAACTTCTGTTTCAATCTCACCTTGAGATCTCTTGTTTACGTTTCTGCATAATTGAATTTGAATTTCACTCTCTGGTCATTGCATCTTCTTCTACTCTTCTGCAATCTATTTCTGCAATTTACTTTTCTTAATTTCTATTGCAATTGTTCTTGTTGGATCAAGGAAGGATTTGAGATCTAGACTTGTTATCTAGTCTCTTCCATTCCTGAGATCTTGAACCATTTTTTCATTTGCTGCAACTTAAGCATCGCTTTCTGTTTTAATTTCTCAAGCATTTCTACTTTGCTGTTTAGATCTACTTTGCTTTAATTCATCTTTCACTATTCTGTTTTGTTGCAATTTACTTCTGCTTGTTTAATTTCTGCAATCCCACTTCCTAATTCCCTTTTATCATTCAAGCAATTTACATTTCTTGCACTTTAAGATTCAGTCATTTACATTTCTTGCAATCTAAGTTTCTGCAATTTAATTTACTTGTTCTTTAAGATTTAGCACATTTACTTTCCTGCTCTTTAATTTACTGCACTTTACCCTTCTCCCTTTACGTTTCAAGCAATTTAGTTTCTGTTAATCACAAACCACTCAACCAACACTTGATTCGCTAGACTAAATCAACCACTAAACTAAAATTGCTCAATCCTTCAATCCCTGTGGGATCGACCTCACTCACGTGAGTTTTTATTACTTGATACGACCCGGTATACTTGCCGGTTATACGTGAAAGAAATTTTTCGCGCATCAAGTTTTTGGCGCCGTTGCCGGGGATTGATTAGATTGACAATGATTAAGTGAAGTGGTGATCTAGATCTAGCATTTTTATTTTCTGTTCCTTTAATTTTTGACTAACCCACTAACTGTTTGAATTTTTGCCTGAGATGACTGAAACTTCACTTTAGCAACAAAGTAAAGTTTTCCGGGAAATTTCTGGCTCTATGCAATGCTCTTGCTTACACAAGAGAAGCAATTTCTGCCACTAATCTCCCAAGTCCATCAACTGTTTGATGCTTTGTGCCAGCTAACCTTCTGAATCACATTCTAAGCTTAAAAATATTCCATCATCACTTGAATTGGTTGTGACTGTGCAGATCATGGAAGGGAACTCAACAAATTCTAGCAATCATGAGAGTAATATCCCCACCTTGGATGATAATGTAACCCATAGTTCGAAGCAACTATCCATAGCCATGAATGATGTTGCCCAATGGTTTGAAGCTTTTCCACAAGGAAGCATTATCGGATGGGAAGAACTGATGAATGGACTCCTAGTCAAATTTAACCCATCACAGAGAGTTGTTAAGCAAGAGGCAGAAGTGCATCCATTAGAGAAAGAAATTGAAGGTGCTCGTGCAGTGATAAGCCAAAACAAGCAGATGCATCAGCAGACTCTACAACAACTAGATATGATGGCTAGAAAAATCACTGAGTTGAGACATGCTGTAGTACATACATACAACCTGACTCAAAGCTCATATGGGTGTAATCAAGCTGAACACAGCTTTGGGGCCATTAACCATGAGCAACAAAGCTATGAGCAACTACAAGCTCCAAGCAATCACTCTAGCATGCTCCAGCACAGGCCTCAGAATGATGTGTACAATCCACCTTGGAGAACTCATTCTAATGGGAGGGGGGTTGAGAACCAAAACCAAAGACCAAGGGACTTCAACTGCAACAATCCCAACTTCAAAAATCAACTTAAAACACACCCCCACAACAACAATCACACACACTTCCAACCCCGTCCTACCTCACCATTAGCTCAAAATGACATTCATCAACCACCACAATTGACACAGCCACAACCACTTCCAACCTTTCAAAGAATCTATATTCTAGAAATGCTGATGGAAAGGTCCATAAAAATTCAAGAAATGATGGCAATAGAGTGGGAAGAAATAAAGAAACATCAAGAGATGATAAGCAAGAACCAGGAGGCTTCACTCAGAAGACTTGAAAGGCAGGTGGAACAATTAGTGCAAAACCTTGCTGAATTGGGTGAGAAAAAGGGGACTCTGAACCCAAAGAGCCATGAAAAGGATGCTGTGTTGAAAGAGAAGGGAGTCATGGAGGAAAATAAGAAGGCTATGGAAAGAGAAACAGAGGGAAGGAAGCCCATAGCAAGAGGAGGAAACCTAAGGCAACAGAAGCCTCAACTTCCATGAGCACAGAGTGAAGGATGTCAAGCTAGTGACAATAAAAGAGCGCTTGTTGGGAGGCAACCCAACCCGAGGTAGTTTTCTGTTCATAACTATTTTAATAAAAAGGTTAATTAGTTTTATCTATAATGCAAGAAGCTAAGTTTGGTGTTGCACACCAAAACAATCTAAGGGAGAGTGAAGGATTCTAAGTTTGGTGTCTCACCAAAATCTCATCATAAAACGCATTCTCACTTTCTACATAATGCTAGCTTCAAGCATTTAGATAAACTAGTTAACTATTTACTGTTTCATAGTTTTTAGTTTTATTACCTTTAGCATGGAAAAAAGATTTCACAAGATAATTAATTTGCTGCATGAGAGACATTGGCAAGGAACTAAGTTTGGTGTTCACACACCAAAGTAAGTTCAAAAGCCCACAAATAAGCTTTGCATATTAACCGGGTACCTTAAGGGCTTGAGAGGCAAGCCACTTTTGAGGATTATGCAGGAAATAGCCAACAAATTAAAGAACACTTGCATTATGACTCAGAAGGAGCAAACAGAAGGAAGAATGAAAAGCTACAACCCAACAGGTTGTATTTATACTTGATCCTTGTTGTTATGTAGTGATTTAATTCAGAGATTCCTTTATGTCTGGCTGGAATGATTATTTAGTTGCAAGTGGAAGTACATGTTGAAAAAGAAAGCTATCTGCATAATTTTTGCTTGAAAGTTATCTGCATAATAATTGTCATCACTCATTAACTTGAATACTTTGTTTTGTTCCCCCTTGCTGTTTGAATAAAAGAGAGATGTTTGGTTTAGAAAAGTAATTGTTCAATGTCACAGAAGTTAGAATGAAAGTTAGTGGTGGTGTGTGTTTGATTAATTGTTAGCTCATAGAATAAAAGCTGCAAAATGACATGTTTCTTAAAGCCTAAGCTAGTTTGCTGCTATGATGTCTCAATCAATGAAAGTACCTTGAAAGTAAACCAAAATAGAAGAAGAAAAAGAAAGAAGAAAAGCCAAAAGTTGGCAAAGAAAGAAACAATAAGGCTAGACACCAATAGCTTGGACCCTAGGACATATGCCTGTGGTGTTTGTGTACTAGGATATGCTTGGACAAGTAAGTTCTAAGGAGTATTTTGAAACTTGGCAACTTAGATCAACTGATCTGGGATTGCCAACTGAAAGTCCACAATAAAGAGCAGCCTAGCTACAAAACATTTAGTGATCCAAAGAGATGCTGGGCATCAATGATCCTAGGAAGAACAAAGTGAGCCATGTGTCTGTGGTGAAGAAATGTTGAGTAAAATAAGGCCAAAGGCCACTGCAACATTTGACACCAAGCCTTCAATAAGAAATAAGTTCTGTAATGCAAAAGAAAGAAGAAAAGCTGACAAGGGAAATGAGCAAAAAGTGAGGATTCATAGCAGCAACCTTAATGAACCCTTAAAGGAACATTGTTTGTTTTGACAGCAAGTAATAAATGAGCTACTTTTGATCTGCATAAAGCCCCATAGACCAAGTTCAACTATCTGCCTAATAAGAACATATATACTTATCTATTTCATTCTATCTTCTCTTATGTTTGATGCTTGCTTGGGGACAAGCAAGTTTTAAGTTTGGTGTTGTGATGACAAGTCATATTGACCCAGTTTTACTAGCCTTTTTCTTTATTTTTATTTAGTTTTATACACTTTCTTGCATCCTAAGAAATCAATTTGGAATGAAAATGCATAACTTCTCTTAATCAAACAACCACTATATAATTGATGCTAAATCATGAGGTTTAGGCCAAATTTAATTGCAGTTTTATGATTTGTAAACCTTGTGAATTTGGTGATACTTTGATTGGTTGTTTTGATTAATTGTAGGTGAAGAAAAGAAGAAAAGAAGAAAGCGTGGCCTAAGAAGTGTTGCTCAAAGAAGAAAAAGCGTGGCCAAGAAAAGAGGAAGTGTGGTGCAACAAAACCATGAAGCTCCCTCCAAAGCTCACTAAGTGAGCGCTACACTCACTACCAGGAGACCAAAGCATAAAGCTCAGCTCACTTTGTGAGCTGAGCACAACATGGGGTCAAGAGACAAGAAGAGAAGAACCAAGCTCTGCTCACTTTGTGAGCTGAGCACAACACAAGGCCAAGAAATAAGGAAATGAGGAACCAAGCTCAGCTCACTAAGTGAGCATTATCGAGAGCGCTAGAGGAAAAATTCAAAGGAAATGATTTGCAAATGCATGCTCCAAGGCTTGAACTCATGACCAAGGGGGATGGGGGAGGCGCTACTCACAAAGGAAAATAAGCAAAAAATGGCCAAATGCACTCCTCAAGGTTCGAACTCACCACCATGAGGAAGCAAGGAAGCAAGGCATCACAAGAAAACCAAAGAAAAGCTCCAGCGCATGCTTCCCATGGGTTTCGAACCAAGGACCTTTCCTTGGATGCCCCAAAGCTCAGCTCACTTTGTGAGCTGAGCGCTATCCATGGGCACATGAAGCACACCTTGACACGGTCCTGGACAGCACAAGGCGCAACAAATTGGCACCAAGGCACTAGCGCTCAGCTCACAAAGTGAGCTGAGCTCTCCCCTGATGCATCCCAAGCAACAAAGCAAGCAACAAAGGCCTCCCCACACTAAGTCTCCAAGCTCAGCTCACTTTGTGAGCTGAGCATCCCCCTGGAAGCAAATTTCTTCATGGGCTGAAATTCAAATTAAAAATCCAACTTAATTCATTTCTTCACCAAATCAAAAGCCCATCCAAATTCCAATATCCAAGAATAGAAAGTGTATAAATAGGACTTAGTTTGATGTAATGAAAAACTTTTCTCTGGGACATTTTTTTGAGAATTCCCTTTTGAGCTTTAATTTTTGAATTGATTTCCTTAGAGAATTGGGAAGGAGAATTGATCTCTCTTCTTCCTTGTTCTTGCTTGAGCACTCGTTAATTTTCTTGCTTTGGATCTTGGGTGAAGAATTGAAGAACTTCTGTTTCAATCTCACCTTGAGATCTCTTGTTTACGTTTCTGCATAATTGAATTTGAATTTCACTCTCTGGTCATTGCATCTTCTTCTACTCTTCTGCAATCTATTTCTGCAATTTACTTTTCTTCATTTCTTTTGCAATTGTTCTTGTTGGATCAAGGAAGGATTTGAGATCTAGACTTGTTATCTAGTCTCTTCCACTCCTGAGATCTTGAACCATTTTTTCATTTGCTGCAACTTAAGCATCGCTTTCTGTTTTAATTTCTCAAGCATTTCTACTTTGCTGTTTAGATCTACTTTGCTTTAATTCATCTTTCACTATTCTGTTTTGTTGCAATTTACTTCTGCTTGTTTAATTTCTGCAATCCCACTTCCTAATTCCCTTTTATCATTCAAGCAATTTACATTTCTTGCACTTTAAGATTCAGTCATTTACATTTCTTGCAATCTAAGTTTCTGCAATTTAATTTACTTGTTCTTTAAGATTTAGCACATTTACTTTCCTGCTCTTTAATTTACTGCACTTTACCCTTCTCCCTTTACGTTTCAAGCAATTTAGTTTCTGTTAATCACAAACCACTCAACCAACACTTGATTCGCTAGACTAAATCAACCACTAAACTAAAATTGCTCAATCCTTCAATCCCTGTGGGATCGACCTCACTCACGTGAGTTTTTATTACTTGATACGACCCGGTATACTTGCCAGTTATACGTGAAAGAAATTTTTCGCGCATCAGTATCCGGCAAGAACTCAGCCATCCGGCTCATGGTCCAATCAAGAACCAACCATTTATCAATAAATATAGTCCTTCGGCTCATGGCATACACGGTACTTCCACTGCCATCCTCCATATCTCATATAATCATATCTGATCATCATTGATCATAACCTTTTCCCTTGCTTCACTCGCAAGTTACCACATCCCCTAGCTCCTTCCTCATTGCTAGGCATACCATAATGATTTGATACATAAGGGGTGAGATCGGAGGCTTAAAAGTATGAGGTTTGGCTTTAAAAACTCAAAAATCAACTTTGGCATGAAAACAGGGCCACGCGTACGCGCACTTCACGCACACGCGTGGATGGCCAAAAACTCATCTACGCGCAAGCGTCATACGCGTGAACGCGCGGGTTGAGAAATATCCAAACGGCGCGCAAGCGTCAGCCACGCGTACGCGTGGGTGCTCTTGCGCCCAGGCACAAAACTGGCACGACCCTGGCACAACTCTCTGGAAAATAGCTGGGCATTTGGTACAGCGCATCGACGCGCCCGCGCACACCACACGCACGCGTGGATGGTGCTTTCTGGAAGAACGGCGCGCACGCGCCAGGTGCGCCTACGCGCGTAGGGTCGTTTTGCTAAAAATTTTCTAAGTTAAAAGCTGCAGAATTTACATATTCAACCCCCAATCTTCTGACGGACATAACTCTCTCATTTTAAATCGTTTTTCACCCGTCCTTCGAACGGCATGGACATCCCGGATCCAATTTCATTTCTAAATAGATTTGGCAGGAAACAGAGATCCGTAGTCCAGGTTATGTCCCGTCAAAGTATGCCCCAAAACCATGTTTCCATACAAAACCACAAAGTGCCATTTTCAAAACAAGCCATTTTCAACGCTTTTCAAAATCAATCAAAACATGCCAATTTCAGCCTTTTCTTTGAAATCAATCAAAATATACCAAAATCAACATCAAGCCTCCTCAACTCGCACGTTGACACTTTCTCAAACTCAAACACATTTACATATCATATACTCTTTCTCATGCCAAATTTCAACAACACTATTTCCAATCAACCATCATTATACATAATCAATATCGTACTCACTATCACGTGGCTTCACCCACAAATCAACCTTAATCATTCCTCAAGCATATATCACGACAAACATATCTCTAATGCATCATCATACCATCAAGGCATCAATAATCATAATCACATATATGACCATATAATATATCTCAACCAAAACCAAACATACCTCATCTATATAATTGCACCCAAATTTACCAAATCCCACACCTCAACTCCTCAAACCTTATTATTCAATAACCAACCCAATCATTCATATATTCATTATCTGAAATTCATCCAATCACTTGTGTCATCATACAATGCACACATCAACTTACCTTTCTCACCTTTTTTTCGGCCTCCGACCCAAAATCCACGGCCTCCGGCCCAATATCATAATTTAAATGCATAAACCACAAATCAATACTCATTACCCAGTACATCAAATTCTCAATACACCAAGCATACAAGGCCACACAATTCTCAACCCAAATCATTAATTCACATTACATACCAACTATGCATATTAGCACCAACCATTTACACAATCCAAACTTAATCCTAGGGGCATCTAGCCTAGGAATTCTCATCACAACACACGGTACTTAAATGAAACTTAAACCGTACCTCTTGTAGCCAAACCAATTGAGCCTCTTCTTTGGAAGTCTTCACCAACCTTAGCTCCAAGCCTCACCAAAGCTCCTCAAGCAATACCAATCTCCCAATTGTGTACCAACATCACCAAATACACTAACATAACCAATATCACATACATACATCAACCTAGGGCTCATAAAAATGACAAGTCACAAGGGTTTGAGCACTTCTTACCTCATCCCATATGAAGTAGGGATAGAACCCACTTAGAATCCATGTTGGAGTATCCCTAAACACCCAAAATCACAAGATTTCAACACTAATTACCCAAAAACGTGTAACAGTGGGGAATTTCGAAAACTGGGCAGAGATGAATGGAAGACTCACCACAAAACTTAGATAGAATTGTAGAGGATGAGAAGAGCAACACGTGGAACGGCTCGTCAATCGGAGCTCCGTAGCTCAAGTTATGGTGGTTTGAAGATCAAAGAGAGTTAGGTTTTCTCTCTTCTCTTCTCTCTTCCCAATTTCAGCGCCCAACACCCCTTCTTTAGGGCAAAATGAGCTGAAATGCTCATAACTAATGTTTATATATGTTGGGTCTTGGGCCCACTTAGGCCCGGTTCACTTATTTTTGCCCATTGGCCCAATTTTGGGCCAAAACCTTTAAGATTAGCGCTCTAAATTGCACTTTAAATATTTCTACCTTCCCTAATTATAGTTCCTCATTTATTAATATTATTTACCCATAATCAATTTCTTCAGCTGTAGTACCAGACAGATCTCAGCCGGTACTGCCGGTCAAAATTCCACTGCGCGCTTTTACGCAGAAAACTATGTTTTCCGACTCGGAAAAATTCACTGAATCCAAATATCATATTTGAATTATCAAATTCCAATTGCCAAATCTTCCAACCATATTCGCTCTTATTTAACTTATTATTTAATTAATTTCGGTTAGACCGGGTATTACAAATTACATAGAGTGTATGTATGTTAGGTGAGAGCTTAGGTTAGCCAGAGATTCATATGATAGCTCACTTGGCCATATATATATACCCTCACCCTTACCTTAGCCCCATTACAACCTTGAAAAGACCTCATGATGTTTGCATTTGTACACTTGATAATTGTTGATTAGTTAGAAGGAAGAACAAAGTTTTAGAAAGTATGATTAGAGGAGATTTGAGTGTTTTAACCCCAAACACTGAGTGATTAGAGTGTATATACAATTCCAGTGAAGGTTCAATTGCTCATTTTCATATGTCCATATTTGATCATTACTTGTCTTGCAAGTTTGTGAACTCTTTTGTTTGACTCAATTCAATTGTGAAAGTGTTTTGATATGATCTAGTCCTTAATTGTGCATATTTGATTTCTTGGAAATTTGACTCAATCTGACCACATGTATGCTTATATATATATATATATATATATATATATATATATATATATATATATATATATATATATAGGTAGATAGTAATTAGAATAGCATGATGCATGTAGGTAGTTTACATTTAAATAGGTTGCATTGCATAAGTTTCACCATTCTGCCTTCACTCCTTTATAGTTTCTCTTGAGTTTAGCATGAGGACATGCTAATGTTTAAGTGTGGGGAGATTGATAAACCACTATTTTATGGTTTATCTTGTGCTCAATTAAGTGGTTTTTATCAATTCTTTGCTCACTTATTCATACAATTTGCATGGTTTTACAAATCCTTCCTAATTCTGTAATATAGTTGAAAACATGTTTCCTAGGACTTTAAACTGTCAATTTTAGTTATCCTTTATTATCATTCAATGCCGTGATCTGTGTGTTAAGTGTTTTCAGGCTTTATAGGGCAGGAATGGCTTATAGGATGGAAAGGAAACATGCAAAAGTGGAAGGAACGCGAGAAAATGAAGTTTTGAGAAGCTGGAAGCGACGCGCACGCGTAGACGACGCGCACGCGTGCCTAGCGCAGAAGACAAGCGACGTACGCGTGACAAGGAATTTTGCCAAATGATGTGCACGCGTGACCTACGCGTACGCGTGACATGCGCCACGTGCAGAAACTTGCAGAAAGCGCTGGAAGCGATTTCTGGGCTCCTTTTTGGCCCAGTTCCAAACCTGAGAACACAGAATAGAGGTTGCAGAGTGGAATCATGAGGAACTTCTCATTCACACAATTTTAGGTTTTAGATGTAGTTTCTAGAGAGAGAGAGGCTCTCTCCTCTCTCTAGGTTTTAGGATTTCTCTTAGTTTTAGGTTTATTTCTTCTCAATTCCAAGTTCAATGTTCCTTTAATTTAGTTTCTCTTCTACTTTTATTTATTTTAGCATTCTAGTTTATTTATTTACATTATTGATTACTTTATGTTGTCAATTTAGTTTATGGATTCTCATGTTTGGGCCAAAACCTTTAAGATTAGCGCTCTAAATTGCACTTTAAATATTTATACCTTCCCTAATTATAGTTCCTCATTTATTAATATTATTTACCCGTAATCAATTTCCTCAGCTGTAGTACCAGACAGATCTCAGCCGGTACTGCCGGTCAAAATTCCACTGTGCGCTTTTACGCAGAAAACTATGTTTTCCGACTCGGAAAAATTCACTGAATCCAAATATCATATTTGAATTATCAAATTCCAATTGCCAAATCTTCCAACCATATTCGCTCTTATTTAACTTATTATTTAATTAATTTCGGTTAGACCGGGTATTACATTCTACCCCCCTAACAGAAATTTTTGCCCTCGAAAATTCCATCCATCACTGCGAGTACGCGAGCGTAGTCTGCCTCTATATCCAACGCATAACAGTCCCAAGGTCCTTTTATTCTGCGCGCTTCCGTTGCCGCGCTCTGATTTCTCTATATTCGAGGTTCTCGGTCATTTGTCCAACGCCGACCAATAGTCTCATTCCTTACTTTTATCGTCTCATCAACTCACCCTATTAAATCTCAAATCATGTCATCAATAATATTACCATCGTCGTTAATCACAGCCATCGTCCCCCATCACTATAATCAATCAAAGATCATCACCACACCTTAATGATACTCCATCACTATCCTCTCTCTCTGCCAAGCCAATTACCACTAATCACAGCACAACTCCAAGCATAAACTCCAAACTTACTTTCTTATTCTCAAACCCTCGAATTTCCACATGACTTGCTGTTATAAAGCCTCTGACTCATCAATCAAAAACCCCTTTCATTTCTGGAAAGCAAATGAGTTTGAAATAATAATTTAACAAAATTATAAGAATCCGCTTTCCTTTAATAATCTATAAAAGCATTCGAGACACATCTCTTTTGTTAACGTTACTCATATCAAAAATCATCCTCAAAACCATAACCAACGCTCTTTCAATTTCTTGGGAAAAATTTTCAACAGTACCTCCCCAAAAATTGGAGTTTACCACCCGTCACGGGTTCCCTTAAACCAATCTCAGTACCGCATCAGCATTCCAATTTAGTGGTTTTCACATTCGTCTTTCAAAACCAATCATTATAAATCTCAATCTAATTCCAAGGTCACTATGACCAAACATCATGGTACTCATCTCTCAAACACGACAACTTGCACTCTCTCATCATCTAAATCCAATTATGCATCAATGATAATTTCCTCATCCACTTTAGAACCATCAAAGCTCGCAGCCGCAATCAATTCCAACTATTGGGGATCATTACTTGCAGTAACCCGCTTAACCCTTCTAGTATTCAAACATAAGATACTATAGTAAACTTTTACAGCTCTTATTCGTAGCTATCCTGTGTTACTGCTTCCACAAGTTTCCACTGCTTTATTCTGATCTCTCGTCTAGTACGAGTTCTATCACTTACTTCCTCACAACCACAACTTAGCATGACTGGCATTCACTAGATTTCTATCTATGATAGCCAAAACCACATACCAACTTAATCGTACTTTTAACACGTTGTTACCGATCTTTCGCTTACCAATTCCCAAACCGTCGGATCTAACGGTATCACCCGTTGTTGTAGTGAACACACGACCTTGTTGTTGGCCCTTGGTAGTATTCCGGTTGACCTTCTTAGGACATTTCCAGGACACGTGTCCAACTCCTCTACAACCATAGCAAAGTCCCAATCCACCTCGACACGGAGTTCCCGGATGATGGCTTTGACATCGCCCACCAGTCATTCCACTCTGAGGTTGCTTTCCGTTAAAGGCCTACCTAATCACTTATGCTCACCAAACCTTCTATTAAGATAACTTAGGGTTATCTAGAACAGATCATAATTTTTCATTCGACCATGTATTATGAGTGAATACCATCCTTCAGCATTATCTAAAGTGGTAAAGAATTAAGTTATCAGTTTTCTTATTACCTCAGGTACGAAAATCAGACCTGGCAGTCTCCCGGTCCTTCCGATGTGGGCAATCTTTGACCAAATGTCCTAGCTTTCCGCAATTGTAACACAAACCCGAACCATAACGACACGGTCTATTTAGGTGATGACCTCCACATCTCTGACAGCTCAAAACATCTTAAACAACCACTATTTGCTTTTCCCTACCTTTTCCTTGGGAATTCTTATTTGTCGCAAGGTCATTTCGCCTTTGGGGAAGACGTTGTGGGTATCCTCTTCTCTTAAACTCTTGACCCCTTGCTGGGTATTCCTGATTGTGCTTTCTGCGGTGGGACTCCTAACGGTCATTCTTCGTCTCAACAGCCTTCCTCACACATTCTTCAGCAATATGGCTCTTGTTCACAAGTTCGGAGAAGACCCTAATCTCCATCGGTCCAACGGAGCTCAGGATTTCACTTTGAAGTCCTCCCTCATACTTAATACACTTCCATTCCTAGAAGTCTCCTGGGGTTCCTTGACACATACGAGAAAACCTGAATAACTCCTCAAATTTATCCGTATACTCAGATACGGACATTGTACCCTGCTTCAGCTGCAGTAATTCAAGTTCCTTGACCGTTCTAGCAGAATTCGGGAAGTACTTCTTATAAAATTCCACTTGGAAGGTACCCCAGGTGATAGGATCATTCCCCTGCTGCAGGAGACGTCGGGCCCCTTGCCACCAATGCGATGCTTCCCCCGTGAGCAGATAGGTAGCAAATTCAACACACTGTTCTTCAGGCACCAACTGCGCTTGCAGTGCTCGCTCCATGGCCTGAAACCAGGTGTCAGCTTCAGTCGGATTAGTGGTTCCCTTGAACTTAGGTGGATTAACCTTTAAGAAAGTTGCCAGTGTCATCGGGCCCTGAGCTCCACTTCCGCCATTGCCATTATTGTTTATCTGTTGCCCAAGAGCCTCCGCAGTGGCCTGCATAATAGCAGCCATATTCTCCAACACCGCCATAAAGTTTACCGGGTTATTCGGGTTGATTTCCGGTTCCTGAGTACTAGTACGATCTCTCTTACGTCCCCGACCAGGTCCACGAGGCGCCATCTGGTTCCTATACACACCAAACAATCGATATCAAGTTGATCAGTCTCAATATCGGAAGTATAGTACTTCAAAGTACCAAAAGTACACTCATGGACTTCATGCTAGATGTATCGGTTAGATACCCTAACTAGCACAGGCACAGACTCAGAGTATGCATTGAAGCATAAGCAGTTCCATCCCTCAGGCTCACGAGGACGAACTGCTCTGATACCATAATGTAACACCCTAATATTCAAATCCTTATGCTCGAGTCATAAGTCAATGATATTACGGTGGTACGACTCTCAGGTGGATTTTTAATATATAAATATAGGTAATTTCGAAAAGAGTATTAATCGAGAAGCCTGAAAAGAGTAGAAATAAAATCACGAAGACGTATCACTCACGTTTCGACAACAAAAGATAAACCGTGAAGCCGAAAACGATATACGGACAAGGCGTAGAGGAGATTAAGAGATAGATAACAGATAGATATATATAACATAAGTAAATAGCCACTAGTCGCGACCCGCGAAGTTTAGGCCGGCTAGGGTACAGTATGAAAGTAGATGACAATAGTATATCCTAATCTCTCCTAAAGGAAACATAAGAGCCTCTATAGGCAAGTTCTAAAAGAGTTCAATACATAATATAATCTTTTCAAAACATAGGTGGAGAGATTCTAATCAAACACAAAGTAGAGGAAATAAAGATCTTCGCCGTCTCTCAGACGACCCACAACTCACTTCTGAGCACCTGGACCTGTATCTGAAAAACAAAAGATATATACGGAATGAGAACCCCGGGCCCATGGGTTCCCAGTACGGTAAAAGTGCCAAATAAATACAATGCACTGCAATAAAAACTCACCAAGCATCCTAAACTCCTTTTCACCAAGTATCTAGCCTAGATTCTCACTAATCTATAAATAGGCATCTGTCGTAAGGGAATACTAAATCTAGATCACATCTCATATGACTCCAAACTCGCTGACTCTCCCACGAATCAGATTTCAGAATCATAAACAAAGCCATCATCAGTCGTGCTGTCTCAGCAATTCTATATCAATATATCATGCCCTCCCTGGAACTAGTGAAACCACATCACTGCGTCTACCCAGGGAGCTCAAATCATCTCAACTAATGATCACCATCATCATGCAATCGCATCATCAATTCATCTCATCAAGAACAGCCCTCAACCTCCACCGACACCAACATGAGGGGCCTCTCAGTTGTACAAATACAAGCAATACAGGCAAGTAATACACAATTAGGGTACAAGTAGAACAAGTAGCACATAATCAGGTAACTTAGCATATATAATGTAGAAATCCAAAACAAATAGGCAAACCCAAACAATTCAAACATATGCAAATGATGAATGCCTGCCCTATGGCTGATGATATCATCTGTCGGTTATCAAGCCAACCCGACATGTCCGGTAGCTAACCCGGGCACATTCTCTCTGTTGCGTATTAATATCATTAGAGGGAATATGTGCCCTGTCACCATTAGAGGGTATCTGCGCCCTGT
This sequence comes from Arachis hypogaea, assembly GCF_003086295.3. Taxonomy (NCBI): domain Eukaryota; kingdom Viridiplantae; phylum Streptophyta; class Magnoliopsida; order Fabales; family Fabaceae; genus Arachis; species Arachis hypogaea. The sequence goes on from NC_092047.1 coordinate 56,544,437, forward strand.
CGCCATTAGAGGGTATCTGCGACCTGTCGCCATTAGAGGGTATCTGCGCCCTGTCGCCATTAGAGGGTATCGGTGCCCTGTCACCCTTACAACCAGAGAGAAAACACAAGCATGCTTACATTCAACATTTTTCATCATTATTCATTTATCATATTCGTTAATTTATCATATATGCCTTTATACTCAGCCATAATCCATAATGGCTTTGCCGTAACTCGGCAATAACTCAGCCACCCGGCTCACAGTTCAATCCAGAACTAGCCAATTTATCAACATGGCTCCGCCGTATCCGGCAAGAACTCAGCCATCTGGCTCATGGTCCAATCAAGAACCAACCATTTATCAATAAATATAGCCCTTCGGCTCATGGCATACACGGTACTTCCACCGCCATCCTCCATCTCTCATATAATCATATCTGATCATCATTGATCATAACCTTTTCCCTTGCTTCACTCGCAAGTTACCACATCCCCTAGCTCCTTCCTCATTGCTAGGCATACCATAATGATTTGATACATAAGGGGTGAGATCAGAGGCTTAAAAGTATGAGGTTTGGCTTTAAAAACTCAAAAATCAACTTTGGCATGAAAACAGGGCCACGCGTACGCGCACGCGTGGATGGCCAAAAACTCATCGACGCGCAAGCGTCATACGCGTGAACGCGCAGGTTGAAAAATATCCAAACGGCGCGCAAGCGTCAGCCACGCGTACGCGTGGGTGCTCTTGCGCCCAGGCACAAAACTGGCACGACCCTGGCACAACTCTCTGGAAAATAGCTGGGCATTTAGTACAGCGCATCGACGCGCCCGCGCACACCACACGCACGCGTGGATGGTGCTTTCTGGAAGAACGGCGCGCACGCGCCAGGTGCGCCTACGCGCGTAGGGTCGTTCTGCTAAAAATTTTCTAAGTTAAAAGCTGCAGAATTTACAGATTCAACCCCCAATCTTGCGACGAACATAACTCTCTCATTTTAAATCGTTTTTCACCCGTCCTTCGAACGGCATGGACATCAAGGATCCAATTTCATTTCTAAACAGATTTGGCAGAAAACAGAGATCTGTAGTCCAGGTTATGTCCCGTCAAAGTATGCCGCAAAACCATGTTTCCATACAAAACCATAAAGTGCCATTTTCAAAACAAGCCATTTTCAACGCTTTTCAAAATCAATCAAACATGCCAATTTCAGCCTTTTCTTTGAAATCAATCAAAATATACCAAAATCAACATCAAGCCTCCTCAACTCGCACGTTGACACTTTCTCAAACTCAAACACATTTACATATCATATACTCTTTCTCATGCCAAATTTCAACAACACTATTTCCAATCAACCATCATTATACATAATCAATATCGTACTCACTATCACGTGGCTTCACCCACAAATCAACCTTAATCATTCCTCAAGCATATATCACGACAAACATATCTCTAATGCATCATCATACCTTTAAGGCATCAATAATCATAATCACATATATGACCATATAATATATCTCAACCAAAACCAAACATACCTCATCTATATAATTGCACCCAAATTTACCAAATCCCACACCTCAACTCCTCAAACCTTATTATTCAATAACCAACCCAATCATTCATATATTCATTATCTGAAATTCATCCAATCACTTGTGTCATCATACAATGCACACATCAACTTACCTTTCTCACCTTTTTTTCGGCCTCCGACCCAAAATCCACGGCCTCCGGCCCAATATCATAATTTAAATGCATAAACCACAAATCAATACTCATTACCCAATACATCAAATTCTCAATACACCAAGCATACAAGGCCACACAATTCTCAACCCAAATCATTAATTCACATTACATACCAACTATGCATATTAGCACCAACCATTTACACAATCCAAACTTAATCCTAGGGGCATCTAGCCTAGGAATTCTCATCACAACACACGGTACTTAAATGAAACTTAAACCGTACCTCTTGTAGCCAAACCAATTGAGCCTCTTCTTTGGAAGTCTTCACCAACCTTAGCTCCAAGCCTCACCAAAGCTCCTCAAGCAATACCAATCTCCCAATTGTGCACCAACATCACCAAATACACTAACATAACCAATATCACATACATACATCAACCTAGGGCTCATAAAAATGACAAGTCACAAGGGTTTGAGCACTTCTTACCTCAGCCCATATGAAGTAGGGATAGAACCCACTTAGAATCCATGTTGGAGTATCCCTAAACACCCAAAATCACAAGATTTCAACACTAATTACCCAAAAACGTGTAACAGTGGGGAATTTCGAAAACTGGACAGAGATGAATGGAAGACTCACTACAAAACTTAGATAGAATTGTAGAGGATGAAAAGAGCAACGCGTGGCCGCAAACGGCTCGTCAATCGGAGCTCCGTAGCTCAAGTTATGGTGGTTTGAAGATCAAAGAGAGTTAGGTTTTCTCTCTTCTCTTCTCTCTTCCCAATTTCAGCGCCCAACACCCCTTCTTTAGGGCAAAATGAGCTAAAATGCTCATAACTAATGTTTATATATGTTGGGTCTTGGGCCCACTTAGGCCCGGTTCACTTATTTTTGCCCATTGGCCCAATTTTGGGCCAAAACCTTTAAGATTAGCGCTCTAAATTGCACTTTAAATATTTCTACCTTCCCTAATTATAGTTCCTCATTTATTAATATTATTTACCCATAATCAATTTCCTCAGCTGTAGTACCAGACAGATCTCAGCCGGTACTGCCGGTCAAAATTCCACTGCGCGCTTTTACGCAGAAAACTATGTTTTCCGACTCGGAAAAATTCACTGAATCCAAATATCATATTTGAATTATCAAATTCCAATTGCCAAATCTTCCAACCATATTCGCTCTTATTTAACTTATTATTTAATTAATTTCGGTTAGACCGGGTATTACAAATTACATAGAGTGCATGTATGTTAGGTGAGAGCTTAGGTTAGCCAGAGATTCATATGATAGCTCACTTGGCCATATATATATACCCTCACCCTTACCTTAGCCCCATTACAACCTTGAAAAGACCTCATGATGTTTGCATTTGTACACTTGATAATTGTTGATTAGTTAGAAGGAAGAACAAAGTTTTAGAAAGCATGATTAGAGGAGATTTGAGTGTTTTAACCCCAAACACTGAGTGATTAGAGTGTATATACAATTCCAGTGAAGGTTCAATTGCTCATTTTCATATGTCCATATTTGATCATTACTTGTCTTGCAAGTTTGTGAACTCTTTTGTTTGACTCAATTCAATTGTGAAAGTGTTTTGATATGATCTAGTCCTTGATTGTGCATATTTGATTTCTTGGAAATTTGACTCAATCTAACCACATGTATGCTTATATATATATAGGTAGATAGTAATTAGAATAGCATGATGCATGTAGGTAGTTTACATTTAAATAGGTTGCATTGCATAAGTTCCACCATTCTGCCTTCACTCCTTTATAGTTTCTCTTGAGTTTAGCATGAGGACATGCTAATGTTTAAGTGTGGGGAGATTGATAAACCACTATTTTATGGTTTATCTTGTGCTCAATTAAGTGGTTTTTATCAATTCTTTGCTCACTTATTCATACAATTTGCATGGTTTTACAAATCCTTCCTAATTCTGTAATATAGTTGAAAACATGTTTCCTAGGACTTTAAACTGTCAATTTTAGTTATCCTTTATTATCATTCAATGCCGTGATCTGTGTGTTAAGTGTTTTCAGGCTTTATAGGGCAGGAATGGCTTATAGGATGGAAAGGAAACATGCAAAAGTGGAAGGAACGCGAGAAAATGAAGTTTTGAGAAGCTGGAAGCGACGCGCACGCGTAGACGACGCGCACGCGTGCCTAGCGCAGAAGACAAGCGACGTACGCGTGACAAGGAATTTTGCCAAATGATGTGCACGCGTGACCTACGCGTACGCGTGACATGCGCCACGTGCAGAAACTTGCAGAAAGCGCTGGAAGCGATTTCTGGGCTCCTTTTTAGCTCAGTTCCAAACTCGAGAACACAGAATAGAGGTTGCAGAGTGGAATCATGAGGAACTTCTCATTCACACAATTTTAGGTTTTAGATGTAGTTTCTAGAGAGAGAGAGGCTCTCTCCTCTCTCTAGGTTTTAGGATTTCTCTTAGTTTTAGGTTTATTTCTTCTCAATTCTAAGTTCAATGTTCCTTTAATTTAGTTTCTCTTCTACTTTTATTTATTTTAGCATTCTAGTTTATTTATTTACATTATTGATTACTTTATGTTGTCAATTCTGTTTATGGATTCTCATGTTTGATTTGATTTCCCATTTAATGCAATTTGAGATATTTCATGTTTATTGCTTCTTGCTTTATTTGTTATCATTGATCCTTGCAATTGGTTGCTTAGGTTTTATTATCTCTTATTAATTTCTATGTTTTTATGTTATGCCTTCCAAGTGTTTGACAAAATGCTTAGTTGGATTTTAAGTTAGATTTTTATATTCTTGGCTTTGGTTGAGTAATTGGAGACGCTTGAGTTATCAAACTCCTTTGTTGATTGATAATTAAAATTTGCTAGTTGATTTGGATCCCTCTAAAGCTAGTCTTTCCTTAGGAGTTGACTAGGACTTGAGGAATCAAATTGATTCATCCACTTGACTTTTCTCCATAGTTAGAGGTTAACTAAGTGGGAGCAATGAACAATTCTCATCACAATTGATAAGGATAACTAGGATAGGACGTCTAGTTCTCATACCTTGCCAAGAGTTTTTTTAATTGTTAGTTTATTTTCTTGTCATTTACATTCCTTGTTCAACTTTTCAAAAACCTAAAAAGACACTTTTCCATAACCAATAATAACTACACCTCCCTGCAATTCCTTGAGAGACGACCCGAGGTTTGAATACTTCGGTTTATTTTTACTGGGTTTGCTTTAGTGACAAATAAATTTTTGTATGAAAGGATTCTTTGTTGGTTTAGAAACTATACCAGCAACGAGAATTTATTGTGAAATTCTTTACTGGCAAAAGATCCGTTCATCAGTCATTATGAAAAACGGTTCTTCTCCCTCGATCAAAATCACAACACTCAAAATTTAAACAACGATCAAAACCTCTCAAAATCGTCATGAAAAGTCAAAGAAATTTCAAAGCTGAAGCCAAAATCTTACCAACAAACACACAAAGAAAAGACAAAAGATTATTAAAGGTAATGTTCACTAATCTTGTAGGTTTTTCCCTTTTCTCTTTCTCATTCTAATAGCAAAACACTACATAGTAATACTGCAGTTTATTTTGTGTTCTTACATTACTGTTCTCATTATACGCTTCATTTAGTGATAACTGTGTTAGGTCAGTGTAAAAATGTTACGTAGTATTTGTTGTATATATTAACCTATATTTGCATGTGTTTGAGAGATTTAAATGTGTTTTATGTATGTTTGAGTTTTGCATATTTTGAAATGAGTGTCTGTAGTGTTTTTGGTATCATTGTATTCATGTTTGTGTTTTGGTCTATTTGGTTTGTCTTTTGGTGTATTTGGCATGTCTTTCTGTGTATTTCATCAGAATTTAGATATACTTGGTGGTATTGTACTCTTTATGCTGTAATTAGACAACATAATATTCTTCTTGTGCTTCTGATGTTATTATGTACATATTTGAGTGATTTATAACTATTTTGTCCATTTATTAGAAATTTTGTTCATCAATTTATTGTAACAAACCATAGAATTTTATTCTATTGCTTCTGGTATCATTTTATGCATGCTTGATTCAGTTGCATGTCTTTTTTATCTCACATTGTATGATGTAATCAATAAACAATAGCAACGTATTTGGTTTGTATTTCGGTGTATTTGGTTTGTCTTTTGGTGAATTAACCTTTTTTCTATATCTTATAGAAAAAATGGCATCAAAGATAGCACCAAAATATAATGTAAGCATATATATGTTTGAACAAATCAATTTATTTTGTATAAATATAGTTTATTTACATGATTCTTATTTATTTACAGAAAATCCATGCTTTAAGATGCTCCACAAGATCAATTCAGGATAAATTCTAGAACATGAGCAAGGACAAGAAAGCAATTGTTCCAGAACTGGAATTTGGTAGTTTGATGCATATCCCTCCAATGAATGTGCCATACAAGCTATTGAAATAATTGGCATATTCATTTGATTTATCCCTTAACAGACTGGACACATGATATGGTATAATCAACATCACCCAAGAAAATATAGCAGCTACCCTTGGCTTGAGTATAGCTGTTAAAAATTAATTTCCTAATATATTCTGTGAATCAAATTTTGGTATATTATCAAATTATTTCTGTGTCATTGAAATATTTCTTGCCGCTTTTGCAGGCCCATGCTATCTTGGAAAAATTAACATTCAAGAACTTAGTGAGGAGAATAAAAAAGTTGTTAGAAGCTTCCAAGGCAAGACCTTGTCGCAATTATCAACCTCTATGATGGAGATAAATGTCGATGGGGAGGAAAATCGGATGAAATTTAAGAGGACATTCATCCTATGTATTCAATTGTCCTTTTTGTTACTGACAACGGTAAACAAAATTTCTTCGGTTCACATGCTGCCCATTTTCACATGGACACAATACATCATCGGAATTGGGTTGGTCATGTGCTCAACTTCCTAATAAAGGGCATTAAAGAGTACATATTGGAAAAGAAATATACTGGTAATGGCTGTCTCTATGCTCTAATGATTATATATTTTCACGAATCGACATACAAGTATAGCCCATTGGATGAAATTTCTGGACCACCGTGAGTCCAACATTGGACCAAAGAGTTGCTGGTACAAAGAATAAATGCTGAGATCAAGGATGAGATGGTAACTCAACAGAAATTTTTCTTTATTCTCAGTGTATTTCTGATAAATATATTGTGTAAACAAATATTTTTCTATTTTAAGGAATCGTGAAAATGGCACAACTGAAAAAACAACTAAAATAACGGAAAAATAAGGGAAAAAAATTAAGGAAAGAAAGAAAGAAGAAGAAGACGACTATTTTCTATCATTGTAATGCTATCTTTATTGTGTTCATTTGCCTGAGGATTGTTCGCTTTAGCAGAACTAAATCCAAAAAAAAAAAAAAAAAAAACAGAAACAAGTTGTTAAGGACTCATCCTCACAAAAAGAAACTGAATCTGATAATGAGTAAGATTCAGAAACTCTCACTGTAAAATGCTATGCTTGTCTTTTGGTGTATTTTAGCAATTTTACTGTGTTTTATTTTCCTGATGATTGATTGATTTTTCAGGATGCTGCAAAAATCACTGATATTCTAGAAACTGGACTTCACTCTACAGAAGCTCACTATGATCCTTTACCAACGTAAGATTCATTGTCTGAAGTTCTTTCGTTGCTAAATTTTCCTTAAACCTGATATAATTACTCTAGTTTTATTGAATAATATTTATTTTGTCCTTAAAATGCCACATGTAAATTTGGCAAGTAAAAATAATGTTGTGTTTCTAACACACATAAGCAATCAGAGCAATGTAAATCAACCAATTGATAAAATATAATTTTTTCTCTTACTATTTCTTTCATTCTTTGCACTACCATATTATGCTTCTGATTTCATATTTTTTTTTAGAAAAAAAATCTCTTTAAGATTTTATGCAAGAAAAAAAAAGCAAAAATAAAAAAAAAAAGAAAAAACTGTAACTATGTTAGTTCTTATGCAACATAAATTGTGTTTTTACTGAATGCTTGTGGTGTAGTTCTGATGTGATTTCAGTGTATTTCAGGTTCACAGAACAAAAGGAATCATTGAATGAACTAGCTCCTATTCAGAAAGGAATAATAAATGATAATCCTAAAGGACAAATCATTGTTCTTCCGATACAAACTCATTCTCAATCAGAACCACTAGGCATGTGAATCTTCAACTCACTTTCAATGTTCTATTTCATTGAGTTAACCATTTGCACCTGAATGTTTACGCCATATTAACTTTTTCATTTTGCTTTTCTTTAGAGTCTCATGTAACACCCTACCACACAGAGTCTTATGCATAAGTCATAAAGTTGAGGTGGCAAGGTGTTACGACCTCGAAAAGTAAAAAAAATATATAATAATAATAATAATAGTTGAAAGGAATTTATATCGAGAAGCCTTTCAAGAAAAGTTTAAAACAAAAGTCGTAACGCTCACATAAATAGAAAACTTGCGTAAGAATAAACATAAGATATATATATATATATATATATATATATATATATATAAGAGAATCCCAAGATGACCCAAAGCAGAAAAAGACATCCTATTTCTCCGAGTCAACCTCTAAGAGGGACAAACATAAAAAATACAAGGTGGATAATCTACATACATATGTAAAATATAAACAAAATACATCCCTGAGCCCCAAGAGTTCTTCGCTTCATCCGAGTCTCTATAATACAGAGTGGTGCTTCTCAACCTGCATCTGAAAAACAACAATATTGTATGGGATAAGAACTGGAGGTTTTCAGTATGGTTAAGGTGCCCACATATATAATAAATAAGGCCCCGGAAAATCCAGAGGCATTCCTAGAACGCCGACACTCAAATTATAATTCTTAAGGAACTAAAACAGAAACCATAAGTAGGGGTAGATATCTAAGGTTCTTAAGGTTCTAACTCAATCCTAACTTAATCTCTCAACTTATAATCCACTCACTGTCTCATGAAACTCTAACTCTACTCACCTCCTACCTCTTCCAACCCTCCAGATTCACCAATGCACAGACAAATAATACAAGCAAAGACAAACACAATTAGAATACAATTACAGCAGGTAGTAAATATAGCAGGTAAGCATAGATTATCAATTAGCCAATCCCAAGAAATGCAAACTCAAGCAAAAACAGACAAATGTATATGATGAATGCCTTTCCCACTGGTCGTGAGCTCACGTGTCGGTTACTTTGCCAGAACCCGACACATCTGGTAGCTAATCCAGATATCGTCCTCTTGAAAACCGGTGAGCGGTACACCACCACGAACGCCTCCTAGCGGGCGATACACCACCACGAACCCCACCATTGTGAACGGTACACCACCACGAACCTCGCAAGATCTTCAATTGGAAAAATAACATACACATGTGGACGGTAAACCACAACGAACCCCACAAAAGATTCACTTTTAAAAATATGTGGGTGGTAAACCACCACGAACCCTACATAACATTCTTTTTTAAAAATATGCGGTCGGTACACCACCACAAACCTCGCAAGATCTTCAATTGGAAAAACAACATACACGTGTGGGCGGTAAACCACCACGAACCCCACAAAGCATTCACTTTTAAAAACATGTGGGCGGTAAACTACCACGAACCCTACATAACATTCTCTTTTAAAAATATGTGGGCGGTACACTACCACAAATCCTACATACTTCTCGACACTGGGCAAGCGGTAAACCACCACGAACCTTGCCCTCTCGACCATTCCAGCTACATACACATCTCGATCATTCCGGCCACACACACATCTCGATCATTTCGGCCACACACAGTCATCCCCAATCTCATCATTAACATCTCAATTCAGTTACTCTATACCATCCTTCACTTCCAAGTTGCCTCACCTTCCTAGCTCAAATCTACTTAACTATCCTTATAACTCAGTTCTAGGGTCATAGGGTGTAAAACAGAGGTTTAGAGATTTAAAAGCATGTTAAAATCACAAAAATCTCATTTGTTGAAAACCAGGGCCACGCGTACGCATGGGAGTGCATTTCTGAAAGGTCACCCATGCGTATGCGTGGGGGTACAATTTTCTATGCCCGCGTACGTGAGATACCCAACCCGAAAAGGTTGGTCACATCGCGTGCAGATGGTCGGGTATTCGAGTTATGCAGAACAGCAAAAATGCTAAATGCTACAGAATTTTCAGCTTTGCACTCCAAACTTCCAACGCGCATAACTTTTTTATTTTAAAATATTTTTCATCCGTTCTTCAAACGGCGTAAACTTTACGGACCCAATTTTTATTTGAAACAAGTTTAAAATAATTTGGGGGTCGGAAGCCTAGTTATGGCTCTCTGAAGTTTGGCTAAAAACCAGATTTTTACAAAATTTACCAAACTTCTATTTTCACTAATCTCATAACTCAATACCAAAACTCTAAGCTTTTTGACAGCATCTAAACATACCAATTCATATTTCAATGTTCAATTCAATCCATAATACCCTAATACACAACTCCAATAAGCATAGCATCTTCAACTCACAATTAATCAAACTCAACTTCAAAATCTCGTATTCAATTCACAATCATATACTCAACTATCATCATCATGGTTCATCATTATCAACAATTTACAAATTTCCATATCATCAACCCATTCCCAAATCAACAATACAATTCAACAAATACCACAACATCCATAACACAAGTCCTCATTATCAACAATCATCATTACACATTATAACAAGTTCAACCTTTCACTAAAGCCACTAACATTTATCAATTTCACCATCTTCAACTTATCCTAAGTCATCTAGCCTAAGTTTTCATGATACCGTACATATTATATACGAGAAACCAAAATCATACCTTAACTGATTTCTCCCCTAAACTTGGAACGCCACAAATGACCACCGTTCAATAAAACTCAAAGTTCTAAATCTCTCCAAACAGCAAATTCAGCTTCCAACTCTACAAATTTGCCACCAATGCATATAATTTCATCTAATATCATATAAACACCACTAAATCAATATAGGATTTGCTATATATATAATTTCACAAGGGTTAAAGATTCCTCACCTTACCAACGGGGAATTGGGACAAGACCCGGCAAGTCCATAAAGCTAATTCGGTCCTAAACACCAAAATTACACAATTTCTCAACACTAAACCCAATTAAATTTTAAATTAAGGGCTGAGCTTCATAGAGTGAAAATGAGGATTACCTATGAAATTGTTGGATGGGTCTTGTAGAGCTCGTCACGATGAATGCGTGGCCGCAAACGATGCGACAATCGGAGCTCCGGATTGAAAGTTATTGAGAATTAAAATTGGGCAAGGGTTTTGGTGTTTTTGGCTTTGCCTCATGCAAGCTTCAGCATTCTTCCCTGCTTTTGGGAAGAAGAAGGCTGATACTCTTCATATATAAAGGGTTGGATTGGGCCTTGTGCCCAATACGGGTCCGGTTCGTTCAGTTCAGCCCAATCTTGTGCCAAATTCTTTAAAATTAGTGTCAAAATTCTTGTTTTGATTAGCTCTACCCCACTAAACTATAAAATTTTATTTCCTAATTTCTTAGATTAAATAATTAATTTATTGGCTAATCATTTACTAATTTTTTGGATTTTACATCTTACCCTCTAACGAAAATTTTCGTTCTCGAAAATTTGCTTTCAAATCTTCACATACGCTCTCGCAGATTTAACCGACTTCTTATCATTCATTTTGCCATTCTCCCAACATGAATTCAAATACACATTCACATTCTCTAGTCTCAGGTACAACATCATAAACTTAATCAAATTCAAGCCTAACTATACCCATTTGTTTTATTCTCAGTTTCATCTAACTCTTTCTCAATGACTACAACTTCCTCATCTTTCAAGAGCTTCATCTAAGTTAAGTTTATCTCTAATCCTTCTCAACTATCTCAAATACTAATCAATTTCTCAATCGCTTAATCGGAGTCAACCCACAATAACCTAAACCACACACTTACACTTTCCATCTCTGACCTTACGATAGCCCTCGAAATCATTCCATATCCCAAGTCTTCTTTCTCTCGTCTCTACAATTCTAGAGTCACCAAAATCACTGCACTTCCACATCGCTACTTTGATTATAAGCCACTAAGAACTTAATTACTCGTTTACCCTGCTAAAACACTCGTTGAATCTCTTCATCTCTCTAATTAAACGTCATCGACTTTTACTCCAGCTGCATGATTTCTAATCCTTTGGTTTCATTCATCGCTAGGTCCATTATCGCCTCCATTCCTTCAGCAGAATCTTGCATAGCAGTAGTCGAAAAATCAATTGTATTACCTCACTCGTGCCCACGAGACGCCATTTGGGTATTTTCCATACCTAACAATTGATATTAAGGTGATCAGTCTTAATATCCAAAGTCTAGTGCTATGAGTCTCCAAAAGTAATGCTCATGAACATTTATGCTATATATGTCAAGCAGACATCCTAAATAGCATGTACATATAGCCAGAGTATGCTTAGAAGCATAATCAGTCCATTCCCCAGGCTCTACGAGAATGAATTACTCTGATACCATAATGTAACACCCTACCATACAGAGTCTTGGCAAGGTATTACGACTTCTGAAAGTAAAAAAAAAAAAAATAATAATAATAATAGTTGAAAGGAATTTATACCGAGGAGCCTTTGAAGAAAAGTTTAAAATAAAAGTCGTAACGCTCACGTAAATGGAAAACTTGTGTAAGAATACATGTAATATATATATATATATATATATATATATATATATATATATATATATATATATATATATATATATATATATATATATATATTGTTAATATCTAGCTATTTCTAGGGGTGTTCTAACTGAGGTCTATACTCTAATAAAGGTTGGATAGTTGTATGTTATTAACTGTTTGAGATATACATATGTGTGGTTATTTTATTACTTGTTATTATTTGTGAATTGATTATGAACAATTTCGCTTACCAACCCGAACATTAGATTAAACATTTTTTTAAATTACCCTATGAAATGACTACGTTTTAACAACGAACCAAGCTTATATAATAAATAATAGCTAAAGTTAAGGAATGCAAATTATTAGCGCTCGCCAAATCATCAAAATTGAATTAATCAAAATTTAATAGAGATAATCGAGCCATAAAATGCTCATTAACTCAAATGCATGTATTATCTAAACTTTTGAAACATTCTAAATTCGTAGAACAAACCTCCCTACTCAATTAGTTGAAACCCTATAATTAAACACGAAAACCATTTTCTATTCTTAATTAAAAGCAGCAGTGGCAATAATTCTGACCATTTCTATAGTAACAATATCATCGAACACGGCTTAGAGTTGCAGTGGCTCAATCCTGAGATGTTAAAACCTCAAATTTTCAAGAATTGTATAATAAAACAATCAACGTTGAGGGTTTCAGAATAAGAATACTTACAAAAACTAAGGGAAAACGTGAAAACGGAGCAGCAGCAATAGCTCTGTCGCTCAGAAAAATAGAAACCAAAGACCAGAACATTCGTTCTAGTGGTAATAGCACCAATCCAATCAGTTACGACAGCAGAGACACAAAAAAAATTAGAACAACAGAATAAAACAGAATCGAAACAGATCCAAGAAAGGAATAAGCAAAAACCAAAATAGTTTCAAGGTAGTGTTACCGGTGAATCTAGGAGGTTTCGGTAGTATCTCTCTGGTGACATAGCGTTCTGGCAAAGGCTGAACAGAGGACAGGGACAAACAGAGACCTGGGCGAGTTGTAATAGAACCAGAACAACAGCTCCAACAAGCTTAGATTTCCACCTTCCGGTGACAACGGTGATGACAAACACGGCAGAACGGTGTGGCAGTAACTCCTTTCCATCGATGAGCTCCAGTGCTGGTTTGCAGTTCGGTGGTGAGCCCTAACACGGACGGCGGCAATAAGACACAATGGGGATGGTCCTCATTGGCACCAATGACGACAACGAAAACAATCTCCCTCTTCTCCCCGTTCGTCGTCCTCTGCTTCTCGCTCACTCTCTATCTCTCTCGCATCTTCGTCCCCTCACTTTCTCGCTCTCACTCGTGCTTGATGGTGACCATGGCGATGACCATGGTTCCCCTTGCCGTCGCCCCCTCTCTTCCCCTCCTCTTCTTCTTTCCTCCTCTCTTCCCTTCTATACCGTGTGTTAATGTGGGTGAAGTGTGTGGTGTGTTAGGGTTAAGGTGGCGGCAGCTGAGTGAGATGGTGAGGGAGTGTCAATTAGGGATAGGACAACTAGTGAAAATTAGAAATTTTAGGGTTAAATTAGGTATTTTGATAAAACTAGAGGGTAGAGTAGTAATTTAAAGTCAAATATAATTTAATATAATCATTTTCAAGAATATTATTTATTTATAAACTCACAAATTATTTTTAAATAAGTACTCTAATTTAAAATTAGAGATAAATCAATTAATTTTCTATTAGTTTATAAAATTGAACTAAATTCCAGTTATTCAAATTAAATTAACAAATCTTCATTATTTTTCAATTACTAAAACTTTAAATTTTAAATAAGAAAATGTCTAACTATTATGAAAATTATATATATGAGTCCTAATTAAAATAATAAATAAATATAAATCACAAATAACTTTGATTTAATTATTTTTTAAGATAATTTTTTGAAAATAAAATAATAAATAAATATAAATAAAAAATAGCTTTTTTTTTTTCAAAATTTAGGGTTTTACAAGATGAGCTGCAACGAGCAGTAGCAAGGAGATGAATGAGAGAGGTGGAAGATGAACAGCGACAAAAGATTAGGGTTCGTCATTTACACATCACTCTCACTTTTCCAAATGCAACAATATTAATCACTCTTTCATATGCATCACCTCCTTAGTTTAAAACACATAAAAAGAAAAAAAACGAAAATGATAGTGGCGGTTTTAAATCGCCATAATAAATGATAACCATCAAAAAGAGAATGATTGTTACGACAGAGCCTAAAATTGTCAAAATTAGTAAATATATTAACAGTTTTACAAACATGTCATAATACAATTCCCATTTTAATAAAAAATTTTTGTAGTGTCCTAGGCTTTAGATGTGTTTTTTTTATATGTTTTAGATGTTTTTCTTTTTTATATTTTACATGATTCTTCTTTTTTGAATTTGGATTTTTTTAAATTGTTTTGAATGTTTCTTTTCTTAGTTTTTTTATATTCTTTTTCCAATAATAATTTTGGATGTGTCGTTTTGTTTGGTTTCGGATTTCTTAAAATAATTTTGGATAAATTTTTGTAGGTTTTATTATATTTCGGATGTTTCTTTTTATTAGGTTTTAGATATTAATTTTACGATAATTTTAAATGTTTATTTTTCTTTAATTTTAGATATTTTTCTTTTAGATTTCAAATATTTCTTTTCAGTTAGTTTTAAATGTTTCTCATGATAATTTGAATTTACGTTCCATAAAAAAAACTTCAAAAATAAAAGGTCCAACTTTGTTTCTTTGTTTTTTAATGAGTTTTTTTTTTACTAACTAACTACAGGTGTTTGCATCCCTAATTAATTATCTAAAAAAATTGGAGAAGAAATTGTAAACCACCCTTCGATTGTATCTCTCCCTTAATGCTATAAAAACAAGAGTTTTGCCAAAAACACTTGTTATATTAAATATATAAAATTTATTAAAAATTCAAAATTTTTATCTTTTATTATAACAATTGTTAAAAGTAATTTAAAAAATTTTGTTCTAAGTAATTTTAATAAAAGTAAAGTTTACCTTTTGTCTTTAAAGTATATTAAAAGTTTATTTCAAAAATATCTTAAATTTTATTTTGTTTTAATTTTGTCCAAAAAATTTTTTATTTGCAACAAATATATTCCTGAAGACTAATTTTTCAAAAATTTAGGACAAATTCAACAACAATTTTATAAGAATAACCATCAATACAAACAAACCAGAGATAGTTGTCATATATTATTATTGAATTAGTTCTAATTTTTTTTTAAAATTTAACTGTTAAATATATATTTAATGTAAATTGAAAATTTTAAAATAAAATTAAAATAAAATAAAATTTAATGATATTTTTAAAACATTTAATAAACTTCAAAGATAGAAAATAAATTTTACTCTTTTAATAAATAATTTTAAAATACTTATTACAAAAATCGACTAAAACATAATCAATGGAGAATATTTATTGTTAAAAAATGCTGGAGGATTAATAGAATATATTGATTTTGACTATTAGTTAATTATTAATGTTTATAAATATAAATTTAAAATGTATTATTAACTAATAAAATAAAAAAATAAATTAATATCTAAAAATAATGGCCAAAATTAATAAATTTTGTTGGCCATTGCATTTCTCTTTCCCGTGATTGTTTATTGTGGTCTGCTGTCCTTTGCGAGCTTGTCTTGGTTTTACTATTGAAAGTCAGTCAAGCGTAGTCAAGACTCAAGATGCATGGCTGCTACGCATGGCTGCTACGCATGGACGACTTCTTCATCGTCTTAACTTCTTTAAATATACACGCATCTTACTTTTCCAACCTAGGAGCTATGCAAGTAATAATTTCATATCAAGAAGGCTTTTTTCAAAATTGCTTCACCTAACTTTGTCCTTACAAGCCATTCCAACTCCTATAAAATGGCACCCTCTCTACATTCATGAACCAAACCGTGAGAAACTACTATATAATAATTCCAGGAAAATAATCATGGCAACCCTCAAATGGTTTTCATCCATATTGCTATTCCAACTGTTGCAAGTTTCAGCTAATTCTGCTGGAATTGCGGTCTACTGGGGCCAAAACGGTGGCGAAGGATCGCTAGCAGATGCTTGCAACACTGGGAACTACCAGTTTGTGAACATAGCGTTCTTGTCTACTTTCGGCAACGGCCAAACCCCGGAACTGAACCTTGCTGGCCACTGCACACCCGACAACGGCGGTTGCGCTTCCATAGGCAACGACATCAAGACATGCCAAGGGAAAGGCATAAAGGTACTCCTTTCCCTTGGTGGCGGTGCCGGCAGCTACTCCCTGAGCTCTACCGATGACGCCACACAGGTAGCAAACTACCTGTGGAACAATTTTCTTGGGGGATCGTCAAACTCAAGGCCGTTGGGTGATGCAGTGCTTGATGGCATCGACTTCGACATCGAAGCTGGTGGAGGACAGTTCTGGGATCAACTTGCAAAGAACCTCAACGGATTCAGCCAGCAGAAGAAGGTGTATCTTTCTGCGGCACCACAGTGTCCTTACCCTGATGCACATTTGGATTCTGCTATCCAAACCGGTTTATTTGACTATGTTTGGGTTCAGTTTTATAACAACCCTCCGTGCAATTATGCTAGTGGAAATATTAACAGTCTTGTTAGCGCGTGGAACCAGTGGACCGGAAGTCAGGCTAAGCAAGTGTTCTTGGGGGTGCCGGCTTCTACGGCCGCCGCGGGGAGTGGTTATATTCCCACGGATGCGCTCACTTCTCAGGTTCTTCCTGCTATCGAGAACAATGCCAAGTACGGTGGTGTCATGATTTGGGACAGATTCAACGATGTTCAGAACAAATACAGTGATGCCATTAAGGGAAGTGTTTAATTAATTATTAGCAAGTAGCAGCATTCAGTAGGTTTTGTTCCTATTGAGTGCTACTTTAACACTTTCATAATATATATAATAATAATAAAAAGTAATAATGGATGATCCAGAGTAATACGATCCAGGAATTTCTTGACAATTTTTGTTTGTTTGGATTTGGATTCTGATAACATTTTAAGATATAACAATGGCGATACATTGCGAGAGATGAAAACTATTTAACATACTCTCAGAAAAAATTGGTAGCAATAAAGAACCAGCTAACAAATAATAAATATGTTAAACTATCAAAGTCATCAATTTTAAACATCCTAAATTTTATACGGTCAAAATTTATTTAAAATTACAAAGATGGCTAGCAACAACACGTAAACCAGTATTAGAACACCACGCGTGTAGAAAACACACTGTTCGTAGTTTCTCTAACTAACTATGATGCATGACAAAAAAATTAATGAGTTTATTTTTCTGAGTAATTGGACGAAATATGCTGGTGAAAAGGGGTGAGTTATAGCCTCCACAGGTCCAAATGAGGAGATTGATGCACCTGTGTGCTGTCACACTTTCATTGTCAATACGTGTTGAATTTTGGGCCGATAAAAAATGTATTAAAATTGTTTTAAAAAGTGTATTGGGCCTTTAATTGTTAAGTACCAATAGTTAATTGTGTTTGAAGGCCTTATGTAGTCTCTTCAAATAATGAAATATCCAACTCTATAAAATGTTGTCATTTAACCCTCTATTTCCGATATAAGGTATATTATTTTTGCATGCAGTAGCACTAACATACCACCACCATGGTTTTTTTTTTCCCTAGAAAAAGTAATAAACATGCATGTTAAGTGTTAACCACATGACAGCTTATATTATTGGCACAAATTTCTATTTTCTGCATCATATCCCATAGGCTTGTGTCTATAGTCTAATTAATTTATCCTCATCAAACCATATATATTCCACTTTTCAGATGGACCACGAAGAAAATTATAGCAACTTATAATAGATTTGTGACAACAATCCTATAGCTCAGTACCTCTTTGTTTCTCCCATTGCTTTAATTGGATATTAGCATGAACTGCATGTGTACAAAGATGAAATTAAATTAATTGATTAATTAAAGTTTTGGAGAAATTATTAATTATTATATATATTTTTATCCTTTTTAATTATGATATACACAAGAATTCTTTTATGCGATAAAAAGTTTTGGACATTACATATAAAGAAATATAATTATCACTCACGGTTCATGTACGACAAAAGTTTTAGACATTAATTAATTAAATAAAAGCTTGCTTTTGAATTATAATAAAGTTAAAGAGACCACCTTAATAAAGATATTAAAAATATCTTTTTTTAAAAAATATTTATATGTGTTATTTTATTATTAGATATTTTTATTAAAGCGGTTAATAATTTATTTTTTAATAAATTAGAATAAAATCGATTTATTATAGCAACAATAATAAACCCAATTGTCCGTATTATAATTATTAGACCCAATTTGATCCGATCGAATTACAGAATCTAAATCGAATATCTTTAAATTTTTTTGATAAAAAGACAAATATATCTCTGACTTTTTGTTTTGCAGACATTTGAATCCCTAAAAATTTAAAAATACAATTAGATCTCCAAAAAAATTAGATTTATTGCTATTGTTATACAAAAAATCGGTTTTATTTTAATTTGTTAAAAAATTCAAAAATAATCGGTTCATTAATACGTCGAATAATAATGCGATACGTAAGTGTCCTTACAAAAAGACATTTTACACGTCTTTATGAAAGTATTCCCTAAAGTTAATGAGACGGATATTAGGACAAACACTGGAGAGCGGAAAGAATGCAATAATTTGCCAATTAGTAAAATTAGGGAAATAAAAAATAATTAATTTAAACTGTCTATTTTTATTTTATTTATTATTTATTTATTATAAGATATATTAAATAAAATAAAAAATAATAAATTTTAATAAATTTTGACTAATATTTTTATTATTAAATATTTTTTTGTCAATCAATAATATTTTAAAAATAATAAAAAATTAGTCTAAATAATTTAAAGTGATCTTATTTAATATTAATTAATTATTATTAAAATAATTATATATAATTTTAAATGTAATAAATATACAATTATAAATATTTTATGTATAAAATTATAAATATTATATTATATAATATAATTTTAATATTCTCTCTCAAATATTGCTGTTTACCAATTAATATATAAATTTGATATAACAAACATAATAAAACCGATGATCCGTTTCTAACCAATTTGTAAAAGTGACATAAATTTGTATAACAAACATAATAAATTTGTCTTTTTTTTTTTGGTTAGCGTCGTGTACAAAGGACTAGTCCAAAATTAGATAACCGAACCCAACCCATTGGATGAACTTTTTCATATGTCCATTCCATTTGTTTAAAAAAGACAACATTGCAATTAATATTTTTTATCTATTCGGTTATAGTATAATGGTCATATTAAAATTTATCAAATAACAGGACACATATACACTTACCTGTGTTAGCAGTAATAGGTGCATCAATCTTCTTATTTGAACTGGTGTAGGCTATAACTCACCGTGAAAAGGAGAGGTGGTTGTTTATCTAGATGATTGAAATAAGGATTTTCCACACAAAATCAAATTCTTATCGTGAATCTCTCTCCTTTCTTCACTCATATATATGAATAACCATCCTCCTCCTCATCTTTTCGTCAACTCTTCTTCTTTCGCATCTTCTCACCAACTATCTGTACCCTTCTTTTATTTCCCAAATTATGAAATCATTCCTATGGAAATTATTCTTTTTTTCTCTTTCGTTTTTTCTTTTTTGCAATGATTGAGCATGTAAACGGTGCAATTAGCAATGAATTATTAGTCCCAATAATGATTTACGAAATTTTAGATGGTGGTCTAAATTTGTAATCTCCAAGTTCATTTTTATTGTTGCTCGAAAATTATCACACTAAGTTTATTAAGGACGATGCTCCAGATAATATTCCACTAGGTCAGTAACTTATATTTCGGCATATATATGCAAAATAAATTGAAAAAATTGATGGCTTTCTGTTCAAATCCTTTTGTGTTGATATATATTATCGATAACCAAATTTGTATCCCTAGACTTATGATTTTTACATGTGTTGCATGCTAAAATGATTGTAAATATTATTGTGAAACGGCTTCTAATTTATTTATTATTTATTATTAGAAAAAGTATAGAAAAAGAATACTAGTGGTGAACAATGTGAATAATAAATTAAAAAAAAGTAAAATTAAAATTAAAAATTAAATCATTAATTAAATATTTAGTTTTAAATTTCGAAATTTGAAAAATTAAAATTAGTATTTAAACTCATTCACACTATATACGGTTATTCCTAATTTCACCGTAATTTTCAATACACATCCAAAACTCGTGGTCATCTTCTTCGGTCCTCACCTCGTGGCGCAACACTCCCACCGGCCATACCGATGCTACTACAGCCTCCAGCCAACACCGCCTCCACCTTCGCCGGTCAGCCCGACGCATCTGCTGACGACGCCCAATCTCTCTGTGTTCTGTTTGTGCATCGTAGCAACGAAAGATCTCACCGCATCGTGCGTTCTCATTATCGCTGCCTTCCCGTGCCCGGCCTTCTTTTTATCCATTTATGGGGTCGTCGAAAGCGCAAAGAGAACCTTTTTGGGGTCCTTTAGTTGATGCATAATTCACTACTAGAAAACTAGTTATTACAGACAGATATTTCCGACGGATTTTATCTCACGGAAATACAGACGGAATTTGCCAGGGAAGTTTTGTCGGAAAACAAAAAAATGAATTTGCATAAATTACAGACGGAAAAGAGAATTCGTCGATAATTCTGTCGAAAAAATTAATTTTTTTTCGCGGGAAATGATTACAGACAGAAAATCCGTCTGCAATTAAATGGACAAAAACGCTGTGTTTTATTAAATTATTATAGACAGAAAATCTGTCTGCAATTTAAAATATTCTGCCGGAAATATTGAGTTAACCCTAACTCAGATCCTACCCTCTTGATCCATTCACACTCCACACAAGTGAAGAGCTTCTTCCTCTCTCCGTCCACGCTCTCTCCATCGCAGGAGCTTCTTTCACTGCCGTTGCTCTCTCCATCGCTCCGTCCACGATCTCATCACTGACCTCAACAACGGCCATTCACTGGTCATCCTCATCCACCGGTTCAGGAATAACTGTACTCATCCACCGGTTCAGGTATAATTTTGTATGGCTTTCAATTTTTGAATTCTTCTCATTTGAAATCATAGTTCTTGTGCTGTTCAGGTATGGCTTTAGGAATCACTGCATTCATCCCTTTCTTTCGTTCTTTGCAACAATCAAAACCATTACACACTAAATAAACTAACAAATCCTAGCAACAACATTATCAATCTTACTCTCACAACCATTTGCAATCATCTATTCAGTTTAGTTGAGGTGAGGTTCATTCCTTTTTTTTTCTCTTTTTCTTATTCCCTCTATTTTTGCTTTCTCCTAATTTTGGCTACCCCAATCTGTTATTTTCCTTTTTATTTTTATTTCGTTCCTTATTTGTTTTTTTTTTCACTTTTCACTCTCTTCAATTCTTTGGGCAATTCCCCTTTTAATTCCTTATTTCTCTGCATTCCTCTTTAATTAATTTGGGATCAAAGTGTTGGTTCCTTTAAAGGAATTTTTCTGTTTCTAACATAAATATTTGTTCTGTTTTGCTTTAAAGGATTTTGTTTCGCTGATGGTCTTGCTTCATTGGTACTTCTACGGCAAGAAATAAAAGATAAAATAATGAGGCTGAATATACCATAAATAGACCCTCCCTGATTGTAATCCTAATAAACTAAGAAGTTTGATTAGATTATCATCATTACAATTAAATAATAATAATTACAAAAATAAATAATAGAAGCGAGAGACAAGTCCCCCAAATAGTAATAATAATAGTAGCACTGACATTGGAAGTAAAATATGGTGAAATAGAAGCGAGAGGGTGTTGAGCAATGAAAAATGACTGCAAATAATGAACGGGGATATAGGTAGGTAGTTAGC
Source organism: Arachis hypogaea (assembly GCF_003086295.3). Lineage (NCBI taxonomy): Eukaryota > Viridiplantae > Streptophyta > Magnoliopsida > Fabales > Fabaceae > Arachis > Arachis hypogaea. The sequence goes on from NC_092047.1 coordinate 56,566,793, forward strand.
TAGAGTTTGATTAGATTATCTCTCTCTCTTTATCTCTTCTCTTTGATTTCTTTTGCTTACTATAATTGTTAGTAGTTATAGCCATACTTTATTTGATTAGAGACCCACATATAGGCTTCTCCCTCTCTTGTTACACGTGCAATGAAAGAGCTGGAGTATTGAAAAAGTGGTAGTTATACATTTAGATTGATTTGTGTACATGTATCATTCATCGTGGCTATCACTTTTATCTTGAGATCGCTGATTTTCTGTAAGTTTCTGCTTCTTGTCATTAGTTATTTGATGCTAAATATTGGCTTCATCTTCAACTTCTCACTTGCAGAATTATAGAAGAGTCAATCAATTGCCGTTAAAATCATATCCAAAGCTAAGGTAAGAAGATTCTTGTTGGTGATTTCTTATGTATGTTGATCAGGTAGAAATTGGGCTTTTGTCTTTGTTACTATGTTGAACTGTGAATTGTGAAAATCATTTGATACAGTTTATCTTGGAGCTAGTTTCGTTGACTATTGGTCAATTTTTTATTAGCCCTTGAATTTTGTGACCCTTTTTTGCACTGTAATTTCGTGTTAGTAGTGTAGTGATAATTTAGCAAAATTAGTGGTTACTTGTTCATGAAATTTCGGAATTAAATTTTGCATTCAAGTTCTCTGCTTGGAAAAATGATGTCTGCCCCCTTATAGAATCTATTGGTGTGGTTGTGGACTGAAGTTTGAAGTTTGCTTTTGGGCGTGGATATAAATTAATAGCTGTTTTTGGCAGTTTCGAAGTCAGTGCTAGTACCACTAGAAGAGTATACAAAACTCAGAAGTATGAAATCTAAAGCAGTGCAGGATTTTATAATTTAATAATGCTAGCTAGCACTTTGGTTAGTCCTGGGGTAAAGCGAGTGAACAACTTTGCCTTTAACTACTTACTTCTTGTTGGTCTCTTAGAGCATTACAAAAATGGGTTAACCACCAAAAATGCTCTTGAATTATTCAAACACTAAAAAAAATACACCCGAATTTTACTATCGATAAAAATGCATTCAAATAATTTAAAAATACAACAACAATACCCAACAGTAAATATATATTTTAAAAAAATACCTTAGAGATTGAATTTTGATGCAATTTTTTACAAGCATGATTATAAAAATAATATATTATTATACATAAAAATTGGTAATTTTTTGTTAAGTATATAATTTTTTATAATTGTTTTTGTTAACAACCAATAATACTTTTAAAAAATTACAAAATAATATATACTTAAAAAAAATTACCAAATTTTAAGATTAATAATATCTCATTTTTATAATTATGCTTGTAAAAATTGCATCAAAATTCAATCTCTAATATATTTTTTGAGAAATAAATATTTAATATTAGTTTTTTTGCAAGATTATCTAACATTAAATATGTATTTCTCAAAACATATATTAGAGATTGAATTTTGATACAATTTTTTGCAAGCATGATTAAAAAAATGTGATATTAGTATCCTTAAAATTTGGTGATTTTTCGTTGAGTATATATTTTTTTTTAATTTTTTTGTTAACAACTAATAATACTTTTAAAAAATCACAAAAAAATATATACTTAGAAAAAATTATCAAATTTTAAGAATAATAATATCTCATTTTTTTAATTATTCTTGTAAAAAATCACATCAAAATTCAATTTATAAGGTATTTTTTGAAAATATATATTTATTGTTAGGTATTGTTGTTATGTTTTTAAATTATTTAAATGTATTTTTATCGATAGTAAAATTCGGGTGCATTTCTGTCAGCATTTGAATAATTTGAGAGTGTTTTTGGTGGTTAATCCTACAAAAATTGATTTGAAATATGTGACTGGATTGTTAGAAGTTGTTGGAGAAGCAAGGAGAAGATGAAATTGTAACCTCTAAAGTGGAAGTTGTCAAAAGACATGGCTTTTGCTGAAGGTTATCAAGGTTAACAAGGAGCATTACTATTGTATCACTCTCCCTGGGTTCATGCAATATTAGTCTTATTCAGGTTATCAAGGTTAGCATGGTTTGATTTTGAGTTTGTGAAAATAGTTTATGCATTGCTTAATCATATTCCATATCGATGGGGTCTTGATTCATAAGTTAATTGTTGCTTTCTTATGTTGGCCATGGTTAAATTATCTTCATAATCATGTATCAACAATATAACTCTTGATAACGATGCTTTTTGTTTTCTGAATTTTGTATAAATTGTTAAAAATGGTTCACAAAAAAGAAGAGATTTTATTCAATGGCAGCATTATAGATATTAGTATTTAAAAAATATTATTCAATGCCAGCATCATCAAATAAATATTATTTATTAGAAAATGACATACTTTGAGCTGCATTTATTTTTTATTCTTATTATTTTTTTTCCAGCAAGTTGTATTTGATGTATGTATAGAAATATATATGTTTATGGTTTATCTCATGCTATATTGTACTAAATCTAAAGTGATAATAGAAATATTTGAATAATTTTTTGGTAGACATAATCAAGTTATAAGTACCGTATTATTGTTAAATAGTGTACTATATTGTTTGAAACTTGATTTATATAATTGATATAATCATTGTGCAACAGGAGAAGTTTATAAAAGAGTTGGCAGAAGTTCAAGCCCAACATGCCGAGGCTCAAGCACAGAGAATGGAGGTACCACCAATTGATGAAGACTTGATCTGGGAGGAAGTGTGTGGTGGACAAAAGAAGAATCGAGTTTACGGAAAAAGGTCATTCTTTTCTAGCTCTATCAAGTCTGGAACCATTTATGCCAATTCTGTATCTGGAAGAGCACCTAGAAATCAAAATTCTGTTCTTGATTTGCGAGAAGAGATTCATAATCTCAATGAAGAACTTTTTCAGCGTGTTATTCAACAAACAGATGAGCGTATTATTAAGTTGTTAGATACACGCTTGGCTCCTTTGGAAAAGACTCAAAAGAAGTTAGAAAAGTTGGAACGGAAAATTGAAAAGGCCAAGAAGGAAAAGCTAAAACAGAAGAGATAGAATAAGGCTTATGTTAGCTATTATGAGAATGTTAGATCGTCAAGTAGTTCTAGTGCTGTTCGACTACCACCGCCACCGCCGCTACCCTCAATCTCTTTGGATGAGGACTATGATGATGATGAGGATGAAGATGACACTGAAGACTATAGCTGATAGTTTTAGTATGGTTGAACAATATATTGGGAATTATAGTTGATGATCAATACACTTTGTTTATGTTTTGAATTATATTGACTTGCTTGTTTATAGTACTTTTCTTTTAGTTTGATAATACGATGAATTTGTTTATTTTTTGAAATATTATAATTATTTGAATACAAATTAGATAAAAATTTGTATTAAATTTATATTTATT